>NC_051155.1:136869711-137079716 GCF_013339745.2 Dermacentor silvarum
GCAAGTGTTCGTGGTCGTCGAGTGAGATCTATTCTTGTTTGCCTGCTCGTGCGTGACACCATGCTTGTTAATCGTAAGCGAATGTTCACTGCAATTTATACGGCTGACAAAACTACGAACCTTAATTCGTGTAGTTGTCTAGTACTTGGCTATCGCCATCAATGCGTCGCCTTTCGAGCGAAAGTGTGGCATCTTTTGCCAACTCGTCGCCAAGAAGCGGCTGTCGTAAGGTTTCCCATATTTCTACGTCTGCTGTTCGCTTTTAATTATCTTCTACCGCTGCTCAAAAATGCGTGTCTTACCCGGAAATGCAGTCCTTCATTATATGCCGTGTTAGAGTAGCATTCTCTTTGCCGAGTGTTTGTGACAGGCTTGCTGTTTGACTTTCTGCCTGAAGGGTGTCCCCCCGGCCCCCTAATATTCGGATGGGCCCGGAATGGGCGCTGCGCCGTTTCGCGGTGCTGCTCGAAGACACGGATGCACTGACGACGTGCGCCGCCCGGTTGCTGCTGGAAGCGGTGGCCGTGCTGAACCGCGCCGTCTTCGAAATGACCGGCCCGTATTCGTGCGGCAGGATGGTCACCTCGCTCGCTCTGATCTTCCTCTTCAGGCAGGCGAGTGCCACCGGCGCACTATTTGACTCTTCTACTAAGCCGGTCTAGTTGGTTTTTGTTCTACGTGACGAGAAGCGCAATACTAACAGGGTAGTTCGTATTCACACCTGTCACACGGCACACCATTGCGCCCAATCTTTCAGACCTATATATAGAACAATAATTGATTGGAATAATCTGTCGTCCGACATAGTGGCTATTACTGACGCCCATGAGTTGAACGAGTTTGGGAGCAACGCCTGTTGTAGCACGTGATGTATATTTTTAGCGGATTGCATAGGTCCAGCGTACATGATGTTTGTATTTATTTGTATTTTTGTGTCTGGCGCTTGTAACTTACTTTAAACAGAAATGCACTATTGATTACCATGTACATTTTGCCTGTTTTGTCTGATGCTGAGTTTGATGATGAATATGTTTGTATATATGTATTGTTTAATTACGATAACACTGGGGGACATCACGAATTACTTCATTTTCTTCGTGTGTTTTTAAATGCGAAGCATTTCTTGGCGAACATTTGCTACTTTGACAGTATCTATCTATCTATCTATCTATCTATCTATCTATCTATCTATCTATCTATCTATCTATCTATCTATCTATCTATCTATCTATCTATCTATCTATCTATCTATCTATCTATCTATCTATCTATCTATCTATCTAGCCGCCTACGTCTTGGGGCTGTCATGGTCGTTTCGTCAACTTGGTATTTACCAAAATTGGCATAGTATGACAAGAGTGTATGACGAACATAAATGATATGTCATGACATGCGTGTCATGTAGATCATGAAGCAGCTCCCTGCGTCTTGGCGCCCCCATGGTCGTTTCGTAAACTTGGTAGGTACCAAAATTGGCATAGTAAGACAACAGTGTATGACAAACATAAATGATAGGTCATGACATGAACGGCATGACATGCGATCATGTAGGTCATGAAACAGCCGCCTAAAGTGAGAATGTCACAGTGAAAAAACATTGCGCTCAAAAGCCACTGAAATGGGTTCTGACGTGGGTACTAAGTGAAGGAAACACTAAAGGATGGTGGTAGAAGTCATAGTCATGACCATGACTCAGTAAAAATGACAATGACTCAGCGAAAAAAAGATTAACACTCAAAAACCACTGAAGTGGGTTCTGACGTGGGTACTATAAGTGAAGGAGACACTAAAGGATGCTGGTATAGGTGATAGTCATGACCATGATTGAGCAAAACAGCAGAAAAAGATTAACACTCAAAAACCACTGAAATGGGTTCGGGCGTGAGTACTAAGTGAAGGAATCACTAAAGGATGATGGTAGAAGTCATAGTCATGAGCATGACCCAGCAAAAATGACAATGAGTCAGCGAAAAAAAAAGATTAACACTCAAAACCTACTGAAATGGGTTCGGATGTTGTACTACGTGAAGGAAAAGGCTAAAGGTTGATGGTCAAAGTCATAGTCATAAGCATGACTAAGGCTTTCGCCTTAAGGTCTCTTAGGTGTAGCTAAAAGACTCCTGAAGACTCATGAGATGAATATCATGGCATCGGTGTCATGTCGGTCATGAAACATCCGCCTACGTCTTGGTACTCTCGTGGTCGTTTCGTTAACTTAATTGGTAGGTTCCCCGCGCACTGCTTCGCATAACATCAATTCCCACATGGCATGGGATCTGCCGCTTTTTTTCATCTCTTCATTTTTTATCTATCATCATTCATTTGGCCGAAGGAGGTTGTTTATTGCAGGAGGAAAAACAAACAGCCACAACAAAACCACCCTCGCTTTTTTTTCTTTCTTTTCGCGTTGAAACTTAGTGCCGGTATGTCAGTGTAACATCCCGGATTTCATAAAATTTTCTCGCATTTTAGCAGTTTGGGCGCATAAATAAATTCTCGAAACCTGTATATTTATTATTATTATTATTATTTCTTTTGTACTGAATGCGCTAGCTCAGTGGTTATAGCGTTGTGCTGCCTCGGAGATCAGTTGTACTCCGGCAGCGGCTGCGTATGGCGTGGCTGAGCGCGGTCCCGCGGGCCCTGTAATCTTGAAAGCGATCTGTGATGAGTACAGAGTCTAAGTGCACCGAGGGCTGATAGCTTCGTGTGCGCTGTGTTCCCGCCGTTTTGTTCGCGTTGAAGCAAGAGGCAGCACAAAGGTCAATTCGCTCGCTGCTGCTGCCGCTCTTCCTCCCGCTAGCGTTCTGACAGCGAGTGTCCGCGCTCATCGAGTGAGGCGCTTTTATGTTTGCCTGTGCGCGCGTGACAGCACACTTGTTACTTTAGTTAGTGAGCGAATGTTTAAAAGTTTATACAGCAGATAAAACTAGCATCCTTACTTCGTATAGCTGTCTACTAGTTTTCTATCCCAATCAATGCTTCGAATTTCCGGCAAAACTGCGATGTTTTTTTTTTTCGCGATAGAAGAGGATAAAACCCGATTTTTTTTTTTTTTTTTTGCTTCGTCTTGTTCTTTCTGTAGTCTACGACGCACTCACCCGTCTTATGAAAATAGTGTCCTCCCAAGTAGCCATCGGATTCTTTTATGCGATTCCCTTTTGAATATTACTGCTTTACAGGGCAAGAAGGCAATGCCGAAGAACGAACCTTATATGCATCATGCTGGCTTACCGATCTCCAGGGATCGCTGTGTTGAGCATCGCCATCGGCCTCATACAGGAGGCTTACGTAGACATAACAGTGATTTCAAGTTTTCATAGACTTGAAATGCGTGTGAACGATGCCGGGATCGAGCGGACGCAAACATTTTATAACGATTGGCATTTAGAAGTTTCGGGGTTGCATTAGATTGGCCGTCCACACGCACTCGTGTGCTTTAGTTCTCACGCCAATTCCAATTCACGCTGACAATTCACAGACGCCGCTGCTCTTCGTCGAGTAAAACCGGCAGAGCCAAAAAAATTCACAGCCCACAGACACATACCGCGGCTGTTGATGCACGGGAGCGAATGTTTGCGATACCAAGAGAAATTTCCACATACTTTGTAGTTACCACTGCACCGAAAGGCTACACAATTGTTCTTCGACAACCTCGTATAAATTGACATCACCCAAATTTCACGGAGAACGAGCTAAAATATCTCCAAATCGTTCCGCAGCACGCGACGGCAACACATTCAAGCAGCGCCGCCCCGGCTCGCACAAGCCAGAGAGCTCGCCACACGCCCTTTCCTCCTCGCCCGATGAAAATGTCTATAAGTATTAGCGTGATACGCTATAAGACACGCGACACGCTGCTGTCGCATTTATGTAAACGCGGCTTATTATCGGATTTGCGTCAAGTTTCCCAGGCCTTATCAGAATGTTCAGTTATCAAACTCGATCAGCGTTGCAAAACCGATACCTTGGGCTTTGCGGGGTTGTAACTAAGTCGCCAATTCGCGACTTTTCGCTGCGCCAATTCAGTGCGTCTTTGTGCAGTTGATATCCCTCGAGAAACTTCAACGCGTCTCTCGGTCGCGCAGTGCGCCGATACCATCGCCTCGACCATCGCCGTGGTGGCGGATGCGTGCGGAGTGAACAGCGCGATGCGTGCCGCCAGCGGGGCGGCCATCTGCCTGTCCGCCTTCGCGTCCTCGTACCGCTACTCGACGCCCGTGCGGCCCGAGTTCTGCACGGGACACGCGTTCCTCTCCTTCGGAACCACGGTGGCTACGGCGGGGGACGTCACGCCACCCTGGCATCGCAGCGCGCTGGCGGGTAAGTCTCAGCTCGTTTTCAATAATTTTCATATATATTGTTACGGCGCAATCAAGAGTGGCGCCATTCAGAAGAAGACGATTTGACGTATAGAGGGTGGACTCAGTCTCGACAGCCATCTTGTTTATGTATCATTGTCTCTCTTGTAGATAGTGTAAGTATACATAGTTTTCACGTGACGTCACAGCGCCGTCTGCTAGCGGTCGTCCGCCATGTTGGAGCACTGCAACCGAGGCGCGCGTATGTTTGAGCGCCGTCTGTGCAGTCTTTCGGCTTTGATCTTGCGGATTTGCGAACTATCGCGTGTTAGATGACGGCCAGGTGGAAGGAATTCTGCCCATCATATTTTGCCGAGCTGATGGGTCCGACGCATGCTCGTTGCGAAGCAAAATCAACACGCGTATGTGCGACGGTGTTGATCCGTACACGTTGTGCGGCGGGACCGACACGACGACGGACATCAACCTGCTACCGGTTACGACGCATGCTGACATTGTAAATTATTTGGTGCTGTCGGCGAACCACGTATCGCTTGCTGAAATGAAATCATACAAGTCTCTTGAGGCTCGCAACTACTTCACAAGTGACCGGGTAAGCGGCATGACAGCAATGCGGCTCCCTCCAAGCGCGTCATCGTGTTGAGCGAGGTAAGCTTACAAACATTTAAAAAATATATATAGTTGTAAATCCGTACCGCTGGAATAACGCGGTTAACACGGTACCCATATGCATGAACTCGTTCGTTAGCTGTTCATTACGGCACCGTCCGCTGCTCACTGCTCCAAATGTTCGACGCTGCCAGGCACTGTGTACGACGCAACATACCTTATTTCGCTATTCGCATACCTAAATACGGCCTTCTGTGACTCTGGTTAAATGTAGGCGTAAAAAGTAGGTTCTTTACATCTTTCCTGTTTATGCGAGCGAGCATGAGACGCCGACGCTCCACCGACAACACTTTCGTGCGCTCGAATTGTCGAGTTATCACTTTCGGCAGGCAGTGCAGCCTGGATCCTGGCTCCATGTTCGTTTTCTGTGCGGCAGACTTGCTTCTCGCACGGCAGCCGATCATGGCACACATCGGCATTGCAACGCTGTACCGTATTAGAACATGCACAACGCGAAAGTATCGCACCCGGCACACGCAGGAAAGGCCGGCACCATGGCACTATAGTTCTCCGTAATGGAGGCCACCTATCCCATACGCTCCGGTTGTGACGTCCGTGAAAACTATGTATATCTTTATATGTGATTTCCGCATCGTAACAAATTGGGGCAGATGCGGGTTACCCACATGAGACAACGATACATAAACAAGATGGCTGTTGAGACCAAGTCCACCTGTATACGTCAAATTGTCTTCTTACTGGCGCCACTTTTGGCTGCACCGTATAACATAACCCCTGACAGTAAAGGCGCCGTCTATAACTATAAGCACGCTAACTATAAGGCACGAGAACTCGCGGCAAAGCAAGGCTTCAGCCGTGACACATGCACAACATCAGTGGGGTCACGCGAGTCTAGCGAAGCGATCTCGTAGTTCACGTCGACAAGCTGACGCAAATCGTCTAGGGCCCTGTGTAGCGCGGCATCAGCTTTGCAGACAAACCAATGCGGCGACATGGTGTCCTTAGGAGGACAACGGATCCAGGTGGAAATCGAACGTCCCGATGTCGGCTGTCGTAGCGGATCTTCTGCGCGGCTTGAGATTCAGTGAGCCGGGATCCGGCAATTTGGCGCGCCGTGTGAGCCACGTCTTGGGCATATTCAGTGGGAGTGTTCGTTGAGGAAGGAAGCAGTGGGGGGTGTCAGCGGGCAGACTAGGATGGTGGCCGAACAGAATAAAATGGTAAACATCCATTGGTCTCGTGGCGGGACGAATTATAGGTGAAGGTCACGAAGGGTAATGTGCTGTCCCAGTCACTGTGGTCGTCAGAAACGTACATAGACAGCATTTCTGTCAACGTGCGATTGAGCCGCTCCGAGAGTCCGTTTGTCTGCGGGTGGTATGCAGTGGAGTGGAGTGCTCAGCAGAACAGAAGAGAAGGAGGTCTTCAGCAACTCGGGACAAGAAGGTGCGGTCGCGATCAGGGAGGAGCTGCCGGGGTGCGCCGTGAGGGAGGATGACATCATGTAAAAGGAAATCCGCCACCTTAGTTGCACAGCTTGTGGGTAAAGCTCGCGTGATCGCGTACCGGGTCGTGTAATCAGCCACGACAACGACCCGCTTATTGCCAAGATTTCGACGTTGGAAAAGAGCCGAGAAGATCGAGACCAACGCGAAAGACTGGCTCTGAGGGCACATCGATGGGGTGAAGGGGTCCAGCTGGCAGCACAGCACGTATTTTTCAGCACAGCAGCAGGTTCACGGTACATAGGTGGACTCGGTCTAGACAGCCATCTTGTTTATGTATCGTTGTCTCTCTTGTAAATACTGTAAATACATCTTTCTATGTGACTTCCGCATCGTACCAATATTTGTGCGGATGTTGGACCGTGGAGGAAGGAAAAAGACTGAAAGGGGGTTTCACATAACAGTCCAGAAACATGTAAGGGGTAATGCACTGATTTCATCGAGGTCGCCACATATTGTAGTACATCCAGCTCAGTGAAATGCTGCGCGTTGTCTATAGTTCAGCTTATCTCCAGCAGGACAGTGGATGCAGTGAACAAAATGGCGTATGGGCGATACCATGTGAATATTCTTTATCATCATCATTATCGTCATCATCAGCCTATATTCATGTCCACTGCAGGACGAAGGCCTCTCCCTGCGATCTCCAATTACCCCTATCTTGCGCTAGCTGATTCCAACTTGCGCCTGCAAATTGCCTATCTTCATCGCCCCACCTAGTTTTCTTCCGTCCTCGACTGCGCTTCCCTTCTCTGGTATCCATTCTGTAACTCTAATGGTACACCGGTTATCCTTCCTACACATTACTTGGCCTGCCCAGCTCCATATTTTCCTCTTAATGTCAATTAGAAAGCTACCCTCTCATTAATACTGTAGAATTCATCAATGTTGCCCGCTATGTCCTTATGGACTAGAAATCCTACCCCGAATTCTCTCTTATCGGGAAGACCTCTGTAGCACAGAGCGTGGCCGTTAGTCAGCACTGTATAAGCCTCACCAGTTCTAACTTCACTAACGCCAATAATATCCCAGGCAATACCTTATTATTCTTCAAATAGCCCTGCTATAAGCTAGCCTCACTCGGGTGCGCGTGTTGAGCGTTGCCAGGTTCAGTTTCCAGTGGCGCCCTGTCCAGACCCAGAGATTCTTAGCACCCTCTGCCGCGTCGCAGGTCTGACCGCCGCCTTGGTCAGGTGCTCCGTAGCCGCTGCGGACTGTGGGCCATGGGTTAATTGTAGGAGTGATGAGGGAGGTAGTGGCCGAATGTTGCACCAGGGAGGTCAATTCCTTTTCTGGTGAGAGAGTGACTTTGTTGAAGCTTAGTGGGCCTTCTATATTCTCTATAGTCATAGAAAAATATAAAAGAAAAGATCACGGAAAATACATCCTCACCACGGGATACGCAAGCGGCACTTTCTAGCCGCCGAGCACTTGGAAAGCACCGTGGGAAAGCAGAGGCGAGAGCAAACGGCGAGGGTCGATCGGGAAAAGCTAAGGAAAATGCTAAAAAAAAACTAAGGTTGCCGCGGAGCAAGTCTTCGAGGGCCCGGCAGCCAAGCAGCTAGGGCCTACATCGCAAGAGTGAACGCGCAGATGGACCCCGATCAGGAGGAAGGGCGGCGTCAGGGGAGCTATAGGCTTGCTGCTTGAGGCTAGCTGCCGAACGTCGTGCTCCCTTCTAGTTTTTTATTTTATTGCGATAGCAATTATATGGACACTTCAACCGGATTTCTGCCGTCGGCGTCGCCGTGAGGTTCCGTATAGATAAAATCTTCACCGCGCGCCGTATGCCCGAGCGGAAGCGTGCGGGGACGCGCGCTGTCACGGAGAGCGAACGCACTCAATCTCCCACGCGCAAGCAATGAAGCGGGAAGCCAGCGCCGGAGGGAGCGGGGGGGGGGGGCACTTCTACTCTGCCAACAACCGCGCTCGTCGCTCGACCGCATCGTCTCATCTCTCCTACGCGCAAGCAAGGAAGCGGGAAGCCAGCGCCGGAGGGAGCGGGGGGGGGGGGGCACTTCTACTCTGCCAACAACCGTGCTCGTCGCTCGCCGCACCGTCTCTTATCTCCACACGGCTCTGACCTTTATGCACTGTGCATTCGCCGCTCAGTTTCTGTTTAACTTCGCCCGCTGCAGCGTATGGGCTTGCTGCCAGCGTTTTGACAGTCGTTGTCTGCAGTCATTCAGTGTGATCTATTCATGTTTGTTTGTGCGCGCTCACACCACGCTTGTTCATTCAGTTAGTAACAGTCGGGCCACATTTTCCAACGCACGCTACACATGTAATGCTGCCCGGATTGGCAGTGCAGCGCTACAGGTGTGTTCCTTCGCACGCGCGCTGCCCACGGGAAACGCTTCTCATCAACACCACCGTTTCACACGCGCCTTCTCGTGGTCATCGAGTCTCTCTTCATGTCGGTCTACTTACGCCGCAGCACACCTGCTTACTTAATCAGCTCATGTTTACTACAATTCATATTGCTACCAAAGCCGCTCACCTTACTTCGTATGACATTGCTGTGTTGCTATCGCATTCATTGCTTCGCCCTTAGGGCGTAACTGTGACATTTTTTCCCCTCGCCTCCATGTGTTGGACAATATGTCGTGGATGCCATTTTGGAGCCTGCATTAGGACCGAAGGAAAAGCGAATTCATCGGAGGACCAGTCTGTCATCGGGTATTGATTGCAGAAGCAATAATTATTCCTGGAATATTGTTCGCGAAATCAGTAATCGTCTACTTATGACCATGCTTACAGAATTTAAAGTCATGAATTACAACACCTAAAGTGTTGAAATTGTGGCATCTGAAATCCTTGAACGGTATAGCACTATCGACAGCCATGTGATGTAACAAGATCATTGCGTTGTAGACCTGAAAGACCAACACCATCTAGGTAAGGCGTGGCCTTCGAATGCTAATTTATGAAGTCATACAAGTGACATTGTGCAAGCAGCAGGGGTTTCGCGTTGCGCCGTCGTAGCTTTCGTCACACCATGCTTGAGTCACAACACGTTAGTTCCGCTTGTGTAAGGTTGCGTGTACAATAGAGCAGGATCTGCGCATATGTTTATTAGGTGCTGTCAGGAAAACCGTTTTCGTGCGCGCTGATACGTTCGGCAACCGAGGGTAAGGCGCTGCCAGACATATACAACTGGATTCCCTGAATAGCCGTGTTGCTCACAAACACGGGCCTTTCTCGTGTGCTAGGGGCCGCATAGTTTTAAACTATGAATACTAGGGGTAAATTTGGCGCTAGTGTCTGCGTGAGTTGCCAGTACAGCGCTTTGTCAAGCGTGGAAACGATGGATTTGTTTAAACATCGCCCCTTTTAGCTCGCGCAAATCTTTTTATTTTTAACCTAATTTATAATCGCAGACTTGCTATATGACCATGTTAACACTAATTTAGCTTCTAATTTCAATTATTATCTTATTGTTTTCGGAACATTACAAATAAAGCTTACTTTTAAAATTTTACAAATAAGGAATAGTTACCAATTAATATTGAGTTGCTACCCGAATGCCATCTATACTGAGCGTGTCACGTATTTTCGCACTCGAATGTAAGTTGTAGAATGAATTAGTTGTGAACTTAAAATGCTGGACTGTGCTAACAAATACAATAAGTGTTAGGTGGCTATCACGCAGGATAGCTGAATCACAAGTGACAGTAAAAGAAGTCGCAGTGTACTTTCTCGAGGAAGCCATGCCAAGGCGGAGAAAAATACAGTCCTCATCATTACCGTTGGTGGTTGAGGACTATCATGGTGGTTGAACTACTGCGGCACCAGATTTTGCTCTAGTGATCTTAGTCTATGAATCCCCATGCTCCTGGTATAGATGGCTTGTACTGACGTCATCGTAGCTGCCATGTTGGTGCACCGGTACGGTGACAAGCTGGGTCCATGATGTCACGTGAAAGCTAACAATAGCCTCTGCGATTGGACGGAGCGCACCGCAAGCCTGCGCGTGCCGCCCAATCTCGGATGAGATGCACCCGGTCGTCTGGGGAGTCGTCACAGGTTGTGACAATGTAGATGGCAATGGAGTACGCTGGTCAATAGACAACAAATAACACGAGATGTCACCACGTTACTTCAACCACTTAGGTTTGAACTGCACCGGAGAAAAAGAAATCGAAGAGCTGCGGTCATGACATTTAGAACGAAAACAGCCTAAACTAACTCCAGATTAGTTTGCGCTGTTTTAAAGCGAAGCGTTCTTTGCCTCAGCCGCAGCAGCAGCAGCAGCTCGAGCTGCTGCTGGAAAACTGTATACTGCGGTTCTTATTGGTTACACGCAGGGCTGTTGGCGACAGTGATCCTGTTGTGGCCTCGCTGACGACCCCGAGGCCGAGTTCGCGATCATCGTGGGTTGGATGTCATCCCTAACCGTCATGGCCTTCTCCATTGTGGCCACGGGCTTCGTGTTGTCTTACTGGTGTCCTACCATTATTGATCGAAGGCCAACGCCTTTATGGAGACACTACTGACGCTTCCTAAAGACGCCTATCCTGTTAGTGGTATTGTTGACAAAGGGGACCTCGTTTGGCGAAGTCGATTTATGTGATGTTTCTTCTTCTTTAAAGTAACTTGCTGAAGAAATAATTCCGAACCAACTTTGTTGCTTCTTTTTACAGAGTTGTTGACTTTCAATTCAGGAGGCGCATTTGTCATTTGATCATTCATCTTGCCAGCACATCTTGTGTGAACCAGGACAGTTGAGGAGGCTGCTGGATTTGATTGCTCACAACTGTACTGTATAGACATGCTTCCATTCGAACAAGTGTACTGTCACCAGCACTTCGAATTCCGCCTTTCACCGTAGGCTTGAAGCATTCAATAGTATGCGTTGCTCAATAACTACACACTCCTTCCGGCTTGTAGGACCGTAGGTATATGTTCCGAAATACTAATCGAAGGGGAGGGCGCAACACAATTCACGAGAAGGATTTCAGCAGCTGTACGGGCCTCAATCACGCTGCAACACCGGCTCGGACACTCGGAGAGTATTAATGCGTTAGCACTAGGAGTGTCAAAGGGGAACAAAGCGCATGCGTGTGAAGTGTGGGAAGCCGGTGACGTCGTAGAGAAGGGGTGGGAAAGCTTAGAAGAGCGTCAATGTGTGTATAATGTATAGTGCAGCTGACGGTAGTCTGCTCCCGAACAGCGTCCTCGAACACCCAGGACGTGTGTCGAGTGATCTCCTAACAGCATTTTGCAATGTGGTGAACGCGATTTAAATTGTGGATCCGGGACCTCAAGGATGTGCGACGTAATGTTAACGCATTTCTTTCGCATATACGGCCAAATCGCCACTCAAGCTTTATTTTTGTCTTTTTAAAACGAAGCTTTATATGTCTAGGGGAAATCGTATATGAATTGGCGAAATTTGTTGTGCACAGAAAAATTATCAGCATTGGCTCGAGCGCGCCGTCGTCTTCTGCCACAGCTGGCTGCGTTGCCGCTCATCATTCGATCCAGTGAAGAATTTCACATCTCTTCTGTCGTCGTAATGGGAGGCCGCGTTTGCGGCGGTATGAGCCATTGCTTAAGGGGGTATGAGCCATTCATTGTCGTACCTAACGGACAGATTTACTTTTGAAGCAATTTAATTTCGAAGAATTGCAAGTGGCAATGGCGGGCGAATGCTGCTAACCACGCCGCCGAGCAAACTCGAGACATCGAACGCAAGCGACAACGGCGGACTGCGGGCAGTGACGTCGTTCTTTCTATCGCCGCCGAACGTGTGTGTAACCTTATAATTGAGAAATGCTTTAATGAACCCTCGGGATTAACCTAGTAATAAACACCGGGGCCGCACGTTTCAGCTTCGCTGGTTAACCATCTTCACGGAGTGGAAGGGCCGACGAATTTTAACAGCGTACCTGCTAAGGCTTTTGGTTTCCCCGCGTAGCGTTCGCAAAAACTCGCCTAGCGATGACGTCACTGCGCACAGCTGAGAATCGCTTCACCTTGCCATAGCCAATCAATAACTAATCGATAATCGATCAATAGTAAATAAATTCCGGAAAATGCTGTGGATGACTTGGTAGTGCTTAGCCTAGCCCAAATACGTGGGCAATACCTTGCGATAGCCAATCAATAGGTAATCAATAATAAATCTAATATAATCAATAAATTCCGGAAAACCATAACCCTTAAGGCCAGGACGAGCTAGGTGCCGTTCAGCTCCGCTGTTTCTTTAGCTTTGCGCCACTGGTGCAAGCTACACAAATTTTTGTTTGTTTGTTCGTTTACGACTCTTGTTCAATTTATTGGTCAGAATTTTTATGTTAAGCTATCTGCTTTACATAAACGACCAACATTTCACACAAAACGGCTGAAACCATGCCGGTACAACAGCTTGGGCAGCGAAACAAGAGTGAAATAAACGTCGGACGTGTTCCATGTCGCATGCATCGCTTTCTTTCTTTTGTCCATGTAGTTCTTATTTTTGGACGCATCCCAGGAAACGGCGGAATAGCAACTGACGCATCTTATTAGGTATGGCGACGTGTTGTTGGGGGGGGGGGGGGGGAATTAACTGTTGGCGAACAGGGTTCAGTTGTTTATGGGGCCACCAACAGCACCTTTAACGGGAGATTGTAGGTAATGTAGGCCAACTGCTTCCCTATCGTGCTGGCGCCTTAAAGTAACATAAAGGAAGGAACACAGTTTCACTCGAACTAACTACTGCTGAATAGGTCCACCAGCGTGACTAAACATCAGGAATGCAAGAGCGTACGTTAAGGCGCCGGGACGACCATCGCGTAGATCCATGATCTCAAATGTACGCGACGAGATGTGGCGGGTCCTTCGGTTTCTGTCGCGCGGCGCTTTCTTCGCATCAACCCTGCGAGTGCGCAGCGGCCACAAACCTAGAGCCGCCGCGGTTGTCGTACTGGAAAATAATGTTGCTAGGCGAGAGAACAAATTGCGTTGTAGGGAACCGATTTCTGATTAAGGGAAGCCGAAGAAAACCTCCTGCCTTCGATTTAGGACAGTATGTGACGTACTGTTCATGACTCCTGCAACTAACCTATGGCCCTCAGTCCCCAGCGGCCGCCGAGCACCTGACCGCGGCGGCGGTCACACCTGCGACGCGGCAGAGGGTGCTAAGAATCTCTGGGTCCGGACAGGCCGCCAATGGAAACTGAAGCTGGCAACGTTCAATACGCGCACCCCAGTGAGGCTAGCTTACAGCAGGGCTATTTGAAGAATTATAAGGTATTGCATGGGATATTATTGGCCTTAGTGAGGTTAGAACTGGTGAGGCTTATACAGTGCTGACTAACGGCCACGTTCTCTGCTACAGAGGTCTTCTCGATAAGAGATAATACGGGGTAGGATTTCTTATCCATAAGGACATAGCGGGCAACATTGATAAATTCTACAGCATTAATGAGATGGTAGTAGTCATGGTAATAAAGCTGAATAGGAGGTAAGGAATAAAGGTGGTACAAGCCTACGCCCCAACCTCCAGTCAGGATGATGAAGAAATAGGACAAGCAGTTTTATGAACATGTTGAATTAGCGATGAGAAAAGTGCAGACTCAGTATAGTGTAGTAATGGGCGACTTCAATGCAAAAGTGGGGAGAAAGCAGAATGGTGGGCAAGCAATTAGCAACTACGGTATCGATTCTAGGAAAACTAGAGGTGAGATATTGGTAGAATTCACGGAAAGTAATCGGCTCCGAATAATGAATACCTTCTTCAGGAAGCGTACCAACAGTAAGTGGACCTGGAAAGGCCCTAATGGAGAAACAACAAATGAAATAGATTTCATTCTCTCTGCCGATCCCAGCATAGTGCAGGATGTAGAAGTGTTAGGTAGGGTAAAGTGCAGGGACCAGACCATAGGTTAGTGAGGTCTAGGACTTCTCTCAACTTCAAAAAATAAAGGGTAAAATTTTAGTCAGGAAGAAGCAGGTCGACCTAGACGCAGTAAGTGTAAAAGCAGACCAATTCAGGCTGGTGCTTGCAAATAAATATGCAGCTTTGGAACAGAAAGATGAAGATAATATAGAGATAATGAATGAAACCGTAACTATATATAGGTTGATCTCAGAAGTAGCACTTGAAGTGGGAGGTAAGGCACCTAGGCAACCGGTAGTTAAGCTTTTCGAAGTAACAAAGGACCTAATACTGAAACGACAAAACATGAAAGTGTCAAACTCAAGAGGTCAGATAGAATTCGCTGAACTGTCAAAACTGATCAACAAGAAAAAAGAGATATTCGAAATTATAACGTTTGAAAACATTGAGGAAGCAGTAAAATGTGGACGCACCATGAAATCAGTGACAATAAAACTTGGTACAGGACAAGGCAAAATGTATGCACTGAAATATAAGCAGGATAATAATTAACATCAGCAATTTCGATGACATA
Organism: Dermacentor silvarum; assembly: GCF_013339745.2. Lineage (NCBI taxonomy): Eukaryota > Metazoa > Arthropoda > Arachnida > Ixodida > Ixodidae > Dermacentor > Dermacentor silvarum. The sequence continues at coordinate 136,884,565 of NC_051155.1, forward strand.
GTAAAAGAAGCGGAAGAATTCTATACTAACCTGTACAGTACCCAGAACAGCCAAGCTACTTTCATTCGAAGTAGTGGTGAACAGGATACAGAGGCTCCTTCTATAACTAGTGATGAAGTTAGAGGGGCCTTGCAAGACATGACCCGGGAAAAAGCTGCTGGAGAAGATGAAATCACAGTCGATTTAATAAAAATTGGGAGGACGCTTAAGCTTCGCTTTTAAGAGTGGAACGCGATAGCATTCAAAGATCCCTGACTGCTTCTCACGCGTCCCGACAACCGTAATGGTTACCGGGAAACACTGGCGGCGAACGCTATGCACGAAGGCGAGCTTTCTAGTAGAAACGCGGCCTCTTGCGTGGGCGATCCCGGAGATATTACACGGCCGCGCCAAAAAAAAAAAAGTATAATTTTCAGGTTTCCGTTTTTGTTTCGTACTTTTAATATTTCAGTCTGAGAAGATTTAACATAAAAGGCATGCGCTGTGGGTGTTTTGTTTCATGGCATTTGTTTGTGGATTGTCATTCTCAAAATTCCCAGGAATAGCTTTGCCAAAATACAAGACAAGGTATGAGCAACATTAATGATAGAATGGTGTGGCATACCTAAATATATTTGGAGGGCCTGCGTGGTTGGGGACGATTTTCTCGGCCGCGGGCGCCAATGCCGACGCCGGATTTTCTGCGACACGGGGCCCTTAGCGCTATCGCGTTAAAAGACGGAGGACATATCATGCTTGAAAAGCTTGCGGCCCTTTATACTCAATGCCTTACGACTTCAAGTGTACCAGAGAACTGGAAGAATGCCAACATTATACTAATATATAAGAAGGGAGGCGTTAGAGAACTGAAAAATTATAGGCCCATTAGCTTGGTTTCAGTACTGTATAAAATATTCACCAAGATAATTTCCAATAGAATCAGAGCAACGCGTGACTTCAATCAACCAAAGAACAGGCTGGCTTCAGGGAGAGATATTCTACAATGAATCACATCCATGTCATCAATCAGGTAATCGACAAATCGGCGGAGTACAATAAACGTCTCTATATGGCTTTCATAGATTATGAAAAGGCATTTGATTCAGTAGAGGTACCAGCAGTCATAGAGACATTGCATAATCAAGGAGTACAGGAGGCATACGTGAATATCTTGAGAAATATCTACAAAGATTCCACAGCTACATTGGTTCTCCACACAAAAAAAGTTGAAAGTTAGCTATCAAGAAAGGGGTCAGGCAGGGAGACACAATCTCTCCAATGCTATTCACTGCATGCTTAGAAAACGTATTCAGGCTCTTAGACTGAATACGTTTCGGCTTAGTAGTGAGGATCAACCTCGAATATCTCTGCAACCTTCGGTTTGCAGATGACATTGTCCTATTCAGCAACAATGGGGACAAATTACAACAAATGATTGAGGACCTTGAACGAGAAAGTGAAAGAGTGGGGCTGAATATTAATATGCAGAACACAAAAGTAATGTTGAGTAGCCTGGCAAGGGAATAAGAATTCATGGTCGCCAGTCAACCTCCAGAGGACATAGAAATAGGCTGATGCTGCTGGTATAATATATAAGTGCGCATATATCGGGAAATATTTCACATATTATGCGCCTTTATAGTGCGCATATATCACGACATGGTTCACATATAGTGCGAAATAGTGCGCGTATATCACCATCGTATATAGTCTTGAAAGCGTTTCAAGTCAATCAGACATTTCGCCACGACAACAAATACAGACAAGGATAGTGGCGGCATTGGCCCGAGGAGTCAGTATATGAAGGCAGTCCAACGGACACATGAGGCGTGTTGGGGTAGCCGTCGCCGCCGCCGCCGTGCTGCCCTGGGTGGGACAGCGCCTGCGCGGCTCGCGCATAGGAGGTCACGTGTTCTGCTGGGAGTGCAAGGGTGTGTGGTGTGTGGTAGTGCGCGAAGACAAAGTTTAGTGAATTGTCAAGCGTCAAGCGCGTCAAGCACGAGGTGCCGCGGCACAAAGAAAAGAAAACAAACCAAGCGCCATCCAATTGGAAAGGATAGCAGCTTGCTGGGCTAGTTGGTTCATTGCAACACTGGTTCATTGCAATTGCAATTGCAATTGCAATTGAACAATTGCAATTGAACACTGGTTCATTGCAATTGCAACACGAGTTGCAATTGGAAAGGGCCACGGCGCTCACGGGGGCCAATGACCGATGCCCACGGAGCCAGAAGATAATCAATCCAAAAGTAACACACAGACCAGAGGGCAGAAAAACGATGCACGCAGGCCTAATAGAGGAGGAGTCTCAGAAGCGGCACCAGAAGAAGGTCGGCCACCGATTCGGGGGTTGAAGACGGCCGTCGGGTTCCGAACTCGAGCCACCAGGACTTCACCCGGCCGTGGCCTCCTGCCAACCCATTCCTGGGCGTCAATACTCCATCCGTTCGGGAACTGCTGCCCGAGGCCTGTGAGCGTCTGCGCCCGTGGGCAGAACTGAGAGCTGTCGGGCTACGGGCCTGAGTTCCATGACTAGCTGGCCGGCCAGACTAGCTGCCCGGCGGCCCTCCTCGCGCCAGCGTTGGGACCGCGAGTGCTTGCAGTCATCAAGTGTTAATTCGTGTGCGTGTGCGTTTTTTCGCGCCTGACACCTTGCTTGTTTAATCCTGTAATTTACACTTGCAGTAAAATTACGAGCCTTACTTTGAGTAAAGTTTGCATACCTTTCTGTCGAAGAAATAACGACGTCGAAGGAATGACGAAGGGCAGTATGACGACGCCGGCAAAACGAACAATGACATAACGTAACGAAAATAACGCTGGTAGCACGACTGTGCTACCAGCGTTTGCAAGTCGCAAGTGATGACGTACTCTCATGACGGCATTATAGTATATCGGTCGTTGTGTATGCTAGTGCCTGCGGTGCTGTCGTCCCGATAACCGCTGTGTATACGTATATTGTACTGACATGAATAAAGGCTAATTCACATCGGCGACTGACAGCGGTCGCGCGGCCAAGTTGGTCGCAAAGCGACCATTCGCAAATGATTGCAAATGGTAGCTTTTCGAGCAAAGCGAACATGTTTGGGACATTCGCTCACTGCTTGATTTTTCAGTCGCGCGACCACAGTCGTAAAACTCCTGAACCTATCAGACGTGCAGGAACAGGACGTCTGTATGCACCATGGAGGAAAGAAACAAAACAGGAGAGGCCCTGACGTCACGTTTTTGAAGCCGGAAGTGCAGCCATGTTGGTGTTCCATCTCCCTTTGCGCCTCCAATGAGGGGTTCTGAAGCTTGCCGGAGCAGATGGGCGCGAACTTTGAACTTGCATTGTTATGAGCCCCCGGAAGTGTGTGCTGCCGACGCGCGTCAAAACAAAGCCTACGAAACTTCTGTAGCAGTTTTAGTGAAGCAGACACGCTTTATCGAAGACCCGCTCTGTCGAACACGACGAATACCGCGCCGTGATTGCTTGAGTGTATCTGTTGCGGGCTGACACTCACACTCACAGACCCAAAACACAACTTTCAAGCTTGCACACCACACTCCAAAGTCAGCTTTTCTCGCGAACAAAAGGTACTGCGAGAAAGACGCCGGCGGAGCAGCAGCGAAAGTTTCAGGAGCGCGGTTGCTATGGCAACGTTGACATTTGGGGTACCACCCGTCCCAGTGCTCATTTGCGAAAAAACAGCACGCGACTTCCGCGACATTTTCTCCAACGCGTCCGTGCTGGCCGCGGGGGCCTCTCCTGGGTTTCCTTCCTGCATGGTATACACTGAATACTTATTTTACGTGGCGATGCAATTTTTACCACATGGCGACTGGCTGGTCGCACTATCTAGTGTGAGCATCGGTCGCCTTCAGTAGCTTTTTTGCCTTTTTGGTCGCCAGTTGCACATGGTCGCGCGACCTCCTGAAGTTGGAGTGGGCAGGTACTGCTGCGTCGGTTCTTCGCGTGTGCAGCCGCCAAGGGACGGACGCGACAAATTACGATTGTAAGACGACAGCGTCATCTCCGATGGCGTTACGACAATGGAAGGAAGACGACTGTGTGACGACGGTGGTTTGACGACGACGATGCACGACGGTGTCACAACGGATGCATGGCGCGACGACTGTACCAAAAGACTATGACGACGATGGCGGGGCGACAAGCATCGAATGACAAAGATGCTGACGTCACGACGGTGGAACGACCACGACGTCGTCATGACGACGGTATGACAATGAATGCATGACGACTGCATGACGAGAGTCGAGTCGGACGACGAATTAAGCTGGAATGACGACGACGCAAAGACCACGGTGGTATCACGACCCCGAGTGCATATCGTACAGTGGATCAAGCTATTAAACAACTTTGGCCACTGGATCGGAGTAGAAGGCGTGACGAGTCATGTGATGAAGCTCGAATGACGACATTGGAACGACCAGTTGGTTGAAAACTTGGGCCCTGAGCCGGTATAAGAGGATAGATAGATAGATAGATAGATAGATAGATAGATAGATAGATACAAAATACCAGAAGTATGCACATAATGTTCGTCGATCGCAATAATAATAATAATAATAATAATAATAATAATAATAATAATAATAATAATAATAATAATAATAATAATAATAATAAAGCTGTTGCTGTTCCCATCCCTAACTACCACATTTTCTTTTCTTTTTTTGTTCTACCGCCTGCTTCTTGGCGGATTCCCAGTTGTGGGCATGTGTCAGTGTTTGGGAGTATCATCATCACCATAAGAATAACGATAATCATCAGTGTCACGGAAATCTTGTGCGAAGCGACAGCGAAGACTGCGCGAACCCCACAGCCTTAACGGCCCGACAACCAAGCAGAAGACGCAGCCTTGTGAGGCGTAAGTGGAGGAAGGAATCACCGCTGGCGGCGGCACGTCGCGAAGTTGGTTTACGGCCATGGCGTGCCTAGCCATGTACGTGGTGATGGGCCTTATGGTCTTCTTCGTGTTGCTAGTCTTCCTCAGTCCCTTCACAGGATGGCCTCCCGCCTCTCCGGTAGCAGCCGTGCCAGTCAAGAATAAGACCGCAGGTGCGAAGCGCGTACCGTATTACCTTCTCGTCGACGGCCAAGACGAAGCAACTGCAGCACCGCCGATTTTCGGACGCGCTGTGCGCCGCCGTGGCGCTAGACCAGCGAAAGCCGCCTCTGCAGCCGGTGGTCACAGGGACGAGGAGGCGTCGTCAGGAGGTTGAAAACGCGGATGCCCTATAGAGAGCACTCTTAACCACCCTTCAAGATAGCTTTAGAAGAGGCAAAAAGTGTTTGTTGTGCGACTCCTCAAATGTTCTTTCTCTTTTTTTTTTCTCACGCGTGTGGTCGAGCTGCTGTGCTGCGACCTTTAGACCTTCAAGCGCGACCAGTGTCGCGTTGCTGGCCTTTCGCAAGCTTTCCGTAAACGGGTGTCGCAATCGATCAATCTGTAGTAAAAGGCTCGACTGTGATGACCGCGCTGGTGATCGTCTTTCATCAAGATGTATATAAAAGATGGATGTCGTGGACCGTATAACCTCGATTCATCCGATAGTGTTTATAGCGCTTACCTAATTGAAGTGATTGTCTTGTAATTGCCTAATTTTAATTAACATCTTTATGTTACTGGAGTGCTTGTGAGTATATTAGTCAATGACGCAACCCTTCGAATTTGGCATCACGCGCGCAATCTTAGGAGGTATTTTATATACCGCCAGCATAAACTGAAACGCCGATGAAAAAAAAAAAAATCGGTAGAGAAAATATCTCACACGCAATCACTGATGTGTAACGCCTAATCGGTGTCGCTAATGCATCTACATTTCCAGAACATTGTGCGCAAGCTTGAAGTTCACCAATGCTGTGCACACTGCATGTCCAATTCGAGAGCGTGCTAGGTATGTTGTTAGCTCTTCAGTTTAGGCTGGTAGTACATTTCTCTATGCTTATGCATATGGTAATTATTTGTTTGTAGAAAAGGAGCTGCAGCTGGAGATTCTAAATAAACAACAGCCAAGAAATATCTTGGAAACGTATATGCACCACTTCCATATTCTGCACGGCCTGGTATGCAAGGTTTTTCCGTTACAAGTCGACAGCGACGCCTTCAACGCAAAACTAATTCATGGTTTTTATCAACAACATTAGAGTAACTTCACATTTTTCAGTGCTATAACATCATAGTTTGTAAAGAAATGTTGCACGTCGAAACTAAACTCATCGAAATTGCTCCTGTTTATGAAGTTGTATAGCCCAGTTGCGGATTTACGCCCTTTGAGCAATTAACGTTTACAAGTTTCTATAATTTTGTCGTGGTGTTTCAGAGCAAGCTCAATCATCCACAAGTCATTAACAATAACTGCGTCCGGTATAGATACATACATCCGCACACTCATTGTTTCATATGTGAGTTGCAAATTTATACGATTTAAAGCCCCTTGGTAATGTGCGTACGGGGTCGCGATTTAAATATGTAAGCGGGAACCACCAAGTTAATAGAAAACAGTGTTTACCGTTTCTTTCATCGAATTTGACCTAGAATGATTACAGGTACTCGAATTGACGTTGCCGGAGATGTCATCGCCATTGTCATGACCGACGATCACGTGTTTCTGGATCTTCCATGCATTCGTTGCCATGAGAGAGAGAGATAAGTTTAATGATGCGAAATGCAGAGAGGTCGGCCTGAGGTAAATTCCTCTAGCCAGCTACTCTGCGTTGGGGGAAGGGGAAGAGGGAAAGAAAGAGGGAAGAAAGAGGCGCATGATGGGTGACGATGATGAGAGAAGGAGCATGTGAAACATATGGCAAGCACTTTGGCATGCTCAAAGTCTACAGTCCAGGCCCGTACTTTTTAAAAAGTTCAGTAGCGCCATGCATGGCCTTGAAACTTGATAATAACCATAAATACGAAAATGGTGATTATGTCACGAGACGTCATGCCGATGGGAAGGTACTGACGCGTGTGTGTATAGATAAAGCCCACTTGGGCCCATCCGGTACGGTGTGTTTGCACAGTATACTCCGTATTTCTTCTGCACAATGCAAGGCGCTGAAACTGCTGAAATGCCCTGAAACGATGCCGTGTAGAGTGGGATTTAGTCTACTATCGCGGTAGTTCGGTAAAACGCAACGAACTGGAGCCTGCCAACCGAATTTTGCAGTAAACATCAAAATGAAATATTTCAAGTAAGACGAAGAGAAAAACAAAAGAAGAAATGCATTGGTATATTTCTGTGAGATTTGTTGTTTGGAGTGTACCTGGAAAGTGACAAGGCACAAATAATTACACAAGTTGCCGACATTTACTTCGTGACATTTATTACACGTACTTGAGAATGACAAATACAGTTCTATGCAGCGATCACAACAGATGAGACGTGAGAGACATGCATATGATTTCCGCTTTCATTGGCATTTTCTGGATGTATATAGTGAGAAATGGTGAAATCAGTGAAATCCATGAACATAGATGACTGTCGATGCAAGCGCGTTTTTGCATGAAAAGAAAACATCTGTCTGACACTCCACGTTTCTTGCGGACGCGTTCCCTCCCGTGAATTCACAGTAACGTGTGCGCCATACGATTGTCTCGTTTCAAGATTTTAGAGGATGCATAACTAGTCTTTTGTCAAAAAGTTCGAAGCATGGGCTCGTGTGACCACACAGCTGTCATTGGGTTGTGGACCGGAGCCCTTGCAAGACTTTCTAGTCCCAAAACTCTCGAAATTGAGATGGGCAGTGCTGCTCACACTCCCGAGTTTAGCGGGTAAGGCTGGCCGGGCGTGCTCCGGCAGCCTCGCAACGGCGTTGAGCGGCAGATCGTCACTCGCGAAATTGCTTCGAAACATTTAACGAAGACCGAGCGTATGTGCGCTTCGCCGAACCTTACGAGTATATCGCAGCAGTAAGCAGCGAAGGTTACATTGGTGTTGGTATAAATGCTAGGCTGATGGCAGTTTGACCAATCTCCAAGAAATCATTTTTTCGACAAACCGTCTGCAATTATCTAAACCTGCCGCACAGTGATGACAACTTGATGAAAGAATAGACACTGCAGTGAAACTGAAGCGAACAACCTCGCTGACGGACGCCATTTACAATACCGCAATGTAGTGAACTGAAAACTAAAAACGAAGAGCGTCTGCCACGTTATTGATAAAACGAACAATTTGCCCCGGTAAATGCCCAGTTTAATGTCATCCCTTCCTCGTTATGTCTGGTAGGCTGTTTCACCACGACACATTATTTGCTTCCTCATTATGCTATATGTCCTACCAGTCAAATGCGACGATGTTTGATTTAACCTCACCGATTTTCTTTTATGCACGTGACGTCAGTGCAACTGTTTGTACATCGACACGCCAGTCTAAGGCACATTGAAATATTGAGCACCAAAGTCCGCAGAGTGGTTTGCACTTGGCAGTAGTGAAGCAGGAATGAATTGTACCCGGACACTTAGCATGTATGCAGGGCATTCTCCGACATATGTACAATTTACACACACGTAACGAATCTTGTGTCTACACGGTTGCACGTGTATCCTAATGTCGCGAACGTGGATTCTGCGATCACGACAATGAACATTTAGCCATCACAGAGTGCTGCATCTTTCAACACAATTTAGGGTTGCATAGAATTTGCAGGAAGAGCTTAATTGGTCATAATTTTCACGAATATCACGTGATTACAAATATAGAAGATGTCGTGAGGAGGCTGGGTGGGCGTTTGTCGCTGTTGTAGATCGGGCCATTAGAGCTGCACTTCCGGACACCCTTTCTTACTGTAGCCAGACCAATGCGTGCCATCGACCTCGTTCCTTTGCATTACGCCTGAGTTCACCGGTCGCCGTTTGGATACCTGTACTTTGCATCATTGTGTGTTGTGAGCTTTCCAGCAAGGCTCAGTCACTTATTGGCAGAGTTTATCTCAGCCTTGAGAGGTAATATTTGGAGGGCAAAAGTAACCTCGCTGGTATTTTCGAAGCATAGCTCTGAACTTAGGTGAAGTTCATTCTCTGAAATTCTGAAAAATAATAAGGAATTTACGTAATATTCGTGCAAATATCTTACAATAATGCACCATCAAACAGCGGCGACGCATCACTGACCGTATTACGACCTCAGTCGAAACACTTGTGGTCCTCTTCGTACTCCAATTTTGGAATCGCGAAAAGCAAGGAAAATTCACGAGGACAAAGACTGTATGAAAGGGTGTCCTGTTCAAGGAGAGGTCCCATACGAGCTTAGTTGCGTGCAGTGCTTTATGACTTACACATTTTTGCGGCATGCGAGGCTCGGACGAGCGCAGTGCTAGCTAGACTTTTGCTTTGTGTTCCTTTGCGTGCACTGGCCTGATTTTGTACTGCAAGATCACTGAGGCCACTTCGCTCGACATATTGTAACCACTTGTCAATGACTAGTTTTTGTCTCTTTGTCAAGACCTTGAAACATCGTCTCGTGAAAAATGACCAAAAAGAAAAGGGCTATGAACCACCGCTGGAACTTGCGTGAAATTGGCGACGAGATGAAAGACGTGCTCTCCTCCTTCGATCGAGATCGGTACAAAATAAAAGGGGCAAGAATGACGCAATATAATACACAAGATAATTAAACCGAACCAACAGTAGTACAAAGGACCAGATATGAGCAAAGGTTGATCGCAAGTTACATCTCACAGCCTAGGTCCAATGGCAAGACACAGGAAGGAAAACGACACTTTAGCCGCACAATCGACATCCGTACGTCGTCTCCTGCCCCCCCCCCCCCCCCCCCCTCCTTGTATTGTCATTAGTTCTAGGCGCTATGCCGTAATCAGCCCCCTGCACCAACTCGCTCGGTAAGAACAACTGTTGTCGGGCGCAACCTTTGTCGCAACCGCAAGACAACAATGACCAGACCTTGCCTCGCTTTTCGTATACTGGTCCCTCTTTGGCACTGAGCACACAGTTTCTCGCTGCTGCCGCGTTAACAAATGTGACAGCTTGTGACTTGTGCGGGCGACGGACGACCTTCATAAATGTTCGCTGTCGCACGCGCGGAATGCTGAGTTGTGCGCGATGCGCTGAGCCGCGGTGGCCTCGAGCGAGCTGCGCATCAGCGGGTACTGGAGCAGCACCTCGTTGAAGTTCTCCACGGACAGAGAGAAGAGGTCGCAGTAGGTGTCCGCTATGACGCTCGCGTTCCTTGTAGTCTTGGTCAGCAGGCAGATCTCTGCGCGGACGGACGAAGGAAGTGAGAATTGTAGAGTCAGAAAATAAATAAATAAGCTACAACACCATGGTGCGTATAGCATCCGGAGGTTGATCACCTTACGTCTGCACTTCGTCTATGGCAAGTCGTTCCGATAAAGTGATTATTTTTAATTCTAATGAACTGCTCCTTTGCTGCAAATGTCGCGCATGCGGCGCTCAGACAAGGCATGCCGACAACGGGGGGATCCAAATACAGTAAATCACCGCCCGCGTCTGAGGACACAAATCGATTTCGATGGTCGACATGTACTTAAGATGCTCTTCCGTGAACTTTGCGTTTGTGAAATAGCTAATACTATAGTGGTTTGTAACTTCCAACGTGAAGTGCGCACCACGTGAAACGTTGTGTACCCGCTTCATGAAATTGGGATTTTCAGGTATATGTGGCTGGTACACTATTGCTGTAAAAAGTGGATGTGTGTTATATGCTTCGAGGTTTTGTTGTATGCCTTGCACAGGCGGCATAGGATTCTTAAAGCGACTCGATTTACGACTGGATCAGCCACCATCTAGACGGCGTGAATACGTAAAAAATTTGAATTAACCAAGTTTGTTTCAAATACAATTTCAGTCATCCATTCGTTCGTTCATTGCCTTAATACTCTGATTGCGAAAATATTATGGGAAGGAGGGGGGGGGGGGGGATCGAAGTAGTGTTTAAAGAGGCCAAAGCAGGTACATTAGCTGCCATGAGTAAAAGTACACGTGGAAAAACATCGGTTATACGAAATGGTCTCATCCGTGTAACATTTTTGTAACTCTCATGGTGATTTACGCAGTTACATGCTTGGTGTCCTGGCGAGCTTTCCAACATAGGCCTTGTGCGAATAGTCATCATACGCCCGTTAAGTCACACGAATAAGTACTTCGATGTTGAACTCTCCGCGAAAAACGACGTTGGTATGTAGTTTCGCAGTTTCAGAAACACAAAGTACTACCTCAGTGACAGGCATGATTTATTGTTTGTGCCCTGCTCGAATACACCGCCGCTTCAAACTTTTCAAGCCAAAAATTGTAGCGCACTCTTGTGTCAATGATTAAAATTTAATTTACGCCACCGTTAAGGTCCTCGTGTTCGCCGAGAACTTTGAAACTAGGCGGAGCCGCTAATAAATTTCACACAATTGGACAGACCGTACAGTAAGAAGGGTATGCAAAACATGCGTGGAATGATAATTAACGTGTGACATTGCTCTACAACGTAGACAGTATACGTATGCGCATCACAAATGAAGGTAACCACGTAGCACACTGTTCACTGTGTGCTATTTTTTACACGCTCTAGCGACCCGTGCAAAGAGCAGGATTGCTGTCAAAGTAAAAGAGAGTTTTCCGACTTGAGAACTCGGTTTCGGGTGCACTGACAGCAGATACGTGCATGCCGTATAACCACGCGCGCGTCTTACAGGATGCGTTTACACGCACCTCCGAAGTAGCTGCCCTCGGACAGTGTGCCGAGGAACTGTGAGCCGTCGAGAAGCAGCTTGACGGTGCCCGACTGGATGAAGTACATCTTGCGGCCCACAGACCCCTGCTGTATGATGACGTCACCAGGTTGGAAGAACTCGTAGCGCAGCCTGGTCACCAGGTCACTCACGAAGCCCGGGTCCACGTGCGACAGGAATGGCACCGCTCGAAGCGTGGCCCGGCAGTTGTGCTTCATCACGTCCTGCGCCACGGAGGGTCGTGCCGTATATATGAGTACGAATGTGAACAGCGCAGCGATCATCCGACCAGAGAATTCATTTGCCCTGAATCGCTTTCAGCTTTCTAGCCCTACAGAACGCTGCGAGACATCAGATGTATTTTTATGACGTATAAGGCAGCAGAACATGACGTCACGTAAAAGTGATGCCAATTGAAGGGTGCAAACCTTCCCCACATAGTGAAGTCACAAAAGATGCTTTTTAGAATAGCACGAGACTTGCGTCATGCAATGGCGGTCACACAGTGTGCATTCGCAGTACGTTTTTTTTTCTTTTTTTTTGCGCATTGCAACCAGCTATTATTCTATTTCGTGCGCAAGACAACTGCAGCCGCTATACGAACTGTTACTCTCCTACTCTCCAAAGGCGAGGGGCGAAGCAAGCGATTGTAGCAGTGGGGAGACGGAGAAAACAAAAGCGACACTGGCAAAATATTTGCGGGGAAGTATAGGGGCAAAGTCTTGGTGCAGCAGGAATAGTTTCGCTGAAAATTATCAGACGATGAGACCTTTGACGTTCCGTGTAAAACATAAAGCCCGTCTACCTCTTATTTATTTGAGCTCTTGTACTCAATGGGAAAAATGTGCACAAACAGTGTACTGGTGAAGCAGTGCTCACCTCTTGAGGGGCTGTGAAAGTTCGGCCAGTATGGCATCTTCGTCGAAAGCCTTTCCTTCGTGCCGATGCTCGAAGTAATTGCGCAAGCGGAACCGAAGCTCCTTGGGCATGCGTCGGTACTGCATGTACTCTTCCACGCGCTCCATCTGCGTGGAAACAGAAGAACACGATGTCTCTGATGAAGGACACTGATGCCAAAGTTATCATCCCTGTCATATCCTTTAACGTGCTATCCACATCACCACATCTGCACACAAAATTCGAAATGTCATGCAAGCCAACAGGCATATCTTTTTAGATCATTTGCATTCCACCACTTTCCCATCCTTTTCCTTTTACACACACATTATAAAACTTGACAGAACTAAACAAGGGCTCAAATACTCTTGTCTTAATTACCGGTATAGCAAGTGCGGTAATGTATGAAAAAACAATGTCTCGCTACGTCGTCCGCTTACATGTGCATCTCTCTAAGCCTAGGGATGCATCGACATCAAAAAAAAAAAAAAATTGACTATTGCAGCTCTAAAGCGCATTTGGCCTTTGACTTGTCGCAAGACTGTCATAACTTCAGTCAAGCATGCGTATACAGACATTAGCTCCTTGAGAGAATCGATGCTTTGAAAAATGCCTACTTGCAACTGTTTACGTCTCATTTGGTATCCTTTGAAGCAGCGAAGTGGCTTTGTCGATGCCTTATTGTGCACGCAGTCGAGTCAATGGCTGTTTTTCAATGCTCGCTGTAGGTCTCTAATGGACAGCCAAGCGGACAGCGACCGTTTTAAGTCCAATTTTGAAACGAAAAAAATACAGCTTTGTGAAGACAGAATGAAAGTAAAAAAAAAAAAAAAACGATGCAGACTTTGCGATCTAACCAAGCCGGTGCACTCCAGAAAAAAAAGTTTACACCCTTTGGGTTGTATCTTGTCGCCAAACAATAATCGTCATCTGCCTTGCTTGCGTTTCCTTACCTGAAAATTCAGCGCTCGCTACTTTCCTGCCGAGGATGCTGTGTCAGGCTGATAAAGCGCAAGCCTTTCATGACTATACGAAGTACCATTCTCGCAGCGTTAAAGCAAGAAAATGCGGACAAGACAGATGGCGATAATTGTTTGGGGACAAGATACAACCCAAAGGGTGTAAACTTCTTTCCGAGTGTGGTCGAGCAGAATGCTTGGAAACTCTACGGCACGGTCGGCTGCGCCAACAAAAGGTATTCGCGCTTTCGTATGCACTTAATGTAAGCCACGTTTTGTTTTATTGCGATATAAATTATATGGACACCACAGGCGCATTTGTGCCGTCGTAGTCGGTGTCGCCGTAATGTTCCGCATAAATTCCAAGTGCGATAACATCGCGATCGCGTGCCGTATGCTGTGGGTGCAAGTGAAAACGTGCGAGGGCGAGCTGGGTGGGGATGGTGGCTCGATCTCGCGCGCTCAAGGGAGGAAGGCGAGGACGAAGCGCGCCGTCTTCCATCGCGCGGAAGACACCGGAAGGGGGGAGGGGGGCGTCCTACACGGGCGGCGGTTGCGCATGGCGTGGCTGAGCGCGGCGGCTTATCTTGAAAGCGATCTGCTGTGGGTACTGAGTCTAGGCGCACCGAGGGCTGATAGTTTCGTGTGCGCTGTGTTCTCGCCGCTTTGTTCGCGTTGAAGCAAGAGGCAGCATGAAGGGCAATTCGCTCGCTGCTGCAGCCGTTCTTCCTTACGCCAGCGTTTTGACGGCGAGTGTACGCGGTCATTGAGTGAGAAGTGTTCATGCTTGCCTGTGCGCACATGACACCATGCTCGGTAATTTAGTTAGTAACCGAATGTTTACAAGTTTATATAACCGATAAAACTACTACCCTTACTTTGCATATAGCTGCCTAATAATTTTCTAGCGCAATCAATAGTTCGCGACTTTTTTCATATTTTTGCACGTGCAAACATTAAATACAACAATAATGTGTTCTCTTTCTTCCAGGTTACGTCAAGTCCCAGAAACGTCTTTCAAATGTGTTCTATAAATTTGGCTCAAAGCTGTATTCTTAGCAGTCAAAGTAGACTGTCTTCAGCGCTGGCCTGAATTGGAACGCACCAAATGATACATGGTTAAAGATAAACTACATAGTCTCGATGGCTTTGCTGAACTGAAGCAACTGAATCACGCAACTCAACCACGCAACCGGAGCTGTCGCGTTTATGCCCGCATATAGTAAGCGTGGTCGCACCTTCTCACGGTGCAACCGCTTGGTGTAGTCCAGGCTCTGGATGAGCGTTGTGGCGTGGCCAATAAGAAGCGCGTAGCCAGTGGCACCAGTGACCATGCCAAGAGTGACGAGCCACATATCGACGACTGTGGCCGGTGCATTCTGTCCGTACCCGATGGACAGCATTTGAGACAGTGCGTTGAACATGGACCAGGAATACTGCTCAAATAGAGGTCGGTGCTGCAAAGCAAATGTAAACGCGCATATTAGTTTGTACTTCGTTCTAAGCAGTTACAGATAAGTCTTAAAATGGACAGTCTGCAGAGGAATTACACACAGTGAGGTAGAGTGTCACATGAAGCGTAGGTTACTTCATGGTTGTGAATGAGCGTGTAGCAAGGAAGTTTAGCCATTTGAAGCACGGGATAAGCTATATCCATCTCAATAGCTCCATAAATTGAATCGATAGCGACGCGTTTACTCGGCAGGCTAGGTGGAAGCACTGGCTGCGTGTGTTAAATAAAGGAAGGCTCACCTATCACCTTCCAGTCTATCTGTGATCCTTACATTCAGGTGGTGTCCTGGACAGGAGGATAGGCAGCAGACAGTTCATAGCGTAGCCAGGAGGGAGGGGTTGGAACACAGGGCACCTGCCCTATTTTCTACTTTGTCGTCATTTCTAACGTTTTTGCCGAAAGGTTTGTGCTGGACAGTTCTGTTGTGACTTGAACAGTACTAACCAAGACATAGACCTCAAAGAAAAAGAGTCGCTCAATGCTTACTTCTTACTTGCAGCTACACTTTATTTCGAAGCGACCACATTTGCATGTTAATTATCTTGATATAATGGATTTATCTGATCTTTTATTTCGAAACATGCTCGTTTCGAAATAAGAGTGCTGAAAGTCAGCCCCGAGTGCGCCCTTTTCTCTCCTTTCTTCGTAACTTTTGGTGCTGTTCAAATCAATATGCTCCATAACTATCTCACGTCCTAATAATTTCAAGCCCTGTTATAGGCGAGCGTTATCAACTGAGCAGGACCGCTGCAGTGCTCCCCAAAATACGTACCTGGATGCCGTCTCTCTGTACCCAGCTGCCCTCGGGAAATCCCTGCATCATGGCTACGAAGAACTGCAGGCAGCCATTCCAGTGGGCAATGAGCAGCATCAGGCCTACCATGTTTGCCAGGCTCAGGTATACCGTTGAGCAGTATGCAAACTGCGCATTCAGGCACACACGTGGATGTGGTTACGGCGGGACGCATAATTACCAAGCAAGAAATGATCTGATTCATCATCAGCGCTCGTCTATTGACCTGAATCAATTATGTGTTCATTTAACCGCAAGCCACGATCGATGCAACAAAACAAGGATCTACGGATGGCCTATATATGAAGTAAAACGTGGAAGTATTCCTTTAGTCTGGCTTACTGGCATACAAACACTGCATGGTGTTGCAAAGCCAGCACTGCAATTCAGTAAACATTCTGATGGAATCAATGGATCGTGAATTCTCAGCAGCAGTTAGACTGTAAATGCATTTTAGATGCGAAGCAGCCTATGGCGGGGGCTTTGTCCGTCCCTCCGTCCCGCAGCGTCCCACACCCTCACAGCGCTTGCGCGTCCGCTCCCCCTCTCTCCTCTCCTACGCTCCCCCTTTCTCTCCTCTAGGAATCCTCTACGGAGCGGCGCCCGCGTTCCACACCCCCACAGCGCATGCGCGTCGCCTCCCCCTCTCTGCTCTCCTACGCTCCCCCTTTCTCTCCTCTAGGAATCGAGCGGCGCGCACGACAGGTGGTGCGACAGCTGCATACTCCGCTGGGGGCGCCACGGTAGTTCCGCAGTATGAAAATGACGGAGCGCGCGCGCCTCATTCTCTCTCCTGTGCAGCGATGAGCGCTCGGGCCGCTGCCGCGAAAACATCTCCCGCTCAAGCTAACCATCTCCCCGCTGCTTCGCATCCACACATGGTTCCCTTTAGCGGGAGATGGAGTAATATTTAAAGTCCATTTGGCTTGCTATTTCACCATAACATCGTATCGTATGTTAAATGACATTATACCCTTAAATACTCCGACATATTATGAATAAAAGGCAGCCCGTGACGCCAAAGCTACAGCCATACCTTTAGAATTTTCCGCTTATCTGATCGCGCACTGACGTGCTCAGAGGGAGAAACGCGTACTTTGTGTGGATAGGCCTAAAGGCATCTCTTATACGTACCGTGTGCTCTTGGAGGCTGCTGAGGTACCTGCATAGCCTGGACAGCCTGAGCAGCTTGAGCAAGCACAGCAGCTTGGCGAGGTGCAGCAGCCGGATGGCGGACAGGGCGCCCGGCTGCCGCAGGCTTTTGAAAGCGCTCTCCACCAGCACGCAGATGTAGTCGAAAGGCACCGTGCTTAGGAAGTCTAGGAGGAACCAGGTCCGAAGGTAGTGACGCGCGATGTACTTCGGGTCCAGGTTCACTCGCTCCACACCTTCGGTTGTGATCACGCCTGCGCCAGCGAGCCTTCGTCAATGTTGTCGTGAGTGACAACCGTCCGACTACGATTTGGTCTTAAAGCTACAACCAGGACCCTGCTACAACTGAGCTATGAGGGACGCCGAAGGGGCTCGTCTATATGTCTGTACGGAGGGTTTATGCTGATATAGGCTATGAATTAACTTTGGTCATTGTTCTTTCATGTGAGTTGAAACATCAATATGCTAGCATTTCCGCAATCCTATGTTGGGACTAGGTCACTGCGGTAAGAAATCAATTGTGCGGTTTCTTCATATGCAGCACTATACCCGCATATCCAACCATACTGCACACGGCAGTAGTGCACATAGGATCTCTGCCAAGGGAGGGGGGAAGGGGTTGAATTTTTGTGGTGGTGGTGGGGGGGGGGGGAGCAAGCACTTTGCATAATATGCAATTTCCTTGCTTTATAGACAGAGGAATCCAACAGACAATAAAATGCCTGATAATTATAATAATATTGACACCAAGGATGATGACGATCTTTGTTTCTCCAGCGTTTTACTCAAAGTAATTTAAGAGTGAATGAATAAATACAAGACAGTGATAGAGTGTTTTTGTTAATCAGGAAAAATCGACCTCAAGCCACCTTCTGAATTGTAATGACAATGTGAACAAAGCACTGAAGGTACACGTTGGACTGGTGGGGCTGGACGCTTGGGGGGGGGGGGGGGGGGTTACATCACCCGAACCCCCTCCCCTCTCCCGTCGGTGCACCACTGGCACACGGTTCACACTTGGTTGGTTCTAAACGTTCACCCCTTGTATTTGAGAAGTGCAGTATACTTGAGCATTGCGCGTACCGGTGCGAAAGTTGAAGACGATGTCCACGAAGAATATCGCGTCTGACGTCAGGTGGAAGGCCATCCAGTAGAGATCGCCGGGGTCGGCGAAGAAGGCCACGTCCACAGGAATGAGCACTAGGTTGGCCACCAGCAGCACTGTCAGGCACAGGTCCCAATAAATCCTGCATGTGCGGGATTCATTCATGCATATGAATGATTCATTCATTCATTGATTCATTGAGTCCATTTGCAACAAATGGAGGACTGTGAGGTAAAAGCATGCGGCGGCGCAGTTCTAAAAGCCCTCGGTGCCCTGTTACAAAGTCAGCGCTATGCAACGCGAAAAAAAAAGGTCATTTTATATAGATGGAATCGCTGTTAAATTAACCCAGAAAGTTACAATTTTCATAGAGACACGATTCCTAATTACGGAAGCTGGAAACACCAGCTATTATCCAAAGTGAAACCAGCTACATTTGTGTCGTGCATCTGCGCCTCAATACCAAATTCAAGGGACGAGCTCACTAACCATGTGAAAGTATTATCTGACGATCTGGCGTCCGTAGACAGTTCTCGAGCAACGTATGTGCCAACGCTCAGACGTTGTGTGTTTTATATACGTATGTTTTGTTGTAAATTTGCCGTTTCAATTAGTAAATTATCCCACATTCCATGAGAGATTGTCGACGAGGATTCGGGAGAGATATGTGTGTAATATTAATATTTTTCCCTGCTTTCATTTTTTTTTTCATATTTACTAAGACAGCTTTAGAATGTTTCTTAGTCGTCGTTTGCGCTGTCACACTCAACAAGAGAGAAATAGGCCCATTTAGGTTACAGTGGCAAATGTATGGGCAAGTTAGCCATCAAGTACGCGTATGAACATTTTCGCTCAGTCTTCTTTTTACATTTCTATATCTGCTTGCTGTAGTGGTCATTAGCTTCGATTGCAATATAATTTATCGCTGGTGAGATTCACTTAGGCAACGATAGTCTCTTGGACGTCGTTCCAATGGTTACCAGCAGATAAAAAGCTGTAAGGCCATTTCGCAACCGTTAAAGCTACCGTGTGATTGAACCTATCTGATTTATCAGGATGACATACTCAATAGAGGTTTAAACTACCATATTAATACACTCATAAGTATGCAACGTTTCGTAGAGTTGTCGTAACTGCTCGATGCCAAACGTAAGATCATCTGCTGTGGTATCACGACAGCAAGAGAGGAAGAGCGAGGAAAAGATATACATTCTTAAAGGATGCCGGAGTCTGCCTGGCAATACGCCTAACACGACTCTCCAGGTGACAAAATGGCCCACTCGTACATAGCAACCACGCACACAACATACACAACTACATGCAAAGACGCAAGCACACAATACGACAGCGGGTGGCTATAGCACGTTATCCACGCTGTGCCTGAGCGCACCTGAAGATGCTGCAGGGGTGTATGACGCAGTGGCCCGACGACTCCTGGCGGCTGCGCTCACGGTTGAGCTCTTCGGTGCTGCCAAAGAAGCTGGCATTGCGGCGCCTTCTCGACGGCAGGCACACCGAGCTGGGGTCGCAGCAGTCAGACCAAGTGCTGCCCCGCACGTCGGACTCCCCCGCTTCTTTCACTGATTCATCTGTGTACAGCCCTGGATCCAGGTGTGTGACGGTGGCGCCGTTTTGCTGGCTGGACGGCAACTTGCCGTTTGCCACGACTTGTACCGGCTCCACTGCATGTAGTAAAGGATGCGAGTGAGTTCTATATGTCATTCACTCACTCGCTCGCTCGCTCAATCAATCAATCAATCAATCAATCAATCAATCATCAATCAATCAATCAATCAATAACCGCAGCGGTGGTCTAGTGGTGAGTGGTCATATGCGGTAGGTACTGGGCTCAAATCCCGGAGCCGCCGGAATCCCACCGGTTTTTCTAATGAGGAGAGATGACCCCCGGCCTGGTGCTCGGCTGCTTGTGCGGGTACTCATCTCGAGAGGGGTTATCATAGAGTGCTAGGCGTAGTTTCTGGGCGTCCCTTGTCGAACCACAAATGGCCTTGCGTAGAGCATCCGCTGTGGCTGTGAGAAGCAGACTAGAGCTGCCGGCGGGTACCTACCAGTAAAATAGGCACAATTGCGTTTCCGGCCAGATGGTCGACCATTACGGAACCTCAACGCTATGGATAAAAGCAGGTTATTTCCCCAACCGGAGGGCGTCTTCCCTTAACGTATAGTCACCGGTCTACTGGTCGTGGCTGACCCTGAAGCATACGTTTCATCAGGTGCACATCAAAATAAGTTAGAGGAATATCTGACGGTAATCAGTTGAATGTCTTTGGGCTTCGACTACCTTTCGTGTCGACTACGGTTATCGTAGGGTAAAGCTGGTAGACTTTAACCGAACCAGCTAATCCCTGCTACCCACACGTGGATGTTTGTACAATGCTTCTTCCGAGGCTCATCTTATTTATACTCCCCGAGAATCACACCTGAAAAGCAAGCCGTTAAACGCTGTACTTCGCTGTGATCCATACACCCAAGTTAAAGACACCCGCAATTGCCTCCTCGGATATTTGCTGATAGGTTGACGTTGGTTCTTTAACAAGAAGACACGTTACTGGTCCGACGCATCTACCGATACGTTATATAAAAAGGTTCGCCCTCTTAGACACAAAAATAACAAATACAGTCCACGTCATTTAATCGAATATAATCGAACCAAACCAAAAGCAGACGCGTATAATTAAGCAAGCACAAGTGGATCTGGATCTAGACGGAAGTAACGCAATGGTCAGCGATTTCACTGATGCGTCGACATGAACGGCAGCGTTAATGCTGTATAGGATAGTCGATGCCCATTATCACATCCAGCCAATATAATACAACTTGACCAGACCAAAAGGATACGTTAGCGAAGAAAATGAAGAAATATATAAATCGATATGTAAACGCAATTGATTTAAACCTTAACAAACGCACTGATGCACGATCCTGAGAAAATGAGGGGCCAGAATTAGTTCATGAACGGCTGCGCCAGTGGAACCAGCCAATCTAATACAAATGAGTGAGCCCAAACCCAGACGTTATCAAGCAGTAGAAAACGCAAATAAGTTGGAATGTAAGCGGGATTGATATAAACGTCAACGACCGCATATAGGACTCCGCACGAGCATAACATAGCTCAGTGTTTTGTTTCGTCTGATTTTCTCTACAGTTTATAGTGCAACGACAAGCACGTGTGAGCGCTATATCTTTTTTTTTTTTAGTTAATCTCATGTGTTTTGATCTATTCCTTCAGTGACATGGTGGGCGTCTATCGAAAAGCAGGATTCCTGAGGCCGTGCTCCGCCCATTTAGCTGGTGTCATTGACCGCTCTGGCAGCCGGCTTCGCTTCGATGTGCGATAGGAACAGCTGCAATAAGACTTTGTTGGTCTGTACTTGCATGTTATTGGACAGCAAGCACATTCTGTCGTTCTGTAGCTTGAGGCGTAATATATGATGAAGCGGAGCCACTCGTATGCAGAAGATAGAATTTGGGAAAACATTTGCCCCGCACTAAGGAATTAGCTTGGACAGATCACGTGGCTAGCATTTCAACGGTTCCATCCTACGCTGCCGGCAGTGCTGTACTAGTGCTCATCCTCGAATAATACTGCACAGATGACCAAAGTGGCCTCCACTGAATTTGTACTGTACGTGACACGCGTAAGAGATTCGGAACTTCCCCGCCTCGCCGGCTCAGCTACGAGCTGACAACCGCTGATTGAAGAAGTAGATGCGTAACACCATTACTAAAGCACCGTATCGACGACAGTAAAACAGCCACTCACATTCTTCCTTCCGAGGAAAAGTGGCGATGGAAAAGCTCCAGTCACGCATGCAAGTAAATGCCCAGCGTTTTCTATCGCCGGCCAGCTTGCGCTCGTCGATCACCTGGTACAGCATCGTAATGTCCGTAAGCGCCGCTATCCTTCGTCCAGGAACAAATGCCGCCACGCAGGCCCTGGTGTGGACGGAAATTGTTGCGGCTCGCAACTGGAATGGCGGACCTGCAGTGCAGCTGAACCAGGATGTGCAAGCCCCCTTAAACCAACCCTGCACTACGCATTCTTAGAGCGTAGCTCACCATGCTGTCACATTCTTGCGGGCAGTTTGACATACATGTCGGGTGACAGCGCAGCTGGCGCGCGTAGCCGCGCTGGTGTGTCGAACGGCCTTCTCCATTGTCAAGTCCTAGCCGGCGCGCATGCGGAGACTGTTAGGCGGCGCACGAGCTGCCGCTCAATTTTCAAGGCCGCATACCACG
This sequence comes from Dermacentor silvarum, assembly GCF_013339745.2. Lineage (NCBI taxonomy): Eukaryota > Metazoa > Arthropoda > Arachnida > Ixodida > Ixodidae > Dermacentor > Dermacentor silvarum. Next base: position 136,906,927 of record NC_051155.1, read on the forward strand.
CACGGGCTGGCATTATGTACGTGTCCTATTATGCAATGTCAGTGCACGGGCAGTGTGCGGTCTATACGCTGTCCAGACATCATGAAGATCACGTGACTGTCTGTACAGGCTGCGGTTCTGCTGGCTATGAGAGCAATACTTGGGCAAGGTCAACATTCTCACAAAGCAATTATTTGTTCTGTAAAAATTAGGACTTCTTACGTGTCGAGACATGAGGCACGCCGTAGTGGGGGAGGGACTCTGGAAATTTGGACCACCTGGGGTTCTTTAACCTGCACCTAAATCGAAGTACACGGGTGTTTTTGCATTTCGCCTCCATCGAAATGCGGCCGCCGTGACCGGCATTCGATCCCGCGACCTCGTGCTTATATAGCAGTCCAACACGGGCGTATGAGCTATTCATTGTCTTACGTGACGGACAGATTTAATTTTGAAGCAATTTAATTTCGAAGAATCACAAGCGGCAATGGCAGGTGAATGCTGCTAACCACGCCGCCGAGCAAACTCTAGACATCGAACGCTAGCGATAACGGCCGGACTGCGGGCATACCGTCAGTGACATCGTTCTCTCCGTCGCAGCAGAACGTGCGTGTAACCTCATTAAGAAACACAAGGACATGACCAATAATTGAGAAATATTTTAATGAACCCTCGGGATCAACCCAGCGATGAACGCCGGGGCCGCACGTTTAAGCTTCGCTGGTTAACCATCTTCACGGAGTGGAAGGGCCGACGAATTTTAAAAATATTTTTGTTTCGTTCTTTCAACAGCTTGGCTAACGTTAGCTAGGACACACAGTATACTCAAACTCATTTTACAAACTTGGGGCGCTATACGTCGGCGGTTGCCCAATAGGACGTGTTAAATTGTGCATCCGTCGCCCCCCCCTCAAATCTAGCTAGCAGCCGGTCAAATCTGAACCGCACATATATTGCTTCGTTCTTGCAAAACAACCAGCATGCATACCTTTCCCCCGTAATATACGCGCAGTTTTTTATGGTTAAACCAGCGCGACAGCCGTCCCGCGACTTTCTAATCAGCTTCATTACTCGCGCGCTATATAGAAATAGCGTGGTATAGGGATTAAAACGTGGCCTGAAGCCACAACGACTAGAACCAATCACAAACCGCTCGAGGCAAGTCCTAAAGCTCATCTACCCTCACAGAGATGTAAAACTGCGGTCGTGCGTGGAAAGCTGTCCTCCTGTTGCAGAAGGCAAAAACGTTTACGTATTTCGTAGGACCACATTTTCAGTGCCCGAGCTTGCCAGAGTCAGTGGTTGGGGTAAAGGGTGATGAAAGCGGTCATCAATCCTTGCCCCTAATGAAAGATAGCCACGAGGTCCTCCTAAAGCAGGTGGCTCTTGCTTGCGGTGTGCTTCGTAGCAGGAAACTCCCTGGCGGAGGACGTGCAAGATGTCCAGCTTGTTCTCGTTTCGTGAATCATTTTCATCGTGGAGGTGCACTGTATGCGGTGAGTTTGTTGTGCACGTAATTACGACGTGCAATGCGTATAGTTCATGATCAGCACCACCAGGTGAATGCAGGTCGTCTGAGAGTGTGCTCACCCTGTAGAGATATCCGTGCTGACCCACATCTACGGAGAAGGTATCAGCAGTAAACAGTCGATCGTTACGGTGATGGCCAAGAAAGAAATGCACCTTGCCAGTGATCCATTCGCGTTGTCACGAGAAGCGGACGTGGTGTGTGATGTGCCACCCTTCGCTTCTGCTTTGTAGGATATACCTTACTAGCAATTTTGTACCAGTCATTTTGTACCAGCCATTTTTATCAGTGCTATCGTTTTGATAGCGGCAAGCTGTACTAAATAGTGTATTGGAGTCCTATACACTTTTGATAAAAACACTGCACGTCAAGCATTGCGACATCTGCGCCGTTAGACCATTAAAATCTACACATGTATTAAGTAGGGTGGTTTGATGGGCTAGTTTGTGCATGGTAAGGGTAAAATGGTTCCGGCAGGTGAAAAAACGCGACCATATGTAAGAGGATAGAGACGGTACACCATTTACCGCCTGCTTCCTTTTTATTTGTGCTCGCGTTTTTTCACCTGCCGGAACCATCTTACCCTATATACGTAAGAGTCAACGCCGGCGTCGCGTGTAGAGGCAGGATTCTAGAAAAAAAAAAAAAAGAAAAAAACTAAAAAAAAAACGCTGATAACCTGCCACTCGATTGTCGCATGTACGTGCAATAAGATGCCACGCCTTAGAGCTCGTAGGGCTCGGAGAAATAAATTTCAAAGAGCTCGGCAATGTCACAGCGGCGGAAGATGAAGTAAGTTGTACTTTCGGTTCATAGCAAAGAGCTCAGTGATGCGCTAATGCATTCAGGTGACTTACTCGATTTTGTCTCGATGCGACCGTAGTAAAACGGCAGGTGAACTTGAGTAGACGGAACACCCATATATGTTTTCGATGAACAAGAAAAAAAAAAGAATTGGCAATACCGGATTGAATATATATACAATAGACAGGAAGGGGAAGAACTTCGACTGTCACGGCTCAATTGTGCGGTGAACCTTTCAGACGTTTCACCCAGCCTTTAGCGATGATGACGCGATCTGCAGAGCGCGGCGCGGTTGCCCATCTGAGTTGGAACGGTGCCGTGCCGCCCACCGCTTTTACCAACGACCGTTCCGAGCGCTCACAACGTTTGCATTTATTTATTGGCTATGACGAGACGCACTGTGCAACTCCTTTCTCGGACCAGTGCGAGAGCGGATACACAATTGGCTGGCTAGCGGATATGAAACGTAATAACATTCTCCTTTTTTTTTCGCCCTCTCCCTATTGTATGCCTGGACATCATTAAGGCTCTGCATTCTTACAGCTGCACTCTTTCGCGGAAGGTCAAGCCTCTCTGAGTGAAAAAGCACTGCAGCTCCTGTCAAATATACAATGCAGACACGCTAAACCTGCCCTGGCATCATGGCCATGACGGCTGTCGCAAGAAAAAAAGGAAAGGAATAACATAGATAAACTAGAATCAGTACAGGGGAAAGCTGTAAGATTTATATTTAATGCCTACCAATATGACACATCTCCAACAGCTCTCTTGGAAAGCGCAAGATTCGAAACTTTGGAATTGAGACGGTATCGTGAAAGAATGAAGCTATTTTATCTTATATATAATGACAAGCTAGCAATAGAGAAAAGTAAATGCGTCCAACCAATCTTGCGCCGCGAAACACGCTCATCTCACCCTAAAAAAGTTACTGAACACCTATGCCATACCAATATATACAGGTACTCTTTTTTTTTCCTCGTTCGATTAACGACTGGAATAATTTGCCACCCGAGGTTCTCAAAAGCGCCGATCTGAAATCGTTCGTTCGCGCGTTGTCTGCACTGTCTTACTGACAATTTTATTTGATTTATTTTTTACAGTGTGCTTTGTTCTGACCCCCCATGCAGTCAGAGTGACTACTTTATTGCTATTTAACTTGGTTGACGTGTTCTATTTAAACATGTTCGTCTGTACTTAGACCATTGCTTATGGCATTATTTGTATTGTGTGTGACATCTGTCGTCGTTTTGTTTCCGAGCATAACTGCCGAAGTTGTTTACTTGTTAGACGTTAGGTTTTTGAGCGGCGTATGTATCTGCTCCAGCCTTTTTCACTGCGTTATATAAGTGGTAATTGCTTCTGCTGTGGTGCTAATGTCGTGTTAGTTATGTTGTAATATTACATAACTGTTTTGATTTGCGTGGGCTTTCATTCTATAGGACTTATACCTTTTTATTTTACTGCAGTAGGATCGGCTCTGCATTTCACTTTTTTTCCTTCTGTATTTTCTGTGTCGTGATATTTTCAATGTATTGCTCACTCCTGCCTAAAGTCTGGCATTCAGACTGGCAGTATTTTCTTAAATAAATAAATAAATGAATAAATAAATAAATAAAAGAAAAAAATCGTGTTAATATATATATATATATATATATATATATATATATATATATATATGCTGTAGAGGCATTCCACGACGAAAAGGCGGCGGCGTTACTGTCATTCTTGGGGCAAGCAATCTCCATCGACTTTTGACGGTAAAACAGCGCAGAAAGTGACGACAGAGGGAATTAAAGAATCACCTGCTATGGTGTACCTCATACGCGTGACCTCCCGTGCGCTCGTGGGTGGGATTAGAGCAATTGCGACAAACTTTGGTAGCGTGGATTTTCTCTTAAGACAGCACTGACAATCAAGGGCAAGTCCTCATTTTATTCCTGCCGAAGATTATTGTCCGGAGAACGCATTGAAACTAAATTGTAGGGCTTAACAACCCAAAGCAAAATTAATGGGATTTACGCGTCGGGGTGGTGGGCTTCGCATTATTTTAGAACACGTTAGGTTCTTTAGCGAGAGGCCAAAATACGATACACAAGCGTTTAGTAAACGCCTTCGAAGCTGCGGGTGTGCCAAGAAGGATGAGGAGAGTCAGTGCATTTGTCTGCACCCTTCGCCTACATATCTGTTATATACCGAGCTACAGGCGTCTCTTTCTTTTAATGGGTTAGCATTAGTAGTATCAAAGTATTTGTGTGCGAAGTGTGCGAAGTGTGGGAAACCAGTGACGTGGTAGAGGTAGAGGTGGGATGGTAGAGCTTAGGAGAGCGTATATGTATATGTAACGGGACCTTAAAGAAGTGCGACGTAATGCTAATGCATTTATCTCGCATTAACACCTAGATGGCCAGTGATTTTTTTTTATTGAGAAGCTCTTACGACAAAAATCGGGACATGCGTGTTTTAATTAGACATAAACAGGTTGTTAGCGTCCTGTCTATGGGATGACCTCTAGACTAGGAGGCGGCCCAGGTGCACGTATTTATCAGGCAGGAAAATGTCGCCTTCATGAGGAGCTATAGCTCGTTGCAAGTCCATGGACTTATATGAGGATATATACGAGAGATCGGCCAGAGCGACCGAGTAACTGTATTGGAATGGCAGATATATAAGACTGGAGGCCATAAATATATCGGCGCTGGCGTGAGGTCTGCACGCGCGATCCTTCGAAGTACAATCTCATGGCGCGATACGACCGGGGCGCTTTCCTATACGCTATACTGACCAACTACATTGCATCATGCGACGCAGCGCCTTTTTTTTTTGTTTACAAACATTCAGCTTATCTTATCTTACTGGGCTTATTTCGGGCCTGCGCACATATACACCGTCACATTTGTTTACAGCGTGTGCAGATGTTGTGCTCCAGAGAGCGATGACGACACCGACAGGAATCTCTGGGCTCGAATCAGCGTTCCGCCTGAGTATGCGACGCGTGTACACATGGGCAGTGGCTTATGGAAGAGCCTTACTTCGAAGAATATGTGCTCGCCCTCGCTCAAATTTTTGTTCAGTCCCGAATCAGTGTTCTTGGCTTTTAACAGGTTAAGCGGAGCCGACAAGTCGCACCATCCTGTATGCTTGAATGCAATTATGTGCGACCTCACTGTTCCAAGGCTACTTTCTAAACGATCTGTAACTTCACTGAGGAGGCTAGGTCGACTCCTCGGTAATGGAACATTTGGAAGCAACATACCAGTACCACCTGCGAGTGTTTACGGATGGGTCGGTCTGCATAGATGCAGATAATTGTGCTGCTGAATTCTGAATTCCGTCCCCCGGCTCTAGCTGCGCTGGATGGATAGACAGCTTAGTTTCTTCGACGTTATCAGAGGGTGCCATTATAACTGCAACGCTGAGGAAATTGAAGAGATGTCCTACCGAAAATGGATGGGGTCCTTCCTGTAGACTCAAAGTGCACGCCAGTTATCGCTTCGTCTGCCGTGAAACCAATTTTCTCGGCAATTGCTATACCTTTTGAAAGACCTCGAAAGCAAAGAACTTACGAGATAACATTCAGTGGATACCTTCACATGTAGGTCCTTCCGGAAACGTAAAAGTTGACTCCATCGTACGTGTAGAGCTATCAAGACCCCACCCCGTAAATGAAATTAACTAAAATGTAGCGACTAATAAAGGAGGCTATTCGCTGTCATGTTCGAAAGCTTTGAATGCTGCTGCGTGAGTCCTGTGCGATCAAGAAGCCAATTCGCCCGTAGGCCATCAAGTTTGGCAGATCGTCTTATATTTTTCTGCCGGCGTTAGCGGAGCGAATTACTTGATGCCATTTGGAGAAGACGATTTCTGCACAATTGTGTACAACGTCTCCTGTTTCCGAAGGGTCACCAGATCATCCGAAGAGAAATATTGCGCCTTAATTCTGCTTGTATTTCTTCGAGACAGTGGACTTTCAGACGTGTGATGACAGTTTATATATCCTGGAAGACTTCGCTACAGGCGGAGCAATTGTATGTGGGCCTCGACTACCAGGTAAGCGCCCCTGTACGAACATCATCATCATGCAATGTATCGTTTCAGAACATTGTCTTCACCTGCCTGTAAAACGGCTAAACAGAAGGCTTAATTCAATTATCCCATAGAAATTTGCTGAAGCTCTATTATTGAAAAGTACCCAAGTAATTGTACTGCACCGACGTTAGCAAATGTGGCATCTGGCTCTTCGTGCAGCACATTCAGCAAATCTAGATAATTTTCCAAGCACAAAGCACCGCAAGAAAGCACTATAGCGGTAGGCCAGCTGACACTACATCAACTGTTATTTTGAAAAAGTTCGCTATTCGGCGGCAAAAGCTTTACGCCGAATGATGAAAGCGCGTTAAGTTGTAATCGTCTTTACTTAGAAGTGAGAAAGCCGCGCATTTTGAACAGTATACCGTTAAGATTTCAAAAGGCTGTAAACATGCCGAGCTTATTTCTGCTCTTGAATCTGTCTTTTTCTTCGTCTTTCTTTATTCTCTCAATGAAAAAATAACCCGCTGACACACTGCAAATAAGTACCGGTCATATTCTTGAAGTCAAGTCAGTGTAGCCTGTTATCCCCCGTCGAAAGTCTTCGAGGCCGTCGCTCGAAGCGCGCAGTGCGGAGTTTAGGTGTCGACGAACGTCCGAACAGGCCGTGCATTCGCGCAATGTACAACATCCGTTTTCCTGTTTCCGGCCACAGCATCCTCAGCGTACTTTCGGCGGCTTTGTCTCCCACCGATTCGGCAATACTCCTATTGTCCTTTTTTTCTTGCACATCGGCAGCATTTTGTGACACTCCTCGGTGCCATGGATGAACTTGCACAACGGACTCCTCGGCGCAACGTCAACGCGTTGCGGACGATCGAGGTCACATCCTCGTGCCCGACGGCAGCCAACGCGGACTGCCAATGCTGAGTAATTAACGAAGAAAGTTGGGCTAGTTGGTGTTGATGCAGTTGCTGTGACATAGTTACTAGCGCAAACAAGACTAACAAAAAAAAAGTGGGCAGGACAGAGCGCTAGGGTTTGTACGGCAGAGCGCTAGCGCTCTGTCCTGACCCACCTTTCATTCCCGTTAGTCTTGTTCGCGTTAGTATAACGATGTCACAGCAAGTGCCAATACTGCCTGGCCGCGCGCCTCGCCGTCTCAATGCGTCTTGTTCAGCCAGAAAATATTTTATTGTTTAAGACTCGATAAAGGCGGCACATAAACATCAGTGCAGCTATGCCCTTTAATGTTCAAGTCTGTGGCAATGAAGGCGTACAGACGTCTACGACTTCCATCAAGAGCACCCTAACGACGTGCTCAGAAGAAAAGGAAGCGATAGATTAACGTAGTTGCTTAGTTTGAGAGATGATGTTCGTGCACAGGTAGCCACGCGGGTACGCGCGCGGGGAGGCTGTCGAATGAAGTCTTCTTTGATTGATTTGCAAGGTACCACTCGAGCGGCGTAGACAACCCAATTTGAGCCCCCGTGTTCAACAGGCACATTTGCTCCCCATTCTTATGCAGACTATCGGCTGTAAAGTGTCGATTCTATACCCGTGTACCCTTTCCATTCCGTCACATGTCCTTATCATGCCTTACTGAGCCTTCGATCCATAATGTATAACCTCGTTTTTCCCTTTTGCAATGACAATGTTATCAGCGTTAGCAGCTTGGTGCAAACACGTTGCTTACTCTTTTATAGCAGGCACTAAATACAGCTTTGTGCATACAATAGATGCCAGACGACTTATATTGCATCTTTTTACGAGCGCACGTACACTTGCGAAACATGTCGTTTCACGCAGTCGTATACGTCATCGTGGGCCAGTCCCCAAATTACCTGGCTCAGGCACTGAGTGACGAAATTAAATATACACGTGTGTGTATATAACCGTCGGCAGAGTCCCAGATTGCGCAGGTCCCTTGCTCGCTCTTTGACGGCGACTTATCTGGGCTTCCCATGGCAACGACTGATAGAAAGCCCGTGCACAGGCCGGCTATGCTCACATCAGGTGCGCATGCCTTAGATTTCTGGAACGCTGCATAGCTGGGTTCGGAAGGAAGCGCAGGCTTCTGCGAATATTTGAAGCTACTATTTGCTGATAATAAATGCGTCGAATGCTTCTCTTCGTGTGCAGTTTTGTAAGAACTAAAGAAGAGTGTATATAAGGCCCTGCATGGTCCTGTGTAAGCCTTCGGGTGGGAGGGTTCCTTCTTCGTCAAGGCAAAAGCGGTCATACTTTCCTTGGGGAGGGTAGAGCCGTAGAATTTTGCGGTTCACGCGATACGTCACGCCTTCCCCTCCTCAGCAGAAAGACGGAAAGTGCTGTAACGGCTGTACGCGTCCATGGCACAGAAAGCCACGAAAGAGTTGTTGCAGTAACTGAAGTCGACAGGTCTTGGCGACCGTGTGCATAGACTTGGTGCGAAACTTCAAATGTGCATGAAACTGAGCTCTTTCTGCCTCCTTTCTCTCTCTCTTCTCATCCCTATCCTCCTTCCCCGGAGCAGGGTAGCAAACCGGACGGGCATCTGGTCAACCTCCTTGTCCTTTCCTTTCTTCTATTTCTCTGTATCTCTCTCTTTCTCCCTGCAACGGCTGTCTGGGTTCTTGCCGTCGGGGGAAAAAAAACACATAGCAACCAGCTATAAATACGACCGCTGTTAGCTTTGCAAAGACGAGTGTTCCTATCGAAACGTTGGGGTCAAAATTTCAAAGCTCCTTCTACTTTCATTACTGAAGGCCTCCGTATTCAGGACCTCTTTGGCCTGCTTTCGATGTGGGGCTTTACTGTGAGTTCATCTGTTTTTTGGTGGTGATTGCATATACTATCATAAATAAATAGGTTGCCAGATAATAAGCTTCGATAGATTTATGGGGCTTAACGTCCTTAAGTAACACAGCACTTACGAGTTGCGCCGTTTTGGAGGGCTATACAGATTAATTTTGTCCGATTCGGGGCTCTTCAACGTGCACCGAAAGCGCGTAAAATGAGTGTCTTCACATTACGCCTCCATCATTGGAATGCGGTGGCCCCGGTTTGGGATAACATCCGCCACATTGTTCTTAGCAGCAGAACGCCATAATCACTTGGCCACCGCTGCAGCTCTGCTAAAAAGCACAAGCACTTTCATCTAAACCTCGTGGTTATCGACAGCAACAGCAAATGAATCTGCGTAGCCCCATCCTGTACGTACAGACCAGGTCCAGCATGAGCTTACGCTATAGTATACGTGCTCTTGTGAAAGTGCCGATGAACATTTCCCTCACTCCTGCCTGCAGATCGGGGTAGGTTCACGAATCACAGGCAGTTTTGTCACTGTGCCAGAAAGGCGGCGTCGTTTGCTCCAGAATGAAAGTGGCTACAACGCGAAAGCGCGTGGCTATACGTGCTCACGCGTTGAAGCTCATACAGAGCGCGATAGTACGTTGCTGCAAATTCGCAGCGCATAAACTAAACAAGCACAGTAAGAACAGAAACAAGACAAGTTTTGAGTTCCAACTGAGCATTATTTCTCCAACTAGCCCGGTCCCAGACCATGTGCATTATTGCTTCCGAAAAAAAAAAAAAAGCAGCAAAGAATGACAAGCAGGATTACTGGGAAAGGCGAAAGATAGAAAATGGCGCTGATTCCTGCAGAAGTCGAGGCAAAATACTAGTGTGGTGCCTTGCAAGCGGGGCCTCAAATCTGTTTGTAAAGGTTGTCATTTCATAGTTTTCTGTAATCGAAAGCTTCCTTACGTACGAAATTGTCCGTAATGGGGCTTGGGCGTATTGCGGCGCACGCTGCCCTTCGATAGAAAAGAGCAGTTTTACTACACGGCCGCTATCAGTACATACGGTATACAATACACACTCGTTGCAGTGTACACGCTGACCCGAACAGTTTGACTGATCAGGGGCGATCGTACTGAGTGCTTGCTCGAACCATGACCCACGGGCCTAGTTCATGCGGCGGCCGCTGCCTCAGGCTAATACTGTTTTCGGTCTTTGGCGAAAGGAGAAGAGGAGAAGGACGGGCTCAGAGCAGCATCCTTCCGCCATATTGCGTAACTTAGAGGGCAGTGCCTTATGAGTCTAGAAGACAGGAGAAGGTGCTTTGTTGTGCGCTGCACGAACTGCTCACGAGGGTACGTTAATGAGGGTCTGTTACTGTACCTTGTTCGCCGACACGGCGCAGAACTGAGTCACAGAATGGGCACATGAAGAAAAATTCATCTGAAACAGCGATCTTTCGAATCGCCGCCTCCGACTGAGGTTACTGCGGTATCCCGTTCCGTTGCACTGACAACCCACCTATGTTGTACGCAACGCGCAGAGATCACTAACCTACAACGACGGTAGGCTCACGGTCCTGGACAGCCTTCAGGAAGTTCCTGTGCAGCGGGTCGTCAATGTCGAAGGTCATGAGGCGCTTGCGATAGGTGCTCGTCCCGTGCTCAGCGAAACCCTCGTCGTCGCCGTTGCCGCTGCGATGTAGGCCACCCTCGTCGGCACTCGCCACGTGGCCCGACCGTCGCGAGGACGAGCGTGGCGTCGCTTTGCCTGTCAGCGAGGCGCCCAGCTTCCTGCACGTCGTCCAACGCAACAATGAGCGAGACAGACACCTGCACGCGTTGACAAATCTCCACGTGTTCTCTCCGCCTCCCCTCAATATTGCTATCACGTGACGTCGCGGTCGCCACGAAGGTATACTGGCGTTAAGCGGATTAGATAGAGGCGTCTTTTCACCGCAGCTGCGATCCTTCGGCTGACGGTAGTGACGACGTCGTCAGGTGTCCCGCAGTGCGACGTCACCGACTCCAATCTGTATTGCCATTCTGGAGTTCACAGTGCTTCTGAAGGAAATATAGGAATAACTTTGACCGTACTACAGGGCACCCAGTGTGGTGGCATGGAAAGGCGGTAGGGCATGCAATATACGCAATGTGCCGCCATTTAGGCCCGTTACAAGCCATCGCAGTGGAAGGCGACAAAGGCACACCTACAGTTTTTAAGGACGACCACGGGACGACAAACATGTAGACCATTTTACCCGTGCTGTGGCAGCAGTGTTTCCGTGGCCCCAGAAACTTCCGGTCATGCATTTTTGACTGCCAAGTTAGCCACGGAAAACTAAGTACTTTGTCCTATAGTTACTATAGGTTCATGTTCTTGATGTGTTCAAATATAAGGACTTGCGTCCAGCCCATATATGCAGCTTTCATGTTATACATAGCAGTAAAATGTGTTTGTCAAACATTCTATCTGTAGAGAAATACTCGGTGTATGTTTATAGACTAATGTAGTTTGCGTTTTCCAGAGGCCTTAACCGAAAGTCTTCTGGCAGCTGCGTGTATAAACATTAAAAGAAAACGGCTTTATCCTAATTTTTGCGGCACGTGATCCTGTGCAGTGATAGTGCGAGCGGCTGTAATCGAGTGTCAGTACTCTGTCTCTCGCTCTTTTTACCTTTGTGTCTTCACCTCTCCCGTTTCACAGTGTAGGCTAGCAATTCAAATTTTCCGTTCTGGTTAGCTTCGATCGTCTCTCTTTTCGTCCGTTAAGACAAAATCTGACTGGAGTTTTCCCACGGTCTTATCGAGAATACTACGTATGAACATCAAGAAGTCGTGCAGGCATGTTTGCCGGACAAAGAACTGAATTTGCTGGGCCAATAATGCGAATATACAAAGCTAAGCAGGTGTAACGACCACTTTATTTTCATTCGACGGGCGCCGCCACGTTGGAAAAACTCTGACCAGCTATACAATCATTTATTTATTCTTGCAGGCGATGTCGCTAAGTCAGGTCACTCGTATATATAGCGCGAAACAGGTCTGCGCGACTCGCCTCCAAATCAATACCACCTGTACAGATGCCAGGCCTTCCCACTCTGATTGTGACATCACTTTGAAAGGACGACACTCCCACTGAAAACCATGCTAACGACAACAGAAAAAAAGAGGAAAAAAACACTAAAACAAAGTGGAAACGGCAGCCCTAAGCGTCAATGGCGTCCACCTATAGAAATGTACAGTATCTCGGCCTCCTCGCCTGACGTCAATTCCCAAAGCGCGTAGTCCTTTACATAATCGTGAAGGTGCGTTCGGGCTAAATGCACTGACGTGATAACACATCGTCACCATTTCCACGTCCCCTTCATGCAAAGAGCCATATTTGTTTTCTAAACTATTTCAGAAGACATATTGTTTCGAGGGGTCGGCGGCCTGCCCTATCCATCTTCCCTCTCACCTATTTCCAAATGATTTGCGCATATTTGGGCTTGAACAGACTATTTCCCAACCCGCTAAGCACTACCAATGCCTCGGGCCTTCTGCGCCTTGTGTCATTATACGGTCGTGCAACTTAACATTCGAATAAAAAGTCAACGGAATTCCAGGTGTACTGTCAGCTAAAGTTGGAACGTCCTCCCTTGGCTGTCACTTCGGGAATGGTATTTCCGCCCTCTTTGCTTAGATCAGCGAAAGTGTCTCGCAGTCTAAAAGGCTTTCTTTCTGTCTCTTTTTCTCTTCTTGCGAGTGCGACGGCAGTCGCACGTTATCTCAGCGTAAGGATAAAAAAGAAAAAAAAAAAAAGGCGGGTGGATGCAGATCACACCGGCGCCAACTGTCGAGAAAGCGTGCTGTTCACGTGCAAAACGAAACAAATACGTGAGCCGTGTGGCACCTCACGACGTCTTCAGAACGAAAACAATTACAGCAAAAGCGCACCTGCACAGCTTCCGCAATTTAGCCTGCCATCTCCGGTGTGACGGCGTGTAATTTTTATGGCCTGCTACTTCCTTCTTGCTGTTTTCTGCTGAGGCGCGATTAGTGTTTTTGTATGTGATCCTTCAGGGCGGCATATTTGCGCCAATTACGTCCGCCATCTTGCGCTTCAAAGGCATGCCGTAAGGTCACTGCTTGTTCGCGCAAGATCGCCGCTCTGTGCGGCGCAAACAGCGTATGCAGTTGTTCTATGTTCCTTTTAAGCTGCGAAATTGCTTCTGCAGCTATTTGGAGAGAGAGAGAGAGAGAGAGAGGGGAGAGAGACAAGAAAGCGAGAAGGCAGGGATGTTAACCAATAGAGTGTCTGGTTGGCTACCCTACACTGGGGGAAGGGAAAGGGGAATATAAAGAAGACAGAGAAAGAGGAATTCTACTTAGAGATGTAGTAAAGAAAGCCCCTACAGAGTGTCGGCTCTTCACTGCCAAGCTGCACACTCTAGCGGAAGAGAACGGCCATCACGTTACATTTCAATGAACTCCTGGTCACCGTGATCCACATAGCAAGGAACTGGCCGATACCGAAGCGAAGAAGGCTCTCGAAGACTCGATCACTGCTTATGATTTCATTACAAGAACAGACGCCGACTGCCTACTCGCAAGTCTTGTACGAAAAGTGACAGAAAAGCACACGGACCATCCGGAAAATAGCCACAATTGCCTCCAGACACTACACCCTAACATAGCATTTAGGATACCACCAAAAATTCAGCGCAGCAGTGCCAATTTTCTGCACTGACGTAAGCTGCGAGCCGTGATTACGCGTGGTTACGTACACTTAATCAGATACGCTGAATCTCCAGACTGTGAGCAGTACAATGTGCATGAGTCTATAAAGCATGTACCATGTGACTGCCCTTAGTACGTGGAAGAGTGACAGAGGTTGATTAATGATGTTGTCCGCCTCGACATCCAACCGCTGTCGCAGGAAAGTAATATTGCGCCCTCGGCGTGGCCGCAGACCTAGGTTTCAGGCCATCTAGGCCTTAATTGACTTTTGGAAAGTACAGGACTGAACTTTAGGTTTCAAGTAGACTTGGCCGTTATGTGTTTTGCATCTTCCCTCTGTCGTAATTGTCACCCATCATGCTCCTCTTTATTTCCCTACTTTCCTTTCCTCAGCGCAGAGTAGATGGCCCGAGAAATGCACTTGAGGAAGACCTCCCTGCCTTTCATATCAATAAACGTTTCTCTCTCTCTTTCTTTCTTTATCTTTCAGGCTGCTAGTCGTGCTCGACCATGTGCCAGGGACTTTTTCTGCTCGTAATTTGTATGCGCATAATTATGAGTACAAATGCTCTTACAATATGTTCGTGTATGACGATTGTTTGAACCTTACCGCGATGAGCGCAGTGTTTTGGAAATGCTATTCATAACGGTAGGGGAGGGGGGGGGAGAGAGAGATACTTTGATCGTCATATATACGTGTGTTAGTATTCTTAAGAACTTGGAAAACGAACTCCGCGAACGCAGCCTGCCCAATTTCATCGTGCTTCACAAGGCAAGATGGCCGACACGAATGACTTGCGCGAGTAATTAAGTATGTGTACTCATGCATTCCGTGGGCCGCGCTACTAACCTCTACCAACGCGCGTTGCATTGCCTAGTTGAAAAAAAAAACTGTTATTGAGACAGCTGTGTGACTGTCACTGCGCGCAGCCGACCGTCTGCGTCCGCATGGCGCGGTGCAGGAGGACTTATGCCACTCTCGGTGCGGCTCATGCAGTTATGTCACCGCATAGCAATGACGGGAATCTGTTGACCCCACTGCACGATGCAAGGGAAGAACGCCACTACCCGCTGCGCGCTACCGCTGCCGATGTGAAGGGACGCTCACAAGAAGCTCCATATAGAAAACGCGGATATTTTAATGGAAAATTTATTTACGCAAATTACCTGCAGCGCCTAATGACAGGCATGATAGCAGGAGAGTACAAAAGAGAATATATCACAAGGAACTACGTGCGTACGTATACAAACCAAATAATGGTAAGAAAGGCGAACTCAGTGTTCAAATGGAAGCTGATTTGTTAGAAATGAAGCAACACTTATGAGAGGATTGCCATTGTCCATGACGTCAAAGCAAGCGGGTTGGCGTCGCAACCGTCGGCTCCGCTTCTCCCAAGCGGGGCGAAACGCCTGACGTTGTTTCGGGTCACGCGATGGCATTCGGCGAATAGCAACACAGGCTGCGCTGGAAAACAATCGCTTAATTCGGCACCCTGCAGGAAGCAATATATAGGTTAGTGGCTGTCAAACATTGAGCCTTCACGGGACCTTTGACTCGTTTACAGGTCACGAAAAAAACACCTTCAAGTAATTTTACTTCGCAACATAAACACGCAAGAAGTCAAGAAACTGCTATATAGAGCCAGAACAACAAAATTTATATTTCGGCGTACCGCGACTGTGTCGTAGGCTACGTCGTGGATCCACCTTTTTTTTTTTTTCATACACTCTCTTTTCAACGGAAGCCTTCTCCTTACCCTTTTAGGGGCTGCCGGCGGCTGCCATATTTCGTCATATAGCAGATTCCCATATACACGGCTGATATTGGCCAATAGCACATCATTCAAGAAGCTCACGCTCGGCCGCGCGCGCTGACGTTTAGGAATGAAACTTTGGCCGCACTGGTTATCGGTGTCGTATAGCCGTCGGGTCTCGCTAATTTCGATTAGTCTTGAACACTCAACTAGCCTCGAATACCACGCCGAAACTTAAGCCCACACCACACGAAACACCACACCACACCACACGAACACCACGCCACACATACAAGGGACTCACGCCAGTGTGCTCTCACTCCCGTCCTCTTCTGGATAGACGTGCTTCGCATTCAGCTTCTGATTGAGGTGCTACAAAGTGCGCAACGAGTCGCCGTAACGCCGTAGGCGGGGCGAAAGCCCCCTAAACAGCGGTAATAGTGTGGAGGGGCTTTAGGCGGGGCAGCGCCATTCCACCTGCGTTCCTCCACTACTTTGGAATGGGTGACGTTGAATGTGAAATGGAAATGTAAATATCGCACTCGAAGTATTTACTAGTACGACCGTAAATACCTGAAAAAAATTATCTCGGTAATATATTCTGGGAAGTGACATACTCGTTCAAATGCGCTTTTTTTTTTTTTAGGCTTCAAAGAAATGTCGTTCAGGGCCCTTTCAAAACTTTCCGGTGCGTCTAAATTTTCAAATACATTTGTACACAAAGTTGCGTTATTCGCAACATGAAGTTCGCTCGATTACATGTTTCCCCTTCCTAATTGTGCCGCTGGTCTTGCAACCGTTTATTGTTAGTATCCACCGCCATGTTCACACTTATGTTTATCACGCAGTCGCACCTTGTAATTTAACGCTTCAGTCAAGCCGACTACTGCCACTTTTATCGTTAGCTAGATGCTCTGAATTTCTACCAGAATGCCCAATCGCTTCTCCTCATTCGTAGCTTTGCCTGCAGCAGCGCAACGTAAGACTGACAAAAGAAGAGAGACTGAGAAAATAGACGAGACAGCATGCTTATTTTTCTTGAAATCTCCCTGTATTGCGACCAGCTGATCAGTTGCATATCATGGAGCACCACGAAGCCCGATTTCTTTACGTTAAAGTTGAACCCCAGCGCTCTGCCGTCCTATCTTTTCTCGTCTCTTTTCTTTTGTCCGTGTTACGACCCGGTAGCCAGGTATCGCTTTGAATGACCGCCATTCAGTCATTCGGCGTTTCTGTACCGTTTTCCCGAGTCATCTTAAAGCATGAGTTATTGCTAAGCACGAGGTCGCGGGATCCAATCCCGGCTGCGGCGAAATGGGGGCGAAATGCAATAACGCTAGTGTTCCCGTGCATTGGGGGCACGTTAAAGATCCCCTGGTGGTCAAAATTAATCCGGAGTCCCCCGCTATACGGTGTGCCTCATATAATCAAATCGTGGTTTTGGCACGTAAAGCCCCAGAATTCAACTCAATTAAATTCACGAGTCATTAAAAATACTTTCAATTGGTTGCGCTTTCCCAGAAATTATGACCTAGCTTCGTAAAGTATAGGGGTCTGCGCTTTGAGTTATCACAACACTGTCGATCGTTTCTGATTTCATTTTACTGCTGTTCGATATTGTGCCATAACTGGCTTCATCTACAGTTCTCCTATCCAGTAGACACTGTCTCTGTATATCTGACATTTAGCACGCTTTTCTCTGCCGCTGTCCACCGCAAATGTAATATTTAGTGGCCGAGTTTTCCTGTTGTTGTTGTTATTTTTTCTTCGTCCGCTGCGACTCAACATTTCTTTCTATGCAGTACCTAAATGACCTAGCCACCTAACTTTTTTTTTAAGTGAAGCTTTATAGGCTCACAAGTGTCGGCGGTGGTGGTGGTGTCACGCTGAAAAGTGGGCCGATCCTGGCGATAGTGCAGAAAGGGTCCAAGCTCAATGGCACATACCCCTGTCATGTGGGCCGATCCTGCTGATAGTGCAGAAAGGGTCAAAGACCAATGACACATACCAGGGACAAAAAAGATAGAGAGAGGGAAAGAGAGAGAATGAGAGAGAAAGAAAGAAAGAGAAGGAGAGAGAAATAGAGCGAGAGAAAGATAGAAAATCACCAGCCCTTCCCCTGTCAAGAAAAGGGGGGTAAGCAAAGATTGTCGTCTGTGTACTTGACCTACTACTTTCCCTTCCCTTTTCTACTACTTTTCGTTCCCTTTCCTTCTACTTTTGTTTCCCTTTCGTGCAACTTTTCCTTCCGTTGCTTCCCTCGATGTATACATTTAATAAACGGTTATGTTTTATTACCGTGACATGTCGTGAACTTTACGTTACCCTGACGAAGTGTCACATACACACACGACAAGCTTCGCTTACCCCCATTTTCTCGACAGGGGAAAGGCTAGTGAATTTTTTTATTCATTTCCCACAGTCGTATTTCGAAGCAGATTTTGCACTCATTCTCCCGCACTTCGAAGGATGTTCAGCCCATGTCTATATTTGTGCTGCTTGATTCGTAGTTTTTTACACTTGCGCGCCTAGTTGTGGCCTCCTAAGCCTTGATTAATTTCCAGTCCCGGCTGCCCTTCAGATTTCAAGCATAGCATTTCAAGCAAGCATAAGCAAAGGTAAGCCCGGGAACCATTACCCCACCGCCCCGGTAACCCATGGTCTATATGGCGTAGGCTTGCTGAGCTGCAGGTCGAGGATTCGATCCCGACCTCGGCGGCCTGCATTTAGATGGGGGCGAAATGCAAGAATTAACGCTCGTGTATTCAGATTTAGTAGCACGTTAAAAAACCAAAAGTGGTCAAAATTAATCCAGAGTCCATCCACACTATACACGGTGTGCCTCATAATCATATTGGGTTGGACACGTTAAAACACCAGAATTTAATTGATTCAAATTTTTTTCACCATTACACCTTTACCTTTGCATATGTTGAACCCGCACAGCGACTTACACTTCATTGTAGTCTCGTTTCTCTTGCCTTTCGCTTTGATTTCGCTCAGTCGTGCACTTGTGTTATCTCATTTACCTGTAGTGCGCCCAGCTGATCAGTTGCATATCATTAGGCACCAGGAAGCCCGATTTCTTTACATTAAAGTTGAATCCCCAAACTTTGCCGTCCTTTCCACATATATTTCCAAGAGGCTGACTATATATCTGCAAACAAAACAATGTCATCCACGTTCATTAAACCCGCAATACGCCGCTACACCGCCGCAGCATCTCGTTTATACGAAATACTATGACCAATTTAACGTGTGTTGGCCATTCCAGTTGAACTCGCCCACCTCGACATCTTGCTTCAGCATATTATAGCCAACCCCATTTGCCTCGAGCATTATTTATCATGTATGTAACGAAGAGGAGTGGTGGCAACGACTAACCCTGGCACTGACCCTTCCGGACATCTACTGTCGTATCATTGGCAATAGCCTATAGGCGTTTGCAGGTTAGCGTAACTGCATTACAATATGGTGTACTTTCTTTAGAAACTCTATGCCTTCCCGGAAGCATTCCTCTCTAAAGATGCTACAAAAAAAATATCCCTAGATATTCAAAATGTCAAACGCTATCTATCGACTTTGCAGCAAAGCGCCATGCGCCATCTTGTCTACATGGCACGGCACAATGAAAGTGTTGGCTGGACAGCATAGCTACAGATATAGCTGGTGCATTCTCGTTTGTTCACTCACGTTGTGCCACTGCTGTGTGCTGCCATAAGCAAATTAAAGGATCCGTGTTAACGCTGGCAACAAGTTCGGTCAATATTTTTCAGCGAAAATGAGGGGATAAAAACCGAACCCATGTGCGAAACAGTAGTCGACGTTGCGTACTGGGTGCAATTCTTATCATCTAAAAGCAGCATTTCATTTCTGGTCTCCTCCATTATCTTACATCACGTCAGCTTCGTTTTTAATTTAAGCTCTTCCGTACGAAAACTCTTCTGATAAAGATCATTTTAATATACGACCATGTGTGTGTGTGCATGCACTATATATATATATATATATATATATATATATATATATATATATATGTGTGTGTGTGTGTGTGTGTGTGTGTGTGTGTGTGTGTGTGTGTGTGTGTGTGTGTGTGTGTGTGTGCGTGCTGTGCGTGCGTGCGTGCGTGCTGTGCGTGCGTGCGTGCGTGCGTGCGTGCGTGCGTGCGTGCGTGCGTGCGTGCGTGCGTGCGTGCCACCCGCACTGAACCAGAATTGATTTCAAGACAGACCGAACTGCCGTCAATCAGTGACTGCCTGTTTAGAAATATTTGTCTGAGGCAACGAATGAAGTATAGGCACGCACTTTTCCAAAGTTGAAAGCAGCCCCAGAACACACAAATTGGAGAGGCGCGATAAAAATTCACCGTGGCATTTGGGTTCTTCGTTGGGGTTTGTACTGTGTCTCTTATCTTAATCTAAACAAACGAGCCCTTTGCCTACTGCCCCCCACCGAAGCTCTGAGACTTTCTGATCACATCGTCATCCATAATTTATATATATCGAACACAATGTATATAGTTGGAATCTATATGTCTATAGTATATATATATATATATATATATATCGAGTCTGGTTGTTAACAGCGACGTGTATAACAGACCTCTGAAATATTCTTGCTGCATTATCTCAATGAGGACATCAATAAAGTTTTTCCATTCCATTATCTTACACCACGTCAGCTTCGTTTGTAATTTGCGCTCTTCCGTATGAAAACTCTTCTGATAAAAGTCATTTTATTATACGACCATGTGTGTGTGCATGTACTGTTTATATATATATATATATATATATATATATATATATATATATATATATATATATATATTGTTGAGGTACTGATCTATTGTGCCAACGTAGTTTGAAGCCTTCACTTTTCCTTTCATCATCACACAAAAGCATGAAAGCCTTCCATTGTCGCGCTTAAAAGAATATGTTTTACGAGTGCAACACAAAGAAATAAAGAACTCGCAAGTTTTTGCGCCACATATGTGAGCCCCCTTTTTTTACAGTCTGGATAAAAATCACCCAAGCCAACACTCGCACGGAACCAGCGGCATCTTCGACCCAAACGATGGCTAGTCCGTGGCAGCGCCAACATCTGGTAGAGCCTCGCACATTCGGAGGGAAGGCCGGCGAGGACGTCGAAGAATGGCTTAACCACTACGAACGGGTGAGCAAGCACTATCGTTGGGACAGCGTAACGCGACTCTCCAACGTAGTCTTCTTTCTGATGGACACGGCGCTCGTGTGGTTCGATAACCACGAGGAAACTCTGACAACGTGGGATCGTTTCACGTCCGAAATCAAGGAGCGTTTCGGCGATTCAATCGCAAAGAAGAAGCAGGCCGAGCAAACGCTCCTTCAAAGAGCTCAAGTTCCGGGCGAGACGTGCACGACCTACATCGAAAACGTGCTCAAGCTATGCAGGACGGCCAATCCTCGTACGTCAGAGGAGGGCAAAGTTGGCCATTTGTTGAAGGGAATCGCAGAGGACGTTTACAACTTTCTCATTGGTAAAGAGAATCTAGGCTCAGTCGCCGACTTAATACGTCATTGCCGTACCTTTGAGGCTCTCAAACTGCGCCGCATAATCCCGAAGTTTGGCCGGCTAGCAAACGTAACAACTGTTGCAACTGCAAGCATTGAAGACGACATCTCATCAGTCGATCTCGCGACGACCATTAGACAGATTGTTAGATAGGAGCTACGTCGTTGCACGGAATTGAACAATGAGGTCCGTGATAGTCAACATCTGTACAATCCTCCACCAGCTCCCCTTTCCATCGCTGCAACGACTGTCGAGGAGTACCGCTCGAGAAGGCTAATGAGAACGCCACAGAACTATCACCGGGAAACCGGCAACGAGCGTGCTGAGGTATATGCCCGTTGTTCAGCAGCGGCCTACTCGGAGCCACGGACATACCCATGCATCCTACCCGAACGTTAGCCGCGAGCCTCCCGTGTGTTATACCTACAGTGTCACAGTACACATCTCTCGATTCTGTCGTCAGCGTCGTTGGGCACCGACGTGGTACGAGTCACGTACAGCCAACGTCCTATGGCACTGAACGTCCTAACGTCGACAATTCCTGGCCTCCACGCTCCTTTACTTCGTCGACGACATTCCCCATCAACAGTCCTCGACGGAATCACCGCAGCGACTCGCCCGTTTCAGACCGCAGTCTCACTCCACCTTCTTCACGTCAACGTCGCTCTCCTTCACCGAGGCGACGTTCATTCTCACCACCGCCGTCGGGAAACTAGACTGCGCGGCCGATGGAGGTGAGGTCGCCAGACTCGACACGACAGTGATACCTCCACCGGTTACAATGCTGAGAAACAAAGTGGAAGTGACAATTGATGGTATATGTACAATGGCATTGGTGGACACCAGGGCTGTGAGGTCTGTTATGAGCCTTTCTTTCAAGAACCGGCTTCGACGCAAAGTGATGTTTTCCCTCGACACGCATGCTAAATTCCGCGGTGTAATTAAGCGGTGAAATATTGCGTCCCCTTGGTGTTTTTGCTGTGAATGTGTTATTGGCGGACAAGTGTTATTTAACCAAGTTTGTGACTTTGGAACGCTGCACGCACGACGTTATATTAGGGATAGACTTTCTGCAAACCTGCGGGGCTTCAGTCAATTGTGGTGCCGGCGAGCTTTCGATAAATAGCGGAAAACCTGCGGTCGCTGCTTGTCAGGATCCGTCATTATCAGACCTTGTGACTCAACAACCCGCTGGACAAAAAACGTTTGCCGTTGCTGAGGGAGTGACGCTGCCTCCGTGGTCTTTAGCACCGGTATCCGTCATCGCATCTTGTACAGACGCTTCATTTGACGCCGTGGTACAACCCTTTGGCGACTCTGGTGGGAAGAAAAACCTACTGGTACCCAATAGTATTGTATCTGTGAACAATGGTAGCACGTTTTTGTGGACATTAAATTGTTCTGCCGTCCCTGTACGTGTTCCCGAACACATGAAGATTGCTGTATTCGACGACGTCACGTGCTGTTCATCGATGGTCGCCAGGGACGAGGATTCCACTGAAGGACGAGCCACTTGCCCTTACGAGCAGAAAATTCTACGCATGGTCAGCAAGTCTTTGTCTTCACGTGAACGGGACACCTTAGTACAACTGCTAGCCCAGTATGCTTCCGTGTTCGACTTCTCTCAAGATGAGCACCGTACAACAATACCATCCTCGCGTGCTCGTCATCGCATTGACAAAGGATCGGTACATCCTCTTCGGCAAACGCCCTACCTAGTGTCTTCATCAGAGCGCAAGATTATTGCGGACCAGGTACAAGAGATGCTGAAGAAAAATGTGATTCAAGAATCATCAAGCCCGTGGGCCGCACCTGTCATCCTGGTAAAGAAAAAAGATGGCTCGTGGAGATTTTGTGTTGATTATAGGCCACTGAATGCAATTACCAAGAAGGATGTGTACCCACTACCGCGAATTGACGACGTAATAGACTGCCTACATTCTGCCTCCTACTTTTCGTCCCTCGATCTGCGTTCAGGCTATTGGCAGATACCTATGGATCCCGTCGACAAAGAGAAGACCGCCTTTGTTACGCCGGACGGTTTATTCGAATTTAACGTTATGCCGTTCGGGCTCTGCAATGCGCCCGCAACGTTCGAGATTCATGGACACAACTCTCCGCGGTCTAAAGTGGGAAATATGTCTTTGCTACCTGGATGATGTTGTTATTTTCGGCCGCACTTTTGAGGAGCATAACGAGCGCCTTAGCCTGGTTCTGAAATGCATGGAGAAAGCAGATTTGATTCTCAACTCTGGAAAGTGTAGGTTTGGGGAGCGACAGACATTGGTTCTCGGTCATCTAGTCGACAAAGATGGAGTCAGACCTGACCCCCGCAAGATTGAAGCGGTCAGTGCCTTCCAGCCTCCGCAGTCAGCGCGGGAACTGCGCAGTTTCCTGGGACTCTGTTCTTATTTCCGTCGTTTTGTCCCAAAATTCGCCGACGTTGTGCACCCGTTGACGCGTCAACGGGTGTGATCGCGGTCGTCAATTCGTGGCCGACGCTGTTGAAGAGATGCTTCGGCTATGTGGAACACAATTTCCTCACTCAACGCCGTACCGTCCGCAAAAGGATGTATCGTTCGACTGGACACCAGAATGTGAGTCATCGTTCCGTCAGCTTAAATTATTACTTACGTCAGACCCCATCCTGCGTCATTTTGATCCGTGTTCCCCTACCGAAGTTCATACTGACGCCAGCGGAATAGGCATTGGAGCGGTACTTGTTCAACGGCGAAACGACGCCGAACACGTTGTTGCCTATGCCAGTCGTTGCTTAAGCAATGCTGAGCGAAACTACACAGTCACTGAGCAGGAATGCCTTGCAGCTGTTCTTGCTGTTCAAAAGTTTCGCTGTTACATCTATGGTAGCCCATTCAGCATAGTCACTGATCACCATTCATTATGCTGGCTGTTCAGCCTTCGGGATCCGTCTGGTCGTCTAGCACGGTGGGCACTGCGTCTACAAGAGTACGACTTTGTCGTGAAATACAGAAGCGGCCGCCGGCATGCTGACGCCGACTGTCTTTCTCGCTTACCACTTCCAACGGCAAAGTCTGAAGAAGACACTTTCGATGACTGTCTGGCCGCTATTGCACCTGAATTTCCGGACGCGACCATCTTCCAGGAGGTTCAACGCAACGACGTCAATCTGGAACCTCTTTTTGTGATGGCCCTGAATCCGAAAGCCAGTGGTGGTTTTTCCATACTTGACAGCTTGTTATATAAAACCAACCACTCTGCAAGTGGCGCCCGCTTTCTTCTTGTAGTCCCGGAGAGTCTCCGTAGTGCTGTGCTACATGCCATGCATGATGATCCAACATCAGGTCATCTTGGATTCGCCCGTACGCTACAGCGTGTACAAGAGCGATTTTACTGGCCTCACATGCGTCAAACAACAAAGCAATATGTGGCTAGTTGTGACCAATGCCAACGGCCGAAACGACCTTCAACCGCCACACCAGGTCTTCTGCAGCCGTTGATTCTCCCTCACGCACCTTTTGAGCAAGTTGGCGTGGACCTCCTGGGCCCATTCCCATGGTTATCGAATAACAATCGATGGATCATCGTTTGTGTAGACCACCTTACACGCTACACAGAGACCGCAGCAGTGCCGTCGTCTACCGCTGTTTGCGTCGCTGCTTTCTTGTTGCATTATGTCGTCCTACGCCATGGCCCACCTCACGTGATCATAAGTGATCGCGGTCGTCAATTCGTGGCCGACGCTGTTGAAGAGCTGCTTCGGCTATGTGGAACACAATTTCGTCACTCAACGCCGTACCGTCCGCAAACCAACGGTCTTGTCGAACGCACGAATCGAACTTTGACGAACATGCTATCCATGTATGTGTCCTCTAACCACAAGAACTGGGATGATGTGTTGCCATTCATAACATACGCCTATAACACTGCGAAGCATGAGACAACGAATTATAGCCCTTTCTATCTGCTTTATGCTCGATCGCCGCGGAGCTTCCTCGACACGATTCTGCCGTTTTCTCTGGACGCTGAGGATTCCGTCGCCAAGACACTTTGCCTCGCCGAGGAAGCCCGCCGAATAGCCCGCGTCCGCACATTGGCATCGCAAAACCGCTCGAAGGATCGGTACGATATATCCCATCAAGCTATTTATTTTGAAAAATGTGACCTAGTGCTGCTATGGACCCCACAATGCAAGCGTGGCTTGTGCAGCAAGCTCTTGTCACATTATCTGGGCCCGTTCGTTGTTTTAGATCGCCTAAGCGACCTTAGTTACGTGGTTGCACGGGTTTTTTCTACAGATAGGCGTTCCAAGAAAACCCAGCTTGCTCATGTTACACGCCTTAAGCGCTGCTACCCCGCCGAAGAGCAGTGACTCTCCCTGTGGGCTTCGTCTGCGAAAGGGGGATTGTAACGTGGAAAAGAGGAGATAGAAGAGGAGGAGAACGAAGAACTCAGCAGCAGCCACGGCTACATTTCGGTGGTGACATCGTGGCGACCTTTCATCCATCCTAGTCTTCACCTGTGAATAAACATCGATCATCCGTAACAAT
The DNA here is from genome assembly GCF_013339745.2 of Dermacentor silvarum. Classification (NCBI taxonomy): domain Eukaryota; kingdom Metazoa; phylum Arthropoda; class Arachnida; order Ixodida; family Ixodidae; genus Dermacentor; species Dermacentor silvarum. The sequence goes on from NC_051155.1 coordinate 136,932,599, forward strand.
ATTATACTTTGTGGTAAATCACACGCTTTGGGGCTTATCTTGTGTGCAAAGAATAATCGTCACTCGTCTTGTTTGCGTTTCCTTTTCTAACACTCGGCGCTCACTACTTTCCTCTCAAGGACGCTGTGCCACGATGACTTGGAAACAAGATAAGCCCCAAAGGACGCATTTTCCCCCTAGGAATGTTCCACCCATACACGCATCAGCGCATTGGCAGTATAGATAAACGCAGCAGGTCCCGCGCGCGCTCTCTCGCCAATAAGCTGTCGCCGTTTCACAACGCATCGTGTCCTTGAATCTCATGTGCTTCTGTTTCCCGCACTTTCTTCAGGTTTTTACTTATAACTCGGCTGTGATAATCAGACGCACCGCTTTTGGAGGGTCCCTGTACAGTGCTTTCCAGCCAGAGCGTCTGTAAACAATGAAGTCCTCTGTACTTACCCAGGGGCCGTATTCTGAAACGTTCGCCTAGGCGAAATCAGCATGCGCGCTGATTGGCTGGTTGAGCAAATTGAATGACGTCGGGCTCAACCACCCAATCAGCTCATCCAATTTTGCTAAAACAGCCAATCGGCGCACGCCTGAAAGCGAAAAAAGAAATTTCGCCTAAGCGAACGTTTCAGAATACGGCCCCAGGAAGCACACTAGCAGTACAGTGAACAGGAACGTGAGCGAGTGAAAACACGCCCAGCGCACAGATGGCGCATTTGCATGGTGCATTTGCATGGTGCATTCGCATGGCGAGAAAACAGAGTAGTTTTGCGACCCGTTGTGCACACGCTTGACCCCTGCTTCGCTGCGAACGAATAAAAAAAGCGACACTAGGAATCGAGTACTGACCTTCAGGTCGCCGATAAGCTTTGTCCTCCGTCTTCGCAGCGCATTGCATGCCGGTGCACAATTTCAGTTCACACACTCGCGAAGCGAAAACCCAACGCAAACAGATCAGTCGTAGTGATAATTATCCTCGTGCATGAAACCTTATTAACAGTTTTGATGAGAACGCTGTATAGTACCAGGTCTTCAATTCCGACAGACTTATGGCGCGTCTTCTTGCGGGTACAACGAATGTGAGACGTTATAGTGCAATTTTTTTAGAAGCTTGACACGTGCATTCGGGAGCGAATTCGCAATTTTTTCAGGGCACATAGCTCAATTCAGAAGCGCACATCACTGCGAAAGGAGGCTAAGCGTTGGTTTCGGTTTCAAAGCCAGAATACGCTTATAGGCGTATCGGACTACCCAGGCGGCGCTGCGAAAGCGCCGGCCGACAGCGCCCTCTATGCCGCGCTGCTCAGTTACAAGTAGTACAAAACGCGAAGCCCGCAGCGGTGTATCTGCTCGTCTGAGCTTCTCTGGGGCGGGAATTTTGGAGAATTTCGCGCAGCCTCCCATCGCCGAAAAAGCAAACTTCTGTGCCGAATGCGTCCACTAGCTGCACCGCACGAGAAGTCGCAGACGCAGTTTCGCTGCGCTGTCGCTTTCGACCGCTCAAGTCACGTGATGTCAACCTTCAACAGAAGACTGTTGCAATGCGTGTTTATTCGTTTAACGAGCCGTCGCCGAGTCATCGCCGCTGCACAATGAACTAATAACTAAACAAACTAATATAGCAATCAGTAAGCTGCTGGCGTTAGCACCGTGGCTAAGCTTGACCGGGTCTGATACTTGTTGACGCTGAGACTGCCGGCCACCATGCATGCTTCTGCCGTATAAGCTCATCTACAGACCCCATATGGCCATCGGTAAATAGCGCGATTGAGTGTCTGTAGCAGAGTTGCGGAGTGGCAACTCCAGAGTTGGAATTATTCCGCAATCATTCCATATTTCAAAAACCTAGAATGGAGTGAGAATGGTATGAAATCCCGAGATTCCAGAATGTAGCTGGAATAAAATGGACGCATTGTCCTGGAGCGCTAAGTGTTTATTTTAAGCGAGACTACAAAATTGGTAAATTTGCCAATTAGACTTGAAGTAGACTTGGCCCATATTTTATATTTCTCACGTTTTACTGAATATACCGCTCTTTCAGTATCCACCTAAAGGAGACCAGCTCTGCCACGGTAATTATAAACAACACGATACTCAACGCATTGTACACTTCCGATGACATGGAAAACTTTATTTGTTACAACGTTGAAGTGTATTTAATGACAGCAACTCTTAGTTACACTTAACTCCAACTTTTAGTTATGGAGTTATGATACTTTATTCCTTAGTTGCAGTGAACTTCTTAACATTTAGTTAAGAAGTTAAGTTGTCAAGAATTATTCATTTAGCAAGAACAGTGCTTGACCTACGACAAATGGATGCTGGCCAAAGAGAGCCACGTCGCAAACGGTTGTACCTTGTGCGAGTCTGCAGTAATTTCAAAAACATGCTGTGTGTTTTCGCATACTGCCGAATATCCAGAATGTGCGATAACAGGTGGTCAGCGAGGGTGTGCTGAAAGATGGTGCCCGACATAGTATGCCAGTAGATGGGAGAATAGACCAAGAGATTTCATCGAGAGGAAGCATCACTTTTATATCGAATCAGGACAGGATCTGCTAGTACACCGGCCTGGTTATTAAAGACGGGACGAATCAATTCTCCGAACTGTACGGCATGTGACGAGACAGGAGATATTGAACACTTTCTGTGGTCATGCCAGCAATTCCAAGTTGAAAGGGACGCTCTCCTGGAGAATCTACAAAAAAGGACCTTCCGCATGCGTGCCTGCAACACCTTGTATTTCCCGAGGAATCAGTTATAGCCCGCACATGAAACTTCACGTCTCCTTATGAAATTCTTAAGAGAGACTGGTTTGATGGACATAAGGTGAAACCATTCAGCGATATTGTAAGAGACGCTCAGGCGGAGCAACTGCCGGCCTTGATCGCCAGGCTAAACCCGCCTGTTGCTACAATTCACCACCACCACCACCACCACCACCAATAGAATTAGGCCTCTGGCTTCAGTGATTCCCTGGGTGGTAAACTCATTTAATGCGACAGCAACATTCTCCTTGAAGACAGCCATCTTAACCTTGCTTACTTGTTTTTTCCTCAAATAATAGCGTTTGTCTACTACGGGGGACTCGGTATAAGATTCCTTTGTACTTTATAATTAATCATCATTCGAGAAAATTAGAGATTACCGGTATATATATATATATATATATATATATATATATATATATATATATATATATATATATAGCAACGCCCTGAAGAGATGAGAAGCCACAAAGCGTGTTTGTTCTTGTGCGAAAAACTAGCACGCAGCATTAATTATTACGTTGTTAAGACTCTAAAATGCTTCTTTTTTAATTTTTCGCCATGCATGCAAGCGCTAATAGGGAACAAGTAGGGGGAAAAAACGTTTCCTTTACTGGAATGCGACGGATGGAATGAGCCAGCTCGGACACTCCGCGTGTGGTAATCGCCCAACTCTCACCAATCCGAGGCATTAAAAGGAGTGGAATTACGGGGATGTCCACTCTCTGGAATTCGGGGGTTGTAACCCCCCCCCCCCCCCCTGAGGCTGAGTTAACCCCCCTTTTTTGAGTACTGCAACTAAGATGTAAGACGCGCAATCGTTTGCACACTCGCAAACTTGCGCAAAAAGCGCATATTTTGACAATTTTCCGTGAAGAAATTGAAATTAGTGCTGTTTAGATGGTATTGGCAAGCTAAGGCCAACAGCGACTTACGGCATGAAGTCGCTGAATTATGAAATGCCGGAACTATTGAATCTCCGTCCAGAGATAGCCTGCAGAGCATTGCAATTTCGGTATCTTATCACAATAAAAAATCTAATCGAACCACTTACAGCTCTAACTAGAATTTCAATATCTAATCACGACTTACCGTTCCTGAAAATGACCTTGGTCGAAGGTGCAGAGCTATATCGATAACAATAGAGCACTGAACTGAATTTTTTCAGAAGGCATGTGTCACTTCTAATTTTGTTGATTTCATTTTCAGGTCGTTTCTACATTAAAGCTGCACTATTACTTGTTTCCCGGAAGGAGCGAGAACAGCAGATATTTCATGTTTTCAAGAAATGAAGGCCACATTTTGGTGACGTGGACCGAAAACTTGAACTGTGTAGCGAGTATTCAGTAACTGACTTCCGAGCACATAAGCAACTTATGTGCTCGGAAATCAGTTACTGAATACTCGCTTTCTCGCAATTTTTATGCATTATACACGGAATTTAGTTGTTCCCCCCGGTATTCCCCGTAAACTATGCGTGGTATGGTGTTTATATTTATTCGGAGTACGAAGCAATGTTCGAAGTGATGAGCGATATATGTTTATTCTGTGTAGGTTTATTACAGCCTTTTAGAAAGTTACTCATTTGAAGTGTCTCAGGGTGTCATACTGCCGCTAGTCGAAATGTTTCCCAGACTCCTAAAACAACTGCACGATATACGGACATGGAATTCCGTGAAAATAAGCAGAATTTTAAGCGCAATGCGATGCGAAACTTTTATTTCCTGCTTAAAATGCAATTGTTACATATAATTACTAAACCCTCGTTTTCCGTGTTTTTTCGTGCATCATACGAGATGCGTAGTTTGCTTCTTCGGTGTCCTTGGTGAGCTAAACATGGCTACTTGTTTATATCTGGATATAATTAGGAGCATGGTATGGGCAATATGTAGGCAATGTTTTAAATGAGTAGGTTAAATTCGCCTTTTCCAATAGAATAGAAGGCTGCGTTGTCACGACTAAGGTCAAATTTTGCGAACATAGGGGGAATAATACGTCAAGTTTATGTGCGATGGTAAATGCGTGTTCATCAAGTACAGCTTTAAAGAACTGTCAGCAGTATTCGAAAGTATCACGCTGCTGTTATTTGCTAGTTTCCCAATGTCCCGAGAGAACTCTGCGTTTCAGATATTTTATACTTTTGCGGAACAGCCAGCATTTTAACCCTTTAAGGCCCAGTGATTCCAAGTGGAATTATCAATTTTGTAGCTCAGTGGACAACCCCCGGTTAAAAAAAAAAAGAGGTTCTTACGCTACAACTAATATTTAGCCCTTGTTCTACATATGCTGGCAAGCTGATAGACTCAAGGTAGTGCTGCCACCTTTGAACGAAAAAAATAAAAGAATCGATTGCACTGTTCCCGTCATTCGCTGAGATCCCCTCTTCTTTTCACCGTGCAGAGGTAAGACAATTATTTTATTTTTGTCTCGAACATTGGGTCATTGACTATTAGGTGTTATGCTAACCCTTCGCAGTAAATTTATTCGGCGAATAGTATTTGTGGGTACCGGAGAACTTTGCGAATCATGATGATTCCAAATGGAATCATTGGGACGTAGCGGCCCCGACTACTCACGCGATATATTTTCGATTGACGTTACCTCCCTGACTAAATCGCGTGTTTGTTCGCACTCGAACGGCGTTTTCATGCCGTACTTGGCCATGCTTTGGGCGCGTGTTACCTGATGGATCATTATCGCGTCAGGAGCCTGTATTGTTGGTGGATCCTTGCTCTGCTTTTTGTGATTTTATGCTGTTGACATGAGCTCATGTCGTGTAGATAAACTTTTTTGTGAAATCCTTCCGTAATACGGGAACATTTCCTTTCGGAACAGGTGGCGACAATCAGCACATGCGAGTTTTATGGGAAAAAGAAAGAAGTCCCGAAGCTTGTGCTGATTCCTCGAGGTGACATTGATTCGTCCGATGAAAAAGAAGTCATCGCGCAAACTAGAAAAAAATAGCGAAGAATGTGCTCTTACTCCCGCATTCGGTACGAGCCGAGTGGCACACACTTCCGCCTCAACAAAGAAAAGAATTGCTTGAAAGAGTTTCATCTAAAATAGACTTTTCACGTATTGCTTGAAACGACGCAATTCAAGTCCACCAAGTCCCACTGATTCCATTTGGAATCATTAAATAATTTTTATTAAAAAGTGTGAGCACATATTAAAAAAAATTTTAACTACCACAATCATGCACATCTCAAATTGTAAAGACCATTTTTTTTAATATTGAACATAATTAATTTGGGCCTGAAAGGGTTAGGTACTATGTACCGCGATGTTTTAACGTTCCTGGCTTAATTAGAAGCGTTACAAGTAATTATTGAACCCTCGATAATTATTTTTCTTTTACATTTTCATGCGTGATATATTGGGTTCGCCTGGTGTCCTCACTGAACTAAAGGAAAGAGCTTCATGTTTTGTGACTCTTGGGACCAGGTAATGTGTGATGTGTCGGTAAAGTTCAAAATAGATGAGTGATTGGGGCTTTCGTAATAAATTACGTACGGAAGCATTCTAGAGTGTTATGAACCTGTCTAATGAGCTGGGCAGAATTGAGCCCACTGCTCTGACAAAACTACAAACGCGACCAAGGCCAAATTTAGCGAAAATTACTGGTATGCCATGAAAACTTCTGTACGAAGTTAAATAAGGTTGGATCAAACCGTCTTGGTAAATGTTACGGCGAAGCAACATGTGTGTTATTGAATTACTGGCTTTTTCTAAAACGTTCCATGAAGTGCTTCAAGCATTACATGCGGGCAAGGATTCAAACGGAATAGGGCTACTTTTTAAACTATGCGATATAATTACAGGAAACTGAAACTTTTATTGAAACACTTCGAAATAAACAGCTTGACTGGTAATTCGGTTGTAATTATCCAAGGTCGCCCACATTTGCTGTCTTTTCGTTTGTTGTAAATATTGCAAGTCATTTATGTTGATTGTACTTCGTTATGTATAACCTCGACAATACTATTACTTTAACTATAGCGATACATTCGTGATGTAGACTTATTTAAGTCTACATGCCTACTACCATACTACCAAGTACGATTCTTATTTCTATTTAAATTTTCAAGCAAATATGCATTTTTTTTTATGTGCGCTGCACTGCAGCTACTGGGCGGGATCGACGAGCTCTGGCACTCACTAGCCTTTTGCCCCTTCATCATCTTGAGATTTTATATAGTTGCAAAAAATAAATGTAAATTCAAGTAATAATTTTTGGGCCCCCATGGTTCACCATGTGTGATTCATAAACAGATCGATCTATGTCTGTTAAATATAAAAAACAATTAATTGACACGCATTTCCAGGCTTTTTCACTTATTGTAATAGTAATTCGAAATATATCATCATCATCATCATAATCATCATCATCATCATCATCAGCCTATATATATGTCCACTGCAGGACGAAGGCCTCTCCCTGTGATCTCCAATTACCCCTGTCTTGCGCTAGCTGATTCCAACTTGCGCCTGCGAATTTCCTAACTTCATCACCCCACCTAGTTTTCTGCCATCCTTCGATATATATATATATATATATATATATATATATATATATATAGAGAGAGAGAGAGAGAGAGAGAGAGAGAGAGAGAAGGGGGGAGAGTCAGATCGTTTGCGGTCAGACCCCCCACTCGAGAAATAGTTGGTACGCCACTGGGTGTTTAAATACTCCAGCGCACGGTGTATGAGTATATATCTTACACCGTGCTCCAGCGTATCAGGCCCATGACCCTCATGACAATTCACCACACAACAATAACGGCGGGGACGACTCCTGAGGACCGCGCGCTGCTCGGCGTATGTTTGGCGTAGTCGATGGGCCCCTGCGCTTTCGGTAACGTTTAATTGTCTGGTCGGACAAAGAGCGCCCAGTTTCCATGACCTACATGTGCTACAGGTGGTGACGCACAACGTCGTACGTACGTTTCAAGCACTTTTCGAGTGCGAGAACTGCGCACAAAACGCAAAACAACGCGCAAAACGAGCGAGACCCGGGGCGGAGTCCTTTCTACTACCCAGCCAACTTCGTTGTCCGCCACCAGGTCCCGCCACAGTGCGTTCAAAAATCCATCCCGCCCGTCAGCCCCATAAGGGCGCAAAAAGCTGTTCACATGGCTTCGTTGATTCGTGACGCCACGGTGAAGTTTACCGTTCATTACTCGATGGAAGATGAAGGCGATTATTGAATTTCTGATGCCCGGATACCTGCACGGCGACGATTTCTGAGTCTGTCAACATATCAGCGCCAAAATATAGCAGCCTCGAAACTACGCCGAGAAAAGATGGCGCACGTGGCCGTTTCTATCGTAGCACTTTTCATTTTGAATACCACCTGTTGAAGTACCTTTGATACAAAAAAAAAAACGAAATTGTTGTAACAAGGGTAAGGTTTTCATCTGGTTCCGCGGTATACATGTCGAGGGAATTCCGCGATAACTGACGCGAACATTTCGTCATCTCGTGCCTACTCCGATATATGCACTCTATAGTGTCGGGCTCATTGACAGAAGAATTTCGCCATTCCAAATAAGGCCAAGCATAAAAAGATCACCACCCAAGCACTCCGTTCGGATTGTTAACCAGCGAAGCTGAAACGTCCGGTCCCGATGTTGATCACTGGGTTAATCCCGACGGTACAATAAAGACTTTCTCAATTGTTCGTTACGTCTTTGTATTTCTTATCGAGGTTGCACACACGTTCAGCTGCGATGGAGAAAACGACGTCACTGACGGTATGCCCGCAGTCCGCCGTTGTTGCATTGCCGCTTGCGATTCTTCAAAATTAAATTGCTTCGACATTAGACCTGTCCCTCACGTAAGACAATGATTGGCTCATACCCTCTTAAGCAATGGCTCATACCTGTGTAAACGCGGCCTATACCCATTACGACGACAGAAGAGAAGTGAAATTCTACGCTGGAATGATGAGCGGCAACAGAACCAGCTGTGGAAGAAGACGACGACGACGAACGCGGGAGCAGGGGCACGAGCTAAAGCTTTAGCACGAGTGCGTTTCGGAGTCTCTCACTATACGGTGTGCCTCATGATGAGATCATGGTTTTGGCACGTTGAGTCCTAGGATTTAATCTATCTTCATTAAGACCACTATTGCGGTGACGCGTTCACCACTATAGAGGCACACGCATGCACATGCAGTGATGCACTGCGAGAACTGAAGACAAGCTTAGTCGGCGAGCTGAATAGCAAGTATTCATGACATGCCACCACGCGAGTTCCTCATTGAAATCCTGTAAAAACGCCGCGTGCATCTCACCTTCCTCTATACAGTGCAAAAGTATATACGCTTTAGGCTTTGCTATATATGCATTTCTCAACTCACGTTCTTTGGATTACGCTCGAGCCTCCCGATCGAGATAGGTTCTCCCAGTGATCTGATAGGTTTGTTTTAACTGTATATGCCATAGCCTATGAGCCAGCGCTTGCTTGCACGTGTGCACGCAGTGGACTTCGCTCTTGATTTACGTCCGGGTTGTAAACAGCGCAACCTGTGCGAGCTCTCTCGGACAAGAGCCGAAGAGCGAGAATCGTAAAATTAAAAAAATGGCTTATATAAATGTGCGCAAAATGTACGCAAGTGCGATACAGCAGCGGCAATTATATAGCGTGGCCACCTGGTGAAGGCTGTGCCCTTGGGAGCGCAGAGAGAACGCATCATAGATACGCTATATATATATGCTGCGTAGAACTGCATAAGTGGGGGAAAAAATTGTTCAGATCCAGCGCACATGTGGGAAGCGAAGCTTTCGTCAAGCCATGGGGAGCACGGCGGCGGCGCCAGCGACTCTGGAATCCTCCATTACCGCCCTTGTGACCCGCCTCGAAACCAAATTTATCACCCTGATGAAAACATTGGCAGCGACAAATCATGGCTCAAATTACCAATCAATTTAATGCTCAGGTCAACGCTCAAGTAGCGGAGGCTCTGCCCAACATGCTCGCCCGCGCTGCGCGCAACGGTAGCCTGAAGGATGTATGTGGCCGCCCAAGCAAATTTTCCCGTCGCATGATCATCCTCGACGACGATTAGGACAGTAGCTATTTCCCCGGGGACGGAGGTACAGGCCCGGGGAGCTGGCTCCGGAGCTACAACCTTCTGAATTGTAATTCCCGAGACTGAGAATGGCGGGACACCCTCCGTGTATAGGCGATCCCTCAAATCCAAATTGGCTTCCGCCACCCTAATAACGCAATGGAACTGTCGGGTTCTCCGGTCCCGTGCTAAGCGGGCTGATCTCCGATTGTACTTTTCAACCTTTGAGCAAATGCCCGCCGAGGTGGCCTTTCAGGAGCCAGGAAAGGGCGCCACCTTAACAAATTATAAGACGTTCCAACAGGACCCCTCGTCTTGTCTTTGCGTCCAGAAGAACTATACTGCCACCATGGTCGACCTCGAGCTCCAACTTGAATACTCATATGTAATAGTGACTCTCCTTCCCATCCGCAAATCATATCCACCGTTACATATCCTTAACGTATACTGCGCTCCAAAGCTACCGAATGTTTCATTCTCGGACCTCTTTAGCCGCGGGCTAAAAATTGCGCGTAGGGAGCCCTTCTTGATTGTGGGTGACTTCAACGCCCCCAGTCGGGTTTGGGGGTACCATCGTGAAGAGAAGCAATGTAAGTGTAGAAGTCTTTAATAATATTCTCTCAACGCGCGCCAGCAATACGAATCTAAACTACGAAATAATATGCACGAGCGCCCAAACTCCGCAGTATATACTGGGTGTATCAGCGAACAATTTCAAAAAATTTTAGAGGTTGCCTGTGGCGGATGCCACAATTCAAGTGCATGAGCTGGTCTGCTCGAAGAGGCGGACATTACTTGCACAAAGTATTGAAATGCACAATCGACTAGCTAACAAAAATTATTTATATAAACAAAATTATGTTTTTAACTAATTACCTTATGGCCCATATTGCTATTTACCAATTCTAGCCGTGGAGTTCGCAAGGCGGATCCACTTGGAACGAATACTCGGATAATACCAGTTTCGAGATATTCATTCCCAAACTTTTCAGAGAAATGCATTGGCGTTCCAGTTACTTTCTTAAAAAAAAACGTCGCTTTATGCATCGAAGCACAAAAATAACTGGAACGCCAATGTATTTCTCCGCAAAGTTCGGGAATTAATATCTAAAAAATGGCGTCATCCTGAGAATTCGTTCCAAGTGGGATGATCCGCCTTGCGAACTCCACGGCTAGAATTCGTAAATTGCAATATGGAGGGTAATTAGTTAAAAACTTCATTAGTAAAGTTTTTTAGGCACTTCAATTTTTTGTGCAAGTAATGCTCGCCTCTTCGAGTACATCAGCTCATGAACTAGAATTGTGCTATCTGCCACAGGCAACCTTTAAAAATTTTTGAAAGTGTTCGCTGAAACACCCGATATAAGCGCTGGGATGAGCAGACACGCGCGACTCGTTCACTGTGAATAGCAATGGGAACTGTAGCGTGGACGAGTATAGCACTCGCCCTTAGCGATATTGGTACAGATTCGTAGGACGAGCACAGCTCGGGCATGAAGGGTTAAAACGCTTTTTTTGAACACAGTAAGAAAACGTTCATTCCTGTTTGCCCCAAACCTTCTCGTGCTCATGGAGAATACTTCTGTGAACATGCGAGCCAAATGTTATTCCGCTGCGCGTAGCAGGGAGTCCGTAAAAGCTTCCGTGAAAAATCGCTCTTTCACCAGCAGCTTTCGAGCCCGCTCTGTTATATCCCGCCTATGACGTCATAGAACCACGCGTCCCCCCATAGACGCCAGCCAATGGGCGATTGTCCATGAGGATTATATAGTTACTACCAAGCGAAAGCTCGATCACGCTGGCATAATGCTGCCATACCTTATAAAGTTATACCGCATATAAGTGCCCACCGCGGAATGAAAGAAAGTAGCCATCCGCGCTGCCCCAGCTGAGATAAAATGTTGTGTTGAGGAGGGGTAAAATAGTAAACATTGAACCCTTTATATCCTCGTTATTAAGGATCTCCTTAAGAATCCCTGCGGGAATATATTCATTAAAAGGTATCATATATACTCTTCCTATCGTATGTTCTCAGTGTTGAGGAAAAGGTGTTGCACGGCCCCTTAAATGAAAATTTTATTTTTCTGAACGTGCTTAGCCTGTTCTATATACCGCGCGAGTGGTGCAGTGAGCGTTCTCTACAAGGAGCGACCTGTTTAACAAAGGATTTTCAAGGTCACAAGCGCTTCGTCATAGTGCGTTTGACTGTATATGTGCATCTAAGGGCGCCATCGGACGTTTATGGCGCTTCTGATTACCATCGGACAAACTGGTTGTTTCCTTTCCGTCTATTGCTGTCACATTGTATAAAGCGCGCACAATTCCAATCGAGTGTCGACGACCAACAGCACCTTCCGGCCGGTGCTCAAGGTTTCTTACCCTGACACAATGGCCATGATCCTGTGCTGTCCAATGTCTTTCCCGCGTATTCAGTGGTAGCCTTGTATGCGGGGGAATCTCGCTACGGCGATGCTTCGGCGAAATGCACTGCAGCTGCTACATCTCGCTTCCGCGCAATTCGGCGACTGACCTCAGCAAGCGGCTGCGTGGTTACGACTGCCATGGCGGAGAGGGCAGGCTTAACGTGGAAGACATAAAACAAACGCCTGCTCCGTCTACGGGAAACGCTTCCCTCCCTCCCTGCGCTGATAAGCAGTGCGAGTTTGTAATGGGCGCGTAAAATCTCCGCGAGTACAACACGAGCACAGAGAGTGACACCGGGAAGCGTATCTATAAGCCCACGTGACACAGCTAGCGAGCCACCTTGATGCTCGAGGCGCGAATCATAGCTAGAAGAGCGAACGCTGCCGCTGGCAAAAGAAAGTCCACCGTTGGAACGGTGTTCAGAAAGAAAGAAAAGGAATTCCAAACTGGGGCTCGCGTGTGTCCAGATTTTGCCGTCTCTGGACACTGCTTAGTATTGTTTCGCGACTGATTGACCTTTTTTGTTTTGTTTTTTCTGGCTATCGACCTCCGTAAAAACTCGTAGAAAAATGGGAGACGCGAACATAAAACACAGGAAATGTTGTCGTAGCAATACAACCACACTTCAGCAAACAAGATCCAAATAATCAATCAATCAATCAATCAAAAGAATATGTTTATTATTTACAGAGGTGGGTCGGATATACAGAAGGAGGTCCTGTAGCTCAAGGCTGCAAGGGGACCTCCTGTTTTGAAGTACATGGAGAGAAGTGAGTGAGCAACGGTGATTACACATTAGCAGCAACTAGTGAGCACAACTATTAAACATTATTTGCATACAACAATATGGTAATGTTAGTAGTAAACATGAGGAGTATCAAATCAACATTTTATTAGAAACAGGATTAGTTTTTTTTTCCTTAAGTGTAACAAAGGATACGCCTTGTTTAAATCGTTAGGCAATTATTCCAAAATGCTACAGCTGCAAATTGGGCTGTGAGTTTTCCTTAGTTGTATACTGCATACTTTTGGTAGCAAAACATTCTTATTCAAGGCAAACCTTGAAAGGGGGGCACACCTTGTCAAATACATTAGTGGGAATGAGGTTGTTTGCTTAGCTATAGTCTTGAATAGCGTGATGACTAGGTGATAGCTAACCATACGCGTTAATAGGAGGATATTGTATTCCAGAAGGAGTGCAAGGTCGTTGGCGCGGAAAAGGCTGAAGGTGATAAGTCGGATAGCTTGGTTCTGTGAATGTTGTAATGGGAGTAAATGCGCGGGATACGTATTACGTCAAGTTGATATACAGTAAGTGAAATGAGGTCGCGGGATCGAATCCTGGCCACGGAGGCCGCATTTCGATGGGGGCGAAATGCGAAAACCCCCGTGTACTTAAATTTAGGTGCACGTTAAAGAACCCCAGGTGGTCCAAATTTCTGGAGTCCCCCACTACGGCGTGCCCCATAATCAGATCGCGGTTTTGGTACGTAAAACCCAATAATTTAATTTACTAAGTGAAATGTCTGTGAATGAGTCATAGTTCAATCATAGTGTAATACAGAGGAGGACAGTCCAGGCGTAAGCAGGATCGCTAACGCAGTGCGCGAAACAGTCCTCGACCTGAACCAGTGCTCTTCGCTGCAGACCTTTCTGGATCCACGGCCGCCGTCCAATAAGCCTCTTTTTCGATAACCTCTTTTCTGACGGCTAAAGTACATTTCTTATTCCACAGGACATTTTCTCGATTTAGGTGCAAAATGGGTTTAGAATAGTTTCGGTTGGAGTCGAAAATAGCGCCTATAGGACGGAGCATCGCTTAGCAGCATTTGATTTCAGTGGTTGAAACGTAATTTCTGGAGGGTAGGTGGAAGTGTTAGAGGTAGAGTTAAAGATCATAACCGTAGTTTTAGATAGATTAACCTGGAGAGAGTTGAGTTCGCACCATTCTGGTAAATTCTTAAAGTCATTACTAAGCTTTGTAGTTAAGGAAATAATCGATTCATTTATTGCTACTATTGTTGTGTCATCTGCGTAACGAAATGGTATGGAGTTTTAAAGACAGTTAGTTATATTGTTATTGGAAATTTGAAATAGAAGCGGTCCAATTATAGAGCCTTGTGGTACGCCTATCACGCCTGTTGAAAACGCGATGAGCGATTGCCACGAGTGATAACATGGGGTGTGCTGCTGGCGCCGGCAGAACGCGCGAACGACGAACATATCAGAAGCTTGTAATTCGAAAATTACGTCTTCTAAAGGACTGAAAAAAGGCATTGCACCCACGCATTTGTCTTGAGTGCCTGTTGAGTCCGTCTCTATGTATGTAGCGTACCGTCGCGTCGCCCGAGGCCAAGTTTTGGAAATGCGAAGTCGCTCGTGTATTTGTGCTGCCAAAGTGCAGGACATAATGCCCGGAAATGGGGGAACGCTTGGAAATCAGATGTTTTCATATATGTTTGGGAGGAGTCGGGTATTTTCTACGCCATGTATGTAAAAGCGAATTGCTTTTGTTTGTAATGCCGCCCATTCACCGCTTTCGCACGTTTCGCCTCTACACGCAGTATTCCTATGTCTAAATACCAAAATGACTCATGCTTATAACATGCTGTTACGTGCTTGCAAATGTAACATGCTTGTAATTTACTTTTTTTTCAGCTGGTGCCGTCCGGTGGAGCTTCATACAGGAACTACTGCCTTACCACCTGCTGGTGTCACAACGTTGGATGAACGCACAAAAAGCGCGGAACGAGTTTTTATCAAGAGCAAAATAATTATTTCCTCATTGCACAAAAGGTCTTTCGTCTACTTTGTGAAATTGCACGTGGCACAGATTCGATGGGACTTTACGAGATCGTTGGCAATCATTTTTACTAAATAGTAAACCGATTCTGCACGAAGAGCAAAAAAAAAAGAAAAAAAAGGGGGGGGGGGGGCGCAGCCGGCGTGCTAGCTTGCGTTCAAAATACGCGCGCCCAAAACCGAAACCGGAAGTGATGTAAGTGATTGACACCGACCGCTTGGCACGCTGCAGTCAATTCGGCTGCTGGGCCCTATGGGAGTGTCCCCTCTTGTTGAATTCCTTTCTCTATGGTACAGCCATGGAGGTTTTTTTCCTTCCTCCATGGGTACAGCGCTCGACCGCTGGCGCCGCGCTGCGCCGCTCGCGCGTACCATGTTTCTAGCCGCCGCCGTTGGAACGGAGGAGGCGTTGACGGATAACACGCTGGGTTGGGGGTGACTAGCCTGCTGTTAGGGGATCGGTGGTATTCCTAAATAAACGTATCACTGTTTTGATGATCCAAATATAATCTCACTATCAGGGAGGGAGCAGTCTACCTGACTGGAGCAACACCCCAACGACCGCCGCTTCGCGTCGGCGCCCGGCACCACGGCTTCCGCCGTGGCGCCGGGGCTCATACGACCGCGCTGGCAAACAGACAGGAAAACAAAAGAAAAAGCGTGATACGAAGAAAAAAAATTTAGCCAGGGCGGGATTTGAAACCGCGTACGCATAATCCCGAAGCGAGCGCCGTAACCACTCAGCCATACAGCCTTTTTTTTCTTTATTGCATTGGTATAACCAATGCCTCCTAAAAAATTGGTATAACAGTCAACCACGTAGTGACAAATTCATAATTTTAGAACTGCTTCATGTGTAACAAGCATTCCATACGGGGCACCCAATCGGGTACACACTTTTTCCATTTTTCCATTTCGAGGAATGAAATGAGAGACTCGCGAAAGTACTCTATTGCAGGGCGAGCATCAACGTCTGCATGGCGAACAGCCATGCGTGACGTCCAAATACTATGCAGAGCCATTAACATAGTAATATCATATGGAAAACCATCCTCGTTATCAACCATTAGGTACCTTATTCCCTGTGCATCCAAAGGGAAATCCTTCTTTAAGGTCCTTTGCAGGACATCCCAGAAGAACACGCCATCCCAGCATTCCAGGAACACATGTTCAATCGTTTCAGGTTTCCGGCACAAGAAACAGTGGTCACCCCACGGAACGAAGAATCCCTTATCCTTTTTACACGTTTCAGCACTTTGCGCCACTTTCCTCCCGAGAAATGAGTCCGGTACAATGGAATCGGGAGAACAATATCACATAAATCATTATACAATCCACTCAGCCATACAGCCACACTTGCAAGCACTGCAAGCATGCGAACCATATGATTGCGTTCGAGCGCCCTCGGCGAAAGCAACCATCTCGCAGCGTGGCGCCAGCGGTCGAGCGCTGTACGGGGGCGCAAATAGAAATACGCATCCGGGCTCCCCTCGCCCCACATGCTCTCCGACCAGCGGCAGAAGAGGCGGAAGCCGTACCCAACAACTATTCGGCGATATTGCAACACTACAGGCTCGAGCGCCGCGTGTACCTTCCACCGCACCCAAACCTCATCAAAGAAGAAAGCATGGTCCTCAGACGCCTACAAAGCAACATGTACACTCACGGAACTATAATGCACCGCTTCTACCCAACGCTCCACGGCAGGGGCGTAGCCAGAAATTTTTTTCAGGGGGGTTCACCGGCCCGACCGAGGGGGGGGGGGGGGGGGGGGGGGGGGCGAGCGTCTGCTTTCCTCTACGTGACGTGATCGATAATAAATATCGGTAGTTTAAGCAGACTCTATGCAGGTATATCACAGACATGGGACCAGTTACCTAATTAAATCTCAGTAACGTAAAAATTACAGGCGGCTACTCCACTGTACTCGAAACAATACGCACTAGGTTTGCTTCGCGTAACGCCGTTCCTCCTTTTTTTAAAAATCGTGCTGCGTGATAGCTGGGACACCCTGTATGTCATTGACGTTCTCGCCCGCAGCAACCCTTTTAATTACTGGTTCCGTAATCCCCCCCCCCCCCCCTCCGCTCGCGTGTGCTTGTGGGGAAATAAAGTAAAAAGTAAAGCAAGCTCAATAAAATACAGTAAGTACGACAGGTACAGTGGGCGTTTGGAGCAATGGTCTATCATCGCGCCACTGAATGGACGAATCTTCGAAAACGCATGACGACCCGCCCGATCGGAGAAGACATCATTAATTGTTAATCTCCGTTAAGCGTAGATAGCGTCGTCCTCGTCGGGGCGAAGTGCGTTTCACAAGTCAAGGACGGCTATACACGTGAAAATGCACGTGTGACCAGGCTATACCTACTCCCATAGCAATAGCTTGTTCGCTGCGTCTTTGCGCTAGAAAACTTAAACACGCGCAAAAACGCGTAAGGGTTTTTTTTTTTTTCGAAGCTTTCGTAGCCCTGCTCCCTCATACGAGAGGGTTGCATTTCCTGCGACAAGTGCATGGGCCGCTGTGTCTTCCGCTGTGTGCGAGCGTGCAGCCGTCATTTGCCTTTACGTCAACAGATTCGGAATTGTACAGAATATTTCACCGCACAGCATAGATATGGCATGTGTACGCATTTTAAGTAGTGCGTGCAACTCATTTCTGCTTCACTTACACCGGTGCAAACAGAAAGCGGCCTTGTACCTCACCGAATCTCGAATGATTGGTGTACTAGTGATGCATGAATGAACTCCGGTCTTGTTCAGTGTATAGTGCACATAAACAATTTCTCACGACGCGTGAACTCCGACGAGAACTGTCAGCGCCTGTAACAAGAGTTTACTTACGCTGTACTGCGCACAGCAGTAATCCATGCTTGTCGGCTGTCTGTTCCATGCATTCTGTTGAGTCGGTGGAATTTCAGTGCTGGCATCAACCCCTGCGTGTGTACATTGCTGGTTTGGGATTCCACAACACAACAGCAACTACCAGCCTTCCGTAATTGCTGGTTTGGGATTCAACAACACAACAGTAACTACCAGCCTTCCGTAGGGGCGCAATCGCAAACAAGAGACGTTTCGCGCGCAGACTAACCGGCACCTGAAGGGAAGCGGCGGAAATGTATACCGGAAATTTCGACCACCTGGGGTCTTTAACGTGCACCTAAATCTAAGTAAAGTGGCCTCGAGCATTTTCGCCTTCATCTAAAATGCGGCTGCCGCATTTGTTGCTACATCTGTTGCTTCAGAATGCGGCCGCCACATTCTCGCCCAAAACCTCACAGCGTGTCAAAGCCTTGTGAAACACCGTGTCACTTTTTTCCATATGCAGACTTGATTCGCTGTAAATTACCAACCCGAACGGAAGCGCCCAGGAATGAAATTGTGATAGTAGCACCGGTTTCTTGAATTATGTCAGCGCGAAGCGGCGAGAACAAAGGGTGGGTAAGTGGGCGGGGGAGGAGGGGGGGGGGCGAAAAAAAATCGGGGGGGGGGGTTGACACCACCCCCCCCCCCCCGGCTACGCCCCTGCTCCACGGCTACCTCTGCCCACTCTGCAACGTTCCCGACACCCTGGCACACTTGCTCCTGGAATGCCCGTGGCATGAAGACAGCGAAACGCAGCCGGAAATGGACGCGAACCGAGCACCACAAGCAAACGAAGACCACCTAGTCGAAACGCGGGAGGCCAAGCTCGCCCTCGGGGACCTGGAAGACTAACAACTCGTCGCCAGGGCCAAGAGGGCAGTCGAAGCCAGAGGGTTCCTGGACTAAGGAACCTTCCCACCTCAGGGTGATACCGGGCCTTGCTCGGGACACTGTTTCAACAATAAACGTTTCTTTCTCTCTCTTCTCCCACCATCAAACAGCGATTCTAACTCGGATGATGATGTGCCGTGCAGATCTGACTCGAGCCTTTGCAGTCCTTGCATCAGCGTACAGTGACAACAGGAAAACCGGCAGAAATATAGGCGTACTTAGTTGCACGTAAGCGGAAGTGTGTGCCGCAACGAATCGACCACTTCTTTCGTGCACAGGGGCATTAAAACGTAAATATAATATTTATAGGCATATTCGTTTTTGTCAGACATTCGATAGTTCGAACTTATTTTCACGTTCACCATGAAGTCCGAATTATCGGTCGTCGACTGTATAGTCGAACCCAGTTATAACGATCCCAGATATGATTTATCAGTTATAATGACATTTCCGATTTCATGACCCTGCATAATGAAACTGCGTCTAGATACAACGAACATCTTCAAAGGTGCTGTTCTGTTACAAAGAACATTTCAAGCCCGTTCACGGTGAAAGAAGGGCGCACACGAAGTTCTGAAGCATGGATGCGCAACCAAACTGGGCACACGGCAGCATGTCCCACGCTCCAACCGTAACGAAAATACGACCGCTAAGAAATTAAGAGCTAGCGGCCGCGTACATATTTCAGAAGCCGCGTGGAAAGTCGCTCACTTTCAACCATGCTAGGGTAACATGCATGCTTTCAAGGCATGTCTCTAGTATGCTTCAGGGCAAGGCCGTACAGCGTATGGCGGCCGTGGGTTCTGATCTCGAGGGCTGCAATTTTCCGTGCGGCACCTTGGTGGCACCACATGCAATCGTGAAT
Source organism: Dermacentor silvarum (assembly GCF_013339745.2). Lineage (NCBI taxonomy): Eukaryota > Metazoa > Arthropoda > Arachnida > Ixodida > Ixodidae > Dermacentor > Dermacentor silvarum. The sequence continues at coordinate 136,952,277 of NC_051155.1, forward strand.
GCTACGACGGTGGCACTGATTTTTGCGCAGTTCTCCATGTGGCATCATGTGCACTAGGCTATCTATGCTGCTGTTTGGTAGATCTGGACCAATGGTCAACCAAGCATTGCCATTGATATTCACCTGAGCTAATGTGAACGTCGTGAATGCGTCACGACGTGCAGCTGTCATGCCAAGTTGCAAAGAGTCGGTGGTTACAGTTCGTTGATGCCTCGTCTACGTCGTTGATAATGGTTCATGATGGCGTTCTACCTTTCGAACTGCTTACTTTTTTCAGCCGAAGCTACGTAGAAAACGTAACTTCGCGGCTCTCAAAGTGCATGTGGCCGATGCTACAGCCGCAATGGCAAGACCCTTGCCAAATGCCGGCATGCTGCAGTAATTTCCGCTTCCAGCCAACTAGAACGATATCGTGTGCAGAATGCACATGTCATGTCCTGCTGATAGTAAAATATATGACAAGTTCTTGAAAAAAAAATGGTGGCAGATGCGCTCATAGTTTCGAAGTGGCAGGTGATCGGAACCGGCGGGGTGCCGTTTTGAAAGGCTGTGCTTGTGTCATCTGTGACTCATACTAGCTCATGCCCAAGCTTCACATCATTTAGATTCCAACATTGCCTTGGATCTGTGCGTTTTAAATTGGAAAGGCTTTGCTTCACATATATTCCAGCATGTGCATTCGATCTGCATAATTTGTCATACGGTCTTCATGTTCCTAATAGTCTGTACGAGGAGTCAACAACTAATCAGATGAAGCACCGTTTAAGCTGTAAAAAACAATATTGATGGCCTCGTGCCTTTATTGGTTTTGTTCTTTGAGCTAAATGTAATCAGGGGTGTAAGAACTTCCAAGTGCTAGATGAACCTCTATTCTACTCAGTTGTCATTATGTCGTTTCTGATTAGGCTTTTGTTAATTCAGCATTGATCAATTTGACCTTCTTTTAAACCCTTTGATGGTCAAATCTTTTTTTCTAAGCAATACCTGTGGTCGGTTATACCACATGGTGTGGGCCTGCCCCTCCAATCCTGTTAACGAGCAGGATAGGATGATCATGTGAGCCTGCTGCCATGGCAGAACTATAAACGCCACCAAAACCAAATTTAGCGAAAGTTGGTGGTATACTCTATATGGAAATTCTCTGTGTGCAGTGAAATGCGGTTCGACCAAACACAGTCTTTGAAAAAAATTCTTACTCAAGTGCGACATGGCAGCTATCAGCTATGCTTACCGCTGTGTCCGGACATAGCTGTATGTTACAACAGGTTTATATTTCGTGGAAAGGAATTGTGTGTGTGTGTGTGGGGGGGGGGGGGGGGGGGGATACTGACAAAGTTGCGTTCTTGGTCCAGTTAGGAGCGTTGCAAATAATTGTTGAGCCGTCGTTTCTTTCCCCTATTTTCATGAGTCATTAGACTTTCTATAGTTGGTTTTGTCGATCTCTTCGGTGAACTATAAACAGGGAACTTTGTTTATATTTGACGAAAATAAAGGGGGCGCTATGGGCAATATGTAGGCAAATGCCAAAGTCAGGGAACTAATTATAACATTTGCAGTACATTACGCATGCAAGCGATCCGTAGCTTTATGAATATATTTTACGAAAAAAGCAGAATTTAAACCGCTGCCCTGGGAGAACTGTGAACTGTACCGATATATCAGATCTAGCGAAAACTGGGTGCGGGATGGGGGCAGTGGAGGGAAATGGAGGACACCACGGTAAGCTCTGGCGAAGTAACATGTGTGTTGATAAATCACCGGCTTTTTAAAAATTCCCAGCAAGAAGAGCTTCAACGCATTTCATGCGGGCAAGGTTTCAAGCGGAACAGTCATGTACAGGCAACTTTTAAAGTATGCGATATAATTACAGGGAACTTAAAACATTTATTGCAACTGCTCGAAAGAAACAGCTTCGCTGGAAATTTGGTTGTAAATCTCCAAGGTCGCACACATCTGCTGTCTTTCTTGTGAATATGGCAAGTCATTTATTATGTTTATTGTGCTTTGCTATGTATAACCTTGGCAATACTATTACGTGAAATAGCCGTACATCTGTGCTGTAGACTTAAACACCAAGTACAACTTTTTGTTTATTTTGCTGCTACTTGGCGGGATCGGGGACCTCTGTACGTGGGGTACTTGATCATTGCTTATGGTAATTCCTGCATAATCTTGAAATTTTATGTAGTTTCAGGAAGTAAACCGTGGCCTTATCTGACTCGGAAATGGCTGTGCTTTCTCGAGGTTTAAATTTCTGCCCGGCTACCGGCGGCTTTAACGAATTTCAGCTAGCTAAAGATTTAGATGACTTCATGAGAAATATGAGGCTGAAGGAGTTTTTTCATGAGCGAGCCCCCTCCAATGCCATATCTTCCCGCCAACACTGGACCCCGCCGACTCAACGGGATAAATTTCTCGACTTGTATATTTCTGCGGTGCAACGTGACATTCTGCAGGCCTATGGTAGACGCATTTCATTCAAACAAAACCTTCCCCTTCCCGAACGAAAAGCAATTGAAGGATTGCAGAGATGCTCAGATTGTTATAAAGCCCGCCGATAAAGGAGGAGCTATAGTAGTACTGAACATGACTGACTACGTCAAGGAGGCTCAGAGGCAATTAACTGATGAGACATTCTACAAGCGGCTTGATGATGATCCAATTGACAATTTTAAAAGTATTGTATCTAACACCATCAGGGATCTAATAAGAGATGGTAAACTCGCCGACAAAGCAATGCACTCGTTAATGCCTCTCAATCCGGTACCAGGAAGATTTTATTTACTACCCAAGATACACAAGACTAATAACCCCGGTCGCCCTATTGTGTCAGGCGTTGTAACTGTCACCGAGCTACTTTCAAGCTATGTCGATAGCCTAATTAATGGGATTCCTTCTACTTGTTCTATCTAAAGGACATATCCCACCTCTTAGCAGATATAATTAACCTTGACATCCCCTATGGCTCGTTGCTAGTTACATTGGATGTTGCCTCTCTTTATACTAACATTCCCCATGACGACGGCATCCGATCAGTCATTAACGCTTACGATGATTCTTCTCTTGACAAATCTGTTGATAGCTCTACTTTAGCTACCTTGCTAAAACTTATCTTGCATCTTAACATTTTTGAATTTGACGGCGTACACTTTGTACAAGTGAGTGGCACTTCAATGGGGACCAAAATAGGTTCCAATTACGCTAATATATTTATGGGACAACTGGAAAGTGAATTTCTTTCAACACGTGAACTAAAGCCCCACTACTATAAACGCTATATTGATGACATCTTTCTCATCTGGCACCACGGGGAGGGGAAACTTCTGGCTTTCATTGCTGACTTTAATAGTTTCAAGTTTATTCATCAATGATGCCAGTTTTACAGAGAAGTGCCTACATAACTAGTACATACAAAGGGAGTCCCAAAGTTAGAAACTGTCAGGGGGACTCCCATACATGAACAAAATGAAAAAAAAAAAACGAGATATAGATCAAGCATTGGTTACGGTGATTTTACAAACAATTTGAAAAAATAAGGAATATTGCAAAAAACAAGAAGATAAGGCTGTTTAGTAAGACAAAAAATGGCAAAGAAAACTTCTGTAATAAACAAGCAATGCAAGTTTACAATACAATAAAAATGGGAGTGATATACCATGTAGTATTATAGCTACGTCAATTATTAGTATTACAATCACAAAAGTCTGTTGTTAGGATGAAGAGAGTTGTTGTATAAAATATTTCTTAACTTGATTCTTGAATATATGTTCTGTGGGTGATGATTTAATGGTATGTTGAATAGAATTCCACAGTTTGGTTCCCGCAAATGTGGTAATTAACTTACCATAGTTTGTGCATACTTTAGGTAAAAGGCGGTTATCGAGTTCAGAGAACCTAGTAGCGTTAGTATTTACAAAAGTTTCAATGACACAGCCATCTATATGTGCAATATTACGAAATAACGTATATATCACGTTTGTTAATTAAACTGAAAGAGCTGATAAAGAGGATGAATGTTTAAACTGCAATAAAGTGGCGTTGCATTGGATAGGAATGGGCTGAAAGTCATGAGACGAAGTGCCTGATTTTGCAGGCATTGAAGTTGGCTGAGGTGTGCGAAGTACGTGTTACCCCACGCTGATATGCAGTAAGATAATTGGCTGTGAATGTGTGCATGATAAAGGGAATGGATAATGTGTGGCTGAAAATATGAGCGGGTTTTGATTATGGCGCGTATTCCAAAAGAAATCTTACGGACAAGCGACTGCGCATGAAGATTGAATTTCAGGTGCCTGTCTAAAACTACGCCTAGAAACTTTGTGCTATCAGATATTGGTTTTAGGTTGTTGTCGAGACATACAGATATAGCTTTCGAAATTAGTGTCGGGAAGGAATGAAAAACCATAAAAACCGTTTTTAGCGGATTGATGCACAACATGTTCTTTCGACACCAGGAAATTATGTTATGCAGATCAACGTTAACATTTCACTGTAGCTCGTCGACATTATTAGCGCAAGTAAAAATAGTCATGTCGTCTGCATATAATATATAGTCGGTAGTGGTCAGAACGTTAGGTAGGTCGTTAATAAATAGTAGAAACAGTAGCGGGCCTAGGATCGAGCCCTGAGGAACGCCTTGATTTATGTTCTTAGCAGATGAGAGTTTGCCGTATCTGAACAACTTGAGTACGATTGGTTAGGTAGCTAGAAATAAACTGAAGTGGCGGGCCAGTTATGCCATAAGATTCAAGTTTATGTATAAGAATTTGGTGATTAATGTTGTCAAAAGCTTTTGTTAAATCTATAAATACACTTCCAACCAGCAAGCCTTGGTCGATTGCCTTCTTGACTTTATCGGTGAAGGTTAGAAGCACAAGCTCGGTTGAGCAACCCTGCCGAAAGCCATAGGTGATAGAAGATTAAATGTTGCTAGATAGGATGATGAACGTGTATGAACTAGTCGTTCAATTATTTTACTAAAAAATGAAAGAATACCAGTAGGCCTGTAGTTATTCAAAAGTTCGCGATCGCCTTTTTTGTAGACAGGTGTTCTTTTACCAACTTTCAGAGAATTGGGGAATATGCCTACTTTAAACATTTTGTTAACAATATCTGCTATAATAGGAGACAGTTCATTAGAAACTAACTTGATACGAGATGGGTGAACAGAGTCTAGGCCAGGTCCAGTAGGCCTAAGCGAAGATATAACATGAAGAACTTCCTTTGCACTCGTAGGTCGCAAGTAGAAAGAATGAAGATGACGAGGCAATGTCGGTAACGGGGGATCTGCTTGATAATCGCAGCTTCTACTGAAATACTCACCGAAGGCATTCGCGATATCAGCTGGATGACAGTATGTGCGTGTCAGTTTTTATTTTACTTAAATGCTCACGACATTTATTATTTAAGGATTCGTTGATAACCTGCCAGTTGCGCCTCGTATTATTGCCATGTTCCAAGATCTTGTTCTGAAAGTAATCTCGTTTGGCACATTTAAGTGTGGCTGCAAGTGTGTTAGAATATTTCTTGAAACGAGATTTAAGTTCACCGTTAAATGGCTCACAAATTACCCTTTTGTGGAGCCGATTTTTCTTCAAGATACATCGAAGTAGCGCCCTCGTGACCCAAGGTTTTCGAGGGGAACTAAAGAAGCGAGTTATGGTAAATGTAGTAGTGCATTCGTGAATGCAGCGAGTAACTTCAGCCAAAAACAACTGATAAGCCTTTTCAGCGCATGATTCACATAATAGGACGGTCCAGTCATTTGACTGTATCATGGAAATAAATTTTTGGGAGTCAAAATACACTTTCTCCTTCTTTTCAGTCGATTTAGAGTTTTCTGCACCTAAAGTCAGGAATATAGGGTAGCGGTCGGTTATGCTGTGCTCGATGACTCGATCCTGCTGTAAAATCTGTACAAAAGTTGGTTAATATGAGATCAATTAACGTATTAGATCCTGCCATGTCACATCTAGTTGGAGAAGTAATTAAAGAAGCAAGGCCGTAGCTAAGAAAACACCCGAGATAATCAGAACATGATGGAATATTAGGGTCGATAATGTTTATGTTGATGTCTCCGCAGATAATGACATTTTTGTTTTCGTTCGTAACAGTGTGCAACAACTTTTCAAACTGTCGACAAAACTCAGAGTATAACGATGATGGTGAGTGATAAATGCATGCTAACACTGTATTTGAGCCATAAATTGAAAAAAAAACACCGATCCAATTCTAACCTTATAGACTCGCAGAGCCAATTAGAAAACGCAAGATAATTGCGGCGTTTGTATGGCAATGACAATTTAATAAATATTGCAGATCCGCCGCCACGTGGCGTAGCACGATAGCAGTATTCTGTATTGTACTCTGGAAGCCCATATAAATTTCTATCGTCCAGTGACAACCATGTCTCAAATAGACAGATAAAAGAGAAGTTATGATTAATTACCGAAAGAAATGCAATGAGGCTGTCATAGTTTTTTTCGTAGACTACGAATATTAAAATGTATCAGCGAAAACTTGGGACTTTCATCACTGAAATATTTTTTAAGATCCAGACAAGAAAACATGCTTGCGAATGTTAATATACGCAGCCACAAACACTAGAAAGCTAGGTGAAAACAGCAAGATCACCCGCACTAGAGATACGGTAGACACGGCTGTCATCTGTCCTTCTGGCCTTGATTACGCAGTGGTCTGTCCAGAGGTGTTTCCAGCTAGCCTTTTGCTTTTTTCAGTTCGAGAGCTTGTGCGAACAGCTGTTTCCTTTCTTGTGTGAGATGATCGTTTACATATAAGGGCTTCTGATCCTTTTGTGCAAACCCAAGGGTCGTAGTGGTTAAGCGAGCCTTGCGTGCCTTTTTCACGAACTCAGATTTTTTTTTTCTCGGGAGCAGAAGCGTGCAATAATATTTGTCTCTTTTTTGGCTTGTACACGATGCGCAGTATCGACATCCTCAGGTGCGATTTTGCATCCTATAGCATCACCCATAGACTGAACAACCGCAAGACAGCTTTCACATTTGGTTGCAGGGACACCTTTTATTTCTACGTTATTTAGTTGGGAGTACTGTTCCAGTTCAGAAACTCTGCGTGCGAAGTGGCCATTTTCATCTTTCAGAGCCGAGTTTTCAACAGCAAGGTCGGTATTCTGCTTCTTAACAGTCTCGAAAAGTTCATTGAACATGTTAAGGCTGTCACGCATCGCAGCAGCCTCATCACTTAAAGTGTCCATTTCTTTTAACAACTCAGCATTGGTCGGCCTTGTGCGAACAGCACGAAGTTTGGCAGCACGCAGTTTGGCAGCAGCGGCAGCGGTACACACAGTAAAAATACGGTTGGGGGAAAAAAAGGGACCAACCTGTGGCAAAAGTAGGAGTAGATTAGCAACTTGCTCGCGACCGCAACCGCTGCTGCCAAAAGTGAGGGACAGCGCCTACGATGCTTGCTTATATGGTGAAACTTGTCCGGTAGAGGGCAGACGCAGCAGACCAGTCACTTTGGTGACGAAGTGGTCAGCTGGGCACTGCGCGTGTAGAGGTGACAGCCTTTCCTTGCTTCAAATCGTAGATTGTTCCGCATATTCTGTGGCAAAAGTAGGAGTAGATTAGCAACTTGCTCGCGACCGCAACCGCTGCTGCCAAAAGTGAGGGAGAGCGCCAACGACACTTGCTTATATGGTGGAACTTGTCCGGTAGAGGGCAAACGCAGCAGATCAGTCATAGGGTGCCTCGATGCCAGCGCCGCCGTTCAGGGTGGTGCCATCCTTTGACCGCACCCGCGCCGCCGCTTTCTCGCTACGACGCCATCTTGAGTCACAGCGAGCGGTTGCGAGTGCGTGGTGCCGGTGCTTAGTTCAAGACACAGTGCGCGCGGATGCTTCGCTGACGCTTCTACTTGCTGGACAGTGTTCAGCCGCATGAATGACAAGCTTGTCAAGTGCGTCGAGTCGACATGACGGGCTGTTGTGTTCCCAAGTGCACCGGATCGACGCGTATAGGGCTTCGTTGTTTACGCTTCCCCCGGGACCCAGAGCGAAGGAAGAGATGGGAAGCCCAAGTAAAGCGGTATCACTGGAAGGCAACGTATAGCTCCTACATTTGCGAGGTAAGTGTCAAGAAAGTTCAGACTATCGCATCGTGTTTTTCATAAATGAGAAAGTAATTCTCTGATCCTCGCTCACGTATCTACGTTCGCTCACGAACTAAGCACTGCACCGATGCTGAGTAGCCTATGGTTTGCGAGCGCGCGTCGCATAGGCTTTTGCCGTTTTGATCAGCGCAGTCTATGCGAGTAGTACCCTTATTTTAAGAACTGACGAAAATGCTTCGCCGCGAAATAGCCTTACATTAGCTACAAATCGTCATGTAAACCACCTATTTTACTTTTTCACGGGAAGCACACATCGTGTGTCTCTTGTTTCTTTTTTTTTTTTCCCTCAGTTTCTTTTTTCGCTACTGGTTATTTGGGACTAAAGAACGCAGTGCTTCTTCTGGGGAGAGCGGCTGTTGTGTACGTGGCAAGCGAAGCATTGTGATTTTCTCTATTCTCAGCAGATATCTTGCGGATCTCAGGTTGTTACGTTATATAGCTGATTTTTTTAGACGAATATATTTGTAGCGTGGTGCTCGTAAGCCGATGGTCATTCGTGCTCATTCCCGATCGTAGTGGGTACTGTGACGGTCTTTAAATGCCTGTTCACGGTATGCCCAGGTGTAGTAGAGTTAAGGGGCATCATGGGACCAAAATGTTTCGGTGCTTTCTGGCATGGTGTCTGTTGTAGCCTGTGCATTTCTTCGAAACGTGTGAAGCGAGGTAATACAGCATTACTTCTGCGAAAATTTATTTTTAAGCACTGTAATGGGTTCTCTGTATTTACAAGGCAACTTTTCATATCAATAATCACTTTTGTTGTTGTACAAGTTAGAAACACTTTGAAGAGGACCAGTACGAGGGAAATCTACAGGATGGGCGCCGTCTGTTAAAGTCAACAGCCTTACATCATCATGGACTATATTTTCGAAGTGAAAAACATTGCTAATCTGTATTTGACTGTCTTAGTTTTATGTTCAGTTTTTGTACGCGATATGTATGCAGTGTTGTTTATTTTTTCAATGTAGTTATCACTGTTCCAATGGTTATTTAGAAAATGTTCTGTACTCGCCATCGATGTGTTTGGCTGATGCGACGTATTCGATGGTAGCTGATGTATTCTAGCTGGATATCTTGATTAATATTACCCGCGGTTGCGTTTTCTTGTTTGCATTCTTGTTTTCGATTTATATTCTGTGTAATAAGGTTGATGTACTCACTTGAACCCCCCCCCCCATGTAATGAACAAATAATTAAAAAAAACTATCACTATCCCGAATTGTGTGTCGAGCCTACCTTGCGAATTTTTTTTTTATCTCGTCTTTCAACATAACCTTCAGGCGCCACACAGTACATATAATTTTTCATGTACATATCTCTTTCATGATTGATTGTACTAGACATTATAAGTAAATGTATTTTGTGCATCGTTTGGTTTCTTGTGTGTACTACGCAAGATTGACACAGACAAGTTACGTTACATGTTTCTCTACAGCACTACCTAAACCTTATTTTCACATCGCAGTTAATTTTACACCAGCTTAATCCTGTCAGCACACAGTTTTGTGGGCAAAAAAAAAAAAAGGGAGGCACAGTTTCGCCCTAAGGACGAAGCAATGAATGCGATAGCAACACAGCAATGTCATACGAAGTAAGGTGAGCGGCTTTGGTAGCAATATGAATTGTAATAAACATGAGCTGATTAAGTAAGCAGGTGTGCTGCGGCGTAAGTGGACCGACATGAAGAGAGACTCGATGACCACGAGAAGGCGCGTGTGAAACGGTGGTGTTGATGAGAGGCGCTTCCCGTGGGCAGCGCGTGCGAAGGGACACACCTGTAGCGCTGCACTGCCGACCCGGGCAGCATTGCATGATTGCATGTGAAGCGTGCGTTGGAAAATGTGGCCCGACTATTACTAATTGAACAAGCGTGGTGTGAGCGCGCACAAACAAACATGATAGATCACACTGAATCACTGCAGACAACGACTGTCAAAACGCTGGCAGCAAGCGCATACGCCGCACCAACGGGCGAAGGTACGTGCGGTCTATCGCTTCAACGGAAACTGAGCGGCGAATGCACGGCCCATAAAGGTCAGAGCCGTGTGGAGATAAGCGACGGTGCGAGCGAGCGACGAGCGCGGTTGTTGGCTGAGAGGAAGTGCGCCCCCCCCCCCCCCCCCCCCTCCGCTCCCTCCGGCGCTGGCGAATTCCCGCTTCCTTGCTTGCGCGTGGGAGATTCAGTGCGTTCGCTCTCCGTGACAGCGCGCGTCCCCGCACGCTTCCGCTCGGGCATACGGCGCGCGGCGATTTATCTATAGGGAACCTCACGGCGACGGCGACGGCAGAAATCCGGTTGAAGTGTCCATATAATTGCTATCGCAATAAAAGCAAAATTGCGCGTAGATATCGTCAAATAATTGCAACGAACGCGAAGAGCACGCGCAACGCAAGGGAAACTAACCGCCGTGCGCGAGTGATTGGCGCTGAGCCGTGCTCCCTCAAGGGCTGCAGAAGATAGCGCCAACCTTTCCCTTTTCCTCAAGAACCACTTATCATCACTGGCTACGGTAAAGGAGGCGTGACGTGAAACCAAACTACAACAGCGAAAAAGAAAAACTTCCACACACAGGGGGTCGCAAACCTTATATACCAAGCATCGAAGCGCAAAAAAAAAAATAAACAAAATAGTGCGTATTTCAAACATACACACGGCATGTTAAATGTAAATTGAATTAGGCAACTTGGGGCATGTTCCCGGCGCCATACATTTACGTCTTGGACCTTCGACGAGTTAATGGCTATTGGTTATAAAGATGTGCAGATGTGACACAGATAAAAAAATCCTCGTCTAGGCAGTAGTAGTAAGTGGTTCGTGTGGAAAGGGAAATGTTGGCGCTATCTTCTGCAGCCCTTGAGGGAGCACGGCTCAGCGTGAGTTAACGGCTATTGGTTATAAAGATGTGCAGATGCGATACCGATAAAAAAAAAAAACCCTCATCAAGGCAAAGCACTTGGAAGTGCGCCGCGAGTAACACTATTTATGAACGCAAGTGTAGCTGAGTCTCAGCTCGTGTGACTCAATATGGCGGCGCCAGCGGGGTTGTCTCCACCCTGGACGGCGGCGCTGGGAATCGAGGCACCCTAATCAGTCACTGTCGTGACGAAGTGGTCAGCTGGGCACTGCACGTGTAGAGGTGACAGCCTTTCCTTGCTTCAAATCGTAGATTGTTCCGCATATGCTGTGGCAGAAGTAAGAGTAGATTAGCAACTTGCTCGCGACCGCAACCGCTGCTGCCAAAAGTGGTTCGATCATCCATCCATTTCGTTTTCGCAATCATACTCACACTCATAGAGTTTCTCACTATAACATATAGTGAGAAACTCTATGCTCACACTTATCTATCTGTTTTCTGGACGTCACAGTATCCCTGTGTCACTGCCTGCGCAGAAACAGACTAACCACCACACTTCTTTAGAAACCTACTGACGTAGCAGAACTGATAGTTGGGCGAGTTGGTACGAATTCATAGTGAAATCTTTTTGCGCACATAATCGACACGGACATATATATATATATATATATATGTGTGTAGTGTGTGTGTAGTGTGTGTGTGTGTGTGTGTGTGTGTGTGTGTGTGTGTGTGTGTGTGTGTGTGTGTGTGTGTGTGTGTGTGTGTGTTTTGTATCTTTCCGAAAATAAACAGTTGTGAGTAAGCGCTCGTGTGTCCCCCCTTCACGGTGTCCATGTCGATTGTGTGCGCAAGAAGACTTCACTACTGACGTACATACTCATGCAGAGTAATCGCCTCAGAGACGTGTTTCCGGAGCCGCCACGCGCAGTTTACCGACGATCAAAAAATTTACGCGATATGCTAACGTCTTCTAAGATAACAAAACCAATTCGCATAGTCTGTCATCCTTGCAACAAGTCACGGTGCAAGGTTTGCGCTCACATGACGACTTTGCAAAGTGTTATGAGCACCGCTTCAAATTTTATCCTCAAGATCAAAGGTGACTTAGACTGCGACACAGCCAATGTTGTCTATTTACTTTAATGCTCAACGTGCAAGCTACAGTACATTGGACAAACGGAAACAGCCATTAGATTGCGTTTTAACAATCATAGATCGCATGCCGTGAGACTTCCGAAACTTCCGCTATCCAAGCATGTCTCTATCCCGGGCCACTCTTTTGACAAGCTAACGGCCACCATACTTGAATCTAGTTTCAAATCGCACCACGAAAGAAAGGGAGGTTCGCAAATCATTTCTAATCCATAAATTTCGTGCCGTGGCCTCTGGGATTAACGAAAACCCGGGCACATTAACCTTTTTGTCCGCGATAATAGATTCATATTCCTATTGTCCTCAGAAGAAACAGCTCATGTATCGTCGCATCGTTTATGCCACATCGCCACAACAGCTGTTCGCACACCCGACACACATGCGCAAGCTTCGCCCGAAACAACTTTCTAGTTGATGTGTAACCTAGGATGAGTGATATTAACGATTTATTGCTGTCTCATTTTTGTTAGAACTTGTGTACACACCTTTCTTGCTAAGCTCTTTTGTAAACCCTTCCTTGGTTGCATTCGTTGCTCTACGAACCTGTCGCTGCAATCATCCCGTGGTGCTCTCTTAGCATGTTTGAGTGATGATTCGTCATGGTGCAAGTACCCTACAGCAAAAAGCTGTCTCTGTCAAGGTTGTTTGATGTGTCATCTTGCTGTAGACCCTGAACTTCTTGCATATATGCTGTTACATTCGGCGACCAGCGGGGGCAGCGATCTTGGAAGTATCTCCCGTTTACCTGCAACGAATCGCTTCGGGAGGCTGAAAAGCCGTCCCGCCGGGAAAGATCAGCGGCGACATCATGTCCCTACACCTTACAAAGAGTACGTGTCTCGACACTATAGGAAGAGGATACTCTTGGAAAAGTAGACGCTTTCTCACGGTCACTCGACAGACCATGCTGGCCACCAAGACCGCTCTTCAAACCCATCGATGACTGGCCCATTCCAGGAACAACAGACGCGTCATTTCAAGTCAGGCGCGAAGCCACCTGTCTACGAGTGTCCCCTCCTTTATGTGGGGAAGTGAGCAGTGTGTGCCCGAGGGCACTTCTCCGAATGCGGTCGGGAAACAATGGCGCCGGGGGATTATGCGTACCCTCGCCCTCAACGCAGACCATCGGTGACTCTCGACGCTCCGATTGGAGGATGGTGGGACCGCAGCTTGGACAGAGGGGTTTTAAGAGAACTTTGGGGGCCATCGAGAGTGCTCTCCGATCTGCCCCGAGATGTAGCCAGTGCTTCGATCCAGTCACGTTAGACTGAGGAGACGTCTCGTTCTCCTACTTCCCTTGTAAATAATGTAAATAAACCCAGTACTCTTCGTTCTCGATGAGAACCTGTTCCTCCCTTCAACAACGTCTTCAGCGTCAGCGTGGATGAGTTGGACGACGGCATGGGTCAGCTACCAGTTCCCTTTAGGTATGCCCGACTCCAACTCCAACAACTGGTAGCAGCGACGGTGTAGGCTAGAGAGCGACCCGCAGTTCGACGTCGGAACTCGGACAGGCCACGACTCCCAGCTCCCAACACTGCTTGGTGACATTGGCTGCTCTGCGGACTTTGTTGTACAAACCTGCTCTTACAATCATGCTGTGGCGTAAAAAAAGCTTTCATTTTTATATTTTATTATTATTTATATTTTTTCTCATTTTTTTTCTAATCACGTTTGACACGTACAATGCCGATTCGACACGGGTACCTTACAGCGACAGTATGTGTGAAGGTTGTTTGTCGTTCCCTGTCAAGGTTGTTTGATGTGTCATCTTGTTCTAAACCCTGATCTTCTTGTGTATACACTTGGTGACATCGGCTGCTCTGCGGACTTTGTTGTACAACCCTTTTCTTACAACCATGCCCTGACGTAAATTTTTTGTTTCATCTTTATATTTTTTATTATTATTATTTTTCTCCTCTTTTTCTAATCACGTTTGACATGTGCAATGCTGATTCGACACGGGTACCTTACAGCAACAATGTGTCGTGAGGACCCCCCCAATACCATGTACACCGCCTTACCATTTCATGTATTCCCTGACGAAGGCCGGACCCCGGCCGAAACGTTGTAAATAAAGTATCGTTTTCTTCGTACGTGCGTCCTCAACCTACCAGTTCCTATATATATATGTCCTGTTATGTTTTTCCTACGTGCTTCTATTTTGAACTATATATATATATATATATATATATATATATATATATATATATATATATATATATATATATGCTGTGTGACATTCTCGTGCGATTGCAAGCACACAGAGCTCAATTTATACATTTTCGTCGTAAGAGTGAAAGAAAGAGACAAAAAAAAATACAAAGTAAAAAAAGGAATAGAACAAACACGTGAATGGAAACTCGCGCGTGCACAGAGTGGCATTATTAAAAAGAAAAAGAAAACAGGGAATACAACAAGGCTGTGAAAACAAGCTCGTAAATCGTGGGTAGCTTATTATGACCACAGGCGCGCACAGGTTTAGTGTCGTCATGAATGTCAACACGTCTATTGTGAAGGCGAGGCTGGGGCGAGATGCTTGAGGCTTGACACGAAGGCAGTAAGTCGACGCAGGTCGACGTCTTTATTAATGTTGGCTAAGCATACTGAACAATACAAGGGCTGACGCGCGCCAGCGCGACTCAACACGACAGTCCTATGGCAGCGGGGCAGACACTCACTCCGCTTTCCTCTCCAAGCTAAAGGCGGGAAAGCAGGGGAGAACGCCAGACAGGTGCTGCAATCTGTCGGGCGGCTGACGAAGTGGATGTGGGAGTCTCGGAGGCACCTCACATCCGGCCCCACTTTTATGATCAAAGTCCTATTTGATTACAAGTGTCAACTAAAGCTAGGCAAAGAGGAGAAAACACAAGACATGAACAACAGGCAATGTATGGCAATACTAGGCATGAATGGCGAGGCAGTAAAACAGAGGCATATGACAGGTAAATAGCAACAGACGAGGCAAGGCAATAAATGTTCTACATGGATTAAAGTCAAAATCAGGCAAAGACAAACTCTAAAGGCAAACTTTAAAGAAATTGCAAGGGCACAAACACAGCACTTTCAAAAGTCCACTTCATAGTCCTGAAGATGGGTGGGCAGTCTGCGCTCTGACTGGTCGCTGATCGTTCAGCGGCAAAGCAGATGCAGTTTCTGAGCTACGTGACACACTGCCGGTTGATTGCTGCAGGCTGGGCGGTTCGCACTGCTGAGGACACGAAGGCGAATCTTGTTCAGAGGACGAAGACAAAGTTGACGCTGTGCCTTCCAGGCACTTCACAGGCAGTGGCGGCACATAACGTTTCAGTTGTGAAATGTGCACTGTTCTTGGCTGAGCAGAGTGCCTGGTGGACAGACTTGAAACCTGGATGGCCCTAAATGCGGCAGGCGTAAGATGTTCTGCTAGGCGGTAGATGCCTCTGAAGAGAGGGGACAGTTTCTCAAGCCCTTGAAGCACAGGTTGTTGGCGATGAATCCACACAAAATCACCAACACTGAATGTATGCGGACGATGCGTTCTGTCATAGATGAGCTTCCTGCGATCTTGAGCTTCGCAGTTAGCCATGGCTTCAGTACGATGTGCTTGGACATCCAGAAGATGATCTGTGAGCAAGGAGTTGCTCACTGGCTGGTAGCGCTCCGCTGGTAGCCTTGGGATGTACCCGTAGAGTAGCTCAAATGGACTGCAGCCAGTGTTTGCATTGAGTGTAGTGTTTACAGCAAATGCTGCTTCCTCTAACTCAGTTATGCGCGACTGATTTTCTGGGGAGCCCTTGCTGCTTACACAGCTGGAGAAGAAAAAGTACAGCACTAGCAATGCAAAAATAGAGGCAAGTCTACATGGACTTCGGCTGTACGGCACGGCATCAGGCACTAAGTTTATGCAATATTCCACACCTTTGAGATGGCCCATGTCATCCTCCTCACGAGCAAATCTGAGATGATGATCTGAAAGGGCTGAGGCCAGAGCTACTTGCTGCATCTCTGATAAGTCCTTTGACACAAAAGCGGGAGGGCGATCAGGATGAATTGTTATGGCTACTGTACCTTCTGGAGCAACAGTGGCTTGTTCTGGCAGGCTTTTGCACAAAGGCTTCCAAAGGGGCTCCATTCCTGGGAGAGGTGCTTCTTGGAGACCGCCTGAACATGGCACTTCAATACATTGAGCTAGGAAAGACTGTCGAAGAATTACTGTGCAAGAGGCAGGTGGATACAGTTTCTGGTGCGCCTGTGTGACTGTACCAGAGGCCAGATGATGGATTTCGGCTGGATTTGGAGGCTCGAATACAAGTCTTGTATTGCTGGCACGAAACCAATCTTCACCCAGTATCACTGGCAAGACATTATTGCTGATCACAGCGGCTTCCACTAGAGCTGTTATGGGGCCCACTGTAATTTTCAGGCAGACCGTGCCTTCGGGATGCACACTTGATCCAACAACAACAGTTAGGGGCTCGCGTGTCCAGGGCTTCAGTGGAAGATTCTTGATGGCAGACTTGGTCACTATAGTTATCTTGGACCCTGTGTCCGGGAACGCGTTGTAGGAGCCCAAGAGTGCAATGTCAGCTGGAAATAATGAACTCTCCAGATGGGAGCCATGGACGTCTTATAAAGGACTTGTGTGCAGCGCAGGTGCTGCTGCATGAAGTGATGTTAAAGCTGTGGCTGGCTGCTGTGTGACATTCTCTTGCTTTGTTGGGCACTTCGATGCTAGGTGGCCCTTTTCGTGACACTTGAAGCAAACAGCTTCGCTCAATGACTGTCCTGGGCGAAACGCAGGGACACCATAACGCTGTGACAGAGCCGAGTACCGAGCTTCCTTCTCGGCAGGCGGTAGATCTGCTATGCGACGGCTATGTGGAGGACTGGCAGGGCGGGACGGGGGCACACGGCTGTGCTTGAAACTGACAACTGTTGCAGGTGCCGTTGAAGGCATTAACGACGTAGAAGAGACTTGTCTGGAAGGCGTAGTCCCGTTATTTTGACTGCGAAGAGTCTGCTCAGGACGATCAGCCAGGTTGCTTGCAGTCTGCATATGTTGCATAGCTCTGTCAAGCTGGGTGCATATATCAATGAAGCTGGTTACTGACGATGGGCGTTGCGCTGCTATGCTTGTTGCGGTTCCCGCGCACTGAATGCCGTGCAGGAGATATTCCACCTTCTGAGGCTCCGTCAGTGGCGCTGGACATTTCTCGATTACGCGATGCTTTGCATAGGCATAGTCGCGAAGTGACTGAAAGCTGGACTGTACATGGGACATAATTTGCGGCTGCCATTGCAGTAGAGTCAGCTCGTCGGCGAATGCGTCCAGGAAAGCTTTACGCCACGTATCCCAAGTCGGGAACTGCCCGCCAAGAGTCAGATGCCAGTTTTTCGCAGTGCCTCTCAACTTGCTTGCGGCGATGAGGCGGGTTGTTTCTGGCGACCACGAAGTTAGCTGCTGCGTTCGTTGAATCTCCTGAATCCACAAACGCGCACTTTGCTTGTGGCAGTTCTCGAACAATGGCAGGGTAGACGATACGTCGGGCATGGTTGTCACTTGCAGCTGTGGCAAGGAAGGGGCCTGGTACTGCGGCGACATTGGCGAAAATGGCACTCCAAATGGTGGCTGGGGGTACCGTGGAGCCGTTGCAAAGCTGGGTGTTGTTACAAACGGCTGAGGTTCCTGTGGCGGCGAAAAAACTTCATGCGCACGGCTGCGGCGTCGCAAACGAGCGGCGGCGTGGGGTAGGACCACGGTGGCGGTGGGACGTACGAGGCGGGCGCATAGACTTGCGAGGTTGCACCTGGAATTGCTTGACAAACCGTCGGAGTAAGGTGCGAGGCCGGTAACTGCACGCTGGTCGAGGAAACTGGCGCTGAGGCCGGTCTGGGTGGTCCTTTCGGAATCGCTGCACGAGCTTCCTCCAGGCACGCTGTCAAACGTTGAATCAGGTCGTCTCTTGACCCGGTAGCATCGATTCCGCAGCGAATGAGCTATTAGCGGAACGAGAAAGCAACTGCCCTCCCACCCTTGCTCGCAAGAGTCGCCTTCACTCCCTCGCCTTCGGCTAAAGAACGAAAGAACCGCCGCTCACTTACTGAACCACCGCTCCCTCGCTCTTCAAAAGAGCGGCTCAGAAGATCCGGCTCGCTCCTGAGCGCTCAGGAGCCAGCCGCTCTTTTCGCCTCGGCTCCCTCGCTCTTCAAAAGACCCGGCTCGCTCCTGAGCGCTCAGGAGCGGGCCGCTCTTTTGAAGACCGAGGGAGCCGTGGTTCAGTAAGTGAGCGGCGGTTCTTTCGGAGTGAGGAAGCTGGTTCTCTGTCCTTGAATGAGACGTGCCGAACCATTCCGTCAGAGCTGAGTCTTCTAGTGGGTTTTGATGTTTTTCGATTTCTGACCGACGAATGGTGGCCGGTGTGGGCCGACTCGCGCTACTGGTACTCGCTCGCAGTGTGTGGTGTGCGCAGCAGTCCCCTTGGGTTTTTGTGCGTCTTATGGTGTGGCACCCGATGCCACCGAGGGGAGAAGTAAAGAAGTCTTAATTGGCAAAGGATGGTACCGTTCGTTGCCTGCTGCTGTTCGAACGATGTCGCACGACTCTCACCGATCGCACATCGTGCGCTGGTCCAATACCACTTCGAAGATGGTCTTCCGTGTCTTTAAAGGGCCCCTAAACCACCTCAGATATTTTTTGAACATTTCAAGTAAACGCGCATCGAGTTCAGAATGCCGTCACGATCAACGATGCCAAACGCTGCGGGAGCGCCAAAAAAAAAAAAAAGAAAGAAAGAAAAAACAATGCCGTTCTCCTCCCCTCGCCTTTCCGGTATCCCCAGCGGTCGTCACGATGTCAGCAGGGGGAATCTGGTGATGTCAACTGCGGAAACGACATGGCTGTTTGTGTGAAGCGTGAAATAGCACGGTGTGTGCCGCTCCACAGCGGCCCCCTTGTCCGGGAAGGACCGTTGGCCCAAACCAAAACCCCCCACCCAGTCAGCCCGGGTAGGGGGGCGTGCCGGGGTCAATGTACCGAATGATGCTGGGTTGTTCAGTACATGAACGCTCTGGGGCATGGTACCTACGGGTGCCAAGTCCCCTTCCCATCTGACAACGGCACGATGTCCATTGGTTGAACAAGAAACTACGACTTCCAGTTAGTCTGCTAGCAGGTATGCGCACTTTCTGCTCTTCCTCGTCGTGTTGCTCGTTTGTGCGCCTTTGCGAATCGGTAATTACAGCTCGCAACGCAAGTGCCAAATCGCTCGCGTTCCAACACAGTCCTGCTTAGCGGTCTGATTAGCTGCGCGAACAGCTAGAGTGCGACAGTGTTGGCCTTTCCAGACGTGCGCGCAACACAGCGTCTATGGCGGTACGCTTCGCATAACACGGCTGGCTGGCACCGCACCAACAGCGAGTAGCCGAGAAGCGCTGAGTCACGTTACCGGCACGGTAACTCATCGCACGCCGTTTGCCATTCGCGGGCCGCCGTTCAACAGCGGTTCTTGCTCGCGAACGGCGACATTTCCTTGCCGTACGTAGAGAGGATGAGACCGGGACTCATTTGTGCGGCAGATTCACCGCCGCTGATCGCTCGACGGCGCCGATATCGTCGCTAGGCCTTTTGTGGTTCCCTTCAAAGCTAAAACGGACGGCGCTTTGAAATGAAATACCGACGCTCACAAGCGGCAATATTTTCTTATTGTTGTTATCGCTCTTCGCAATACTTGTACACAAAGAAGAAAAATACGCTGATATTAGCGGCGCCGTCTGCTCCGATGCGAGCACAGCCGAGCCCGTCGTCTCCCGGGCCCCGGCTGCAGCTGATGTTTTCGGTTGCCGGTGGCGGAGGCGCGCAGGTTCGCGGTCGTCGATTGGGCCATTGATGGTGCAGCGGGTGGGGCGCCGGCCAAACTGCCGTCTACTTTGGACACCTCTCGCGGGGCAGACGTTCTACGGCGGACGGTTCGCCGTCCGCTAGCGTGGACGAGACCGGAAGTACGCAGTGTTTTGAGAAGCGCGTTGGCGATGACATATGTCACGTGGCCTTTCGAGCAGCACTCG
Organism: Dermacentor silvarum; assembly: GCF_013339745.2. Taxonomy (NCBI): domain Eukaryota; kingdom Metazoa; phylum Arthropoda; class Arachnida; order Ixodida; family Ixodidae; genus Dermacentor; species Dermacentor silvarum. The sequence goes on from NC_051155.1 coordinate 136,972,481, forward strand.
GCGAGGAGGGGAGACCAGCCGATGTGGAGAGTAGCGAAGGAAAGAGCGAAACGAGCGAGGGCCGTTCTTCGGTCATCAAACGCGTGTAACTCCGCTATTACGGCAGCATTTCGAAAAATTCTCGCGGCTACGTGTTCGTTGTAGTCTCGTGCACAACTGCAACACCATAACTAAATTTCGACCTCTGGGTGGTTTAGGGGCCCTTTAACGACAAAAGGTGAAGTTACGTACAGTTTACGTCCTGGTCTTCATTTGTGCTAATTAGTGTACTCATGAAAATGTCGCCCATGACATCCACTTCAGTGCATTTTCTGAGCGTGTATCATTAGCACGTCAATAAAACGAGGCCAATGATCTGTTGTGTTGTAATAGAACTCCATTTATTTATTTATTTATTTATTTTTTGTCCTGGTGTATGATGGCATGATCGCCAGTAACGCGCGTGCACTAAAGAGAAAAAAAAAAAAAAAAAAAAAACGAAAGGTACGTGCCGCAGTTTTGTGGATCGTTCGTATGATTTTTGTATTGTACTTCAAGAAATGATTTCTACATTCATTTTGTATGGCGTTACAGCTTACTCATATTATAGTGAACGTACGTATGTGAATAAATGAATAAAGTTGAAACATAATGGTCAATCATTTTGTGTTGTTAGTTTAACAAAAGTTGATTTTAAAGTACCACACAAACGGACAAGCTTCTGTAATGACGATGAAGTTACATATTTTTTTTTTTCAGAAAAAAGTACGTCGGATTCTGCGTGTCACAATATCATAAGCATTTTATTCCCAATATCAGAAAAGAAAGCTTCATTACAACTAAAAATTCACGCTATTAATATATGTAAAAATATTCTCTAAACATAGCAAAATACCAATAACACGGTTATTAAATTATGCATATATCGTTTTTTTCAAAGACACATATCTATAGAATATGCATAACACAGGTTACACGTTTAAGTGAACCGGTGAGCCGTTCAAATGAACCAGTTCATTTCAGTGAACCGAGCCGTTCCGAGCCGCTCACTGATCGAAGTGAGCCGTTTTGCCCATCTCTATTCGGTACTCAGCTCTGTCACAGCGTTATGGTGTCCCTGCGTTTCGCCCAGGACAGTCATTGAGCGAAGCTGTTTGCTTCAAGTGTCACGAAAAGGGCCACCTAGCATCAAAGTGCCCAACAAAGCAAGAGACTGTCACACAGCAGGCCACAGCTTCAACATCACTTCATGCAGCAGCCCCTGCATTGCACACAAGCCCTTTGGACGACGTCCATGGCTCCCATCTGGAGTGTTCCTTCTTTACAGCTGACATTGCACTCTTGGGCCCCTATGACGCCTTCCCGGACACAGGGTCCAAGATAACTATAGTGACCAAGTTCGCCATCAAGAATCTTCCACTGATGCCCTGGACACGCGAGCCCCTAACGGTTGTTGGTGGATCAAGTGTGCATCCCGAAGGCACGGTCTGCCTGAAGATTACAGTGGGCCCCATAACAGCTCTAGTGGAAGCTGCTGTAATCAGCAATAATGTCTTGCCAGTGATACTAGGTGAAGATTGGTTTCGTGCCAGCAATACAAGACTTGTGTTCGAGCCTCCAAATCCAGCCGAAATCCACCATCTGGCCTCTGGCACAGTCATACAGGCGCACCAGAAGCTGTATCCACGTGCCTCATGCGCAGTAATTCCTCGGCAGTCTTTCCTAGCACAATGTACTGAATTGCAATGTTCAGACGGTCTCCACGAAGCACCTCTCCCAGGAATAGAGCCCCTTTGGAAGCCTTTGTGCAAAAGCCTGCCAGAACAAGCCACTGTTGCTCCAGAAGGTACAGTAGCCATAACAATTCATCCTGATCGTCCTCCCGCTTTTGTGGCAAAGGACTTATCAGAGATGCAGCAAGTAGCTCTATCTACGACCCTTTCAGATCATCTCACATTTGCCCGTGATGAGAATGACATGGGCCATTTCAAAGGTGTGGAACATTGCATAAACTTAGTGCCCGATGCCGTGCTGTACAGCCGAAGTCCATGTAGACTTGCCTATATTTTTGCATTGCTAGTGCTGTACTTTTTCTTCTCCAGTTGTGTAAGCAGCAAGGCCTCCCCAGAAAATCAGTCATGCGTAACTAAGTTAGAGGAAGCAGCATTCGCTGTAAACACTACACTCAATACAAGCAATGGCTTCAGTCCATTTGAGTTACTCTACGGGTACATCCCAAGGCTACCAGCGGAATGCTACCGGCCAGTGAGCAACTCCTCACTCACAGATTGTCTTCTGGATCTCCAAGCAGATCGTACTGAAGCTATGGCTAACTGCGAAGCTCAAGATCGTAGGAAGCACATCTATGACAGAACACACCGTCCGCATACACTCGGTGTGGGTGATTTTGTGTGGGTCCGTCGCCAACAACCTGTGCTTCAAGGGCTTGAGAAACTGTCCCCTCGCTTCAGAGACATCTACCGCCTAGCAGAACGTCTTACGCCTGCCACATTTAGGGCCATCCAGGTTTCAAGTCCATCCACCAGGCACTCTGCTCAGCCAAGAATAGTGCATGTTTCACAACTGAAATGTTATGTGCCGCCACTGCCTGTGAAGTGCCTGGAAGATACAGCGTCAACTTTGTCTTCGTCCTCTGAACAAGATTCGCCTTCATGCTTTCTGCAGTGGCAACCGCCCATTTTGCAGCAATCAACTGGCTCAGAAACTGCATCTGCTTTGCCGCTGAACGATCAGCACCCAGTCAGAGAGCGCAGACTGCCCACCCATCTTCAGGACTATGAAGTGGACTTTTGAAAGTGCTGTGCTTGTGCCTATTGCAATTTCTTTAGAGTTTGTCTTTGCCTTTAGGGTTTGTCATCGCAATTTTGACTTTAATCCATGTAGAACATTTATTGCCTTGCCTTGTCTGTTGCTATTTGCCTGTCATATGCCTCTGTTTTCCTGCCTCGCCATTCATGCCTAGTATTGCTATACATTGCCTTTTGTCCATGTCTAGTGTTTTCTCCCTTTTGCCTAGCCTTAGTTGACACTTGTAATCAAAGAGGACTTTGATCATAAAAGTGGGGCCGGATGTGAGGTGCCTCCGAGACTCCCACGTCCACTTCGCCAGCCGCCGGACAGATGGCAGCACCTGTCTGGCATTCTCCCCTGCTTTCCCGCCTTTAGCTTGGAAAGGAGAGCTGAGACAGTCTCTGCCCCGCTGCCATGTAGGACTGTTGTGTTGAGTCGCGCTGGCGCGCGCTAGCCCCTGTATTGTTTCATCATCATCATCATCATCATCATCATCATCAGCCTATATTTATGTCCACTGCAGGACGAAGGCCTCTCCCTGCGATCTCCAATTACCCCTGTCTTGCGCTAGCGTATTCCAACTTGCGCCTGCGAATTTCCTAACCTCATCATCCCACCTGACTTTCTGCCGTCCTCGACTGCGCTTCCCTTCTCTTGGTATCCATTCTGTAACCCTAATGGTCCACCGGTTATCCATCCTACGTATTACATGGCCTGCCCAGCTCCATTTCTTCCGCTTAATGTCAACTAGAATATCGTCTACCCCCATTTGTTCTCTGATCCACACCGCTCTCTTCCTGTCTCTTAACGTTACTCCTAAGATTTTTCGTTCCATTGCTCTTTGTGCGGTCCTTAACTTGTTCTCGAGCTTCTTTGTTAACCTCCAAGTTTCTGCCCCGTATGTCAGCACCGGTAGAATGCAATGATTGTACACTTTTCTTTTCAACGACAGTGGTAAGCTCCCAGTCAGGATTTGGCAATGCCTGCCGTATACACTCCAACCCAATTTTATTCTTCTGTAAATTTCTTTCTCATGATCAGGGTCCCCTGTGAGTAATTGACCTAGATAAACATATTCCTTTACAGATTCTAGAGGCTGACGGGCGATCCTGAATTCTTGTTCCCTTGCCAGGCTATTGAACATTATCTTTGTCTTCTGCATATTCATCTTCAACCCAATTCTTGCACTTTCTCGATGAAGGTCCTCAATCATTTGTTGTAATTCCTCTCCATTGTTGCTCAATAGGACAATGTCATCTGCAAACCGAAGGTTGCTGAGATATTCGCCATCGATCCTCACTCCTAATCCTTCCCAGTCTAAGAGCTTGAATACTTCTTCTAAGCATGCAGTGAATAGCATTGGAGAGATTGTGTCTCCTTGCCTGACCCCTTTCTTGATAGGTATCTTTCTACTTTTCTTGTGGAGAACCAAGGTAGCTGTGGAATCCTTGTAGATATTTGCCAAGATATTCACGTATGCCTCCTCCACTCCTTGATTACGCAATGCCTCTATGACTGCTGATATCTCTACTGAATCGAATGCCTTTTCATAATCTATGAAAGCCATATAGAGAGGTTGATTGTACTCCGCAGATTTCTCGATTACCTGATTGATGGCATGGATATGGTTCATCGTAGAATACCCCTTCCTGAAGCCAGCCTGTTCTCTTGGTTGACTGAAGTCAAGTGTTGTCCTGATTTTATTGGAAATTATCTTGGTGAATATTTTATACAATACTGAAAGCAAGCTAATGGGTCTGTAATTCTTCAATTCTTTAACGTCTCCCTTCTTATGGATAAGTATAATGTTGGCGTTCTTCCAGCTCTCTGGTACACTTGAAGTGGTGAGGCATTGCGTATACAGGGCCGCAAGCTTTTCAAGCATGATATCTCCTCCATCTTTGATTAAATCTACTGTTATTCCATCTTCTCCAGGCGCTTTTCCCCTGGTCATATCTTTCAAGGCCCTTCTAACTTCATCGCTAGTTATAGAAGGAGCTTCTGTATCCGGTTCATCACTATTTCGAATGGAAGAAGCTTGGCTGTTTTGGCTACTGTACAGGTCAGTATAGAATTCTTCTGCTGCTTTTACTATGTCATCGAAATTGCTGATGATATTACCATGCTTATCTTTCAGTGCATACATCTTGCCTTGTCCTATGCCTAGTTTTCTTCTTACTGATTTCATGCTGCGTCCATATTTTACGGCTTCCTCAATTTTTCCCACGTTATAATTTCGAATATCCCTTACTTTCTTCTTGTTGATCAGTTTTGACAGTTCAGCGAATTCTATCTGATCTCTTGAGTTGGACACTTTCATGTTTTGCCGTTTCTTTATTAGGTCCTTTGTTTCTTGGGAGAGCTTCCCTACAGGTTGCTTTGGTGCCTTACCTCCCACTTCAATTGCTGCTTCTGAGATCAGCCTAGTTACGGTTTCATTCATTAGCTCTATGTTATCTTCATCTTCCTGTTCTAAAGCTGCATATTTGTTTGTGAGCACCAGCCTGAATTGGTCTGCTTTTACCCTGACTGCCTCTAGGTTGGCCTGTTTCCTCTTGACTAATTTCACTCTCTCTCTCTTCAAATTGAGAGAAATCCTAGACCTCACTAACCTATGGTCACTGCACTTAACCTTACCTAACACTTCTACATCCTGCACTATGCTTGGATCGGCATTGTTTCATATGCCTTACCAACTACTTTAATAAAGCCGTCGACCTGCGTCGACGTTACTGCCTTCCTACCAAGCCTCAAGCATCTCACCCCAGCATCGCCCTCACAATATTACCTGCCGTGTTCTGAATGTGCCAAGACTCGAGTAGTAGCCTTTTTCGCCAGTTTGTCTCTGTTTGAAGGATTTGGGTTTCTTGGAAAGAAATCTTGTGGTCGGCGTCTTCGGAATGTTCGGCGACGGCACTGCGTATTCGGTTGAATGTTCTGACGTCGTTTTCACGTTGTATGATTCTTTCTTTTAGATTTTTGGTTTCCCCGATGTACGACGCCGGACAGTCGGCACAGCTGATTTTATAGACGACGCCTTGAGCTTTTTCTTTTGGTGGACGGTCTTTTGGTTTAGGAATGAGGATATTCAAAGTGCATGTTCATTGGTTTATGCGCGACTTTGAGGCCTTCTTTTTTCAATATTCGGCTGAGAGCTTCGCTGGTACCTTTGACCTATGGGATGGACACTCGTTTCTGTGGTCGAGGGGGAGTCAACGGTTGGAGGTCTCATAGTTTGTTTTTTCTTTTTTGTTGTCGGGTTGTTTTTCGAATGAATTCCGTTGTATAGTCGTTCCTTTTGAGTTCGTTGAGAACCGTTCTCCTTTCTTCCTGTTGATCTGATTCCAATGTGCAATGAGTTTCGACTCTTTTCAATAAAGAATTTACGACCGATGCCTTGTGGTTTGCCGGATGGTTGGATGCGAAGTGTAGGTAGCGGCCTGTGTGGGTTGGTTTTCGGTAGACTGAGAATTTTAGATTGCCGTTGGTTTGTGTAACTTGTACATCTAGGAATGGTAATGATCCGTTTTGTTCGCGCTCCGACGTGAACTGTATATCCGGGTCTATGGAATTTAAATGGCTCTGCAGGTTTTCGACTTGCGACTCCTTCACGATACAGAAGCAATCATCCATGTACCTGAGGAAAACTTTTGGCTTCGGGGAAAAAGTACTCAGAGCTCTGTCTTCGATATTTTCCATAGTTAGGTTAGCCATGGTGACGGAAATTGAGGCCCCCATGGGAGTTCCTTTCACCTGCTTGTAGAGCTGCCTCGGAAGGTGAAGTAGGTATTTGATAGGCATAGCTCGAGAAGGCGGCAGATCTCGTCTACACTCAAGGGGGTTCTCTCGTCGAGTGTGTCGTCGCGTTCCCAACCAGACAGGTAATTCTGTCGAAATGTTTAGCTTCAAGTCTATGAAGCTACTGTATCCAATCTAAAGGTGGGAAAGCAGGGGTACAGTGTACTAGAAGGGGGCAGTGGGCTTACTCTCCGGCGGAGGCTATGCGATGCGGCGGCTCCACGAATGTCGCAAATATGAGCTTCTCCGATAGCCCGAGCGGCGGCGCTGGCGTCGGTTTCAATGGAACGTGGGTGCGACGGCGCAGCTGCCCAGTGCCCGCCCAGTGCCCGATTAGCTAGACACCGTAGCCCGATCATATTAGTTGAAGTTGCTGAGCTGCGTTGTTTTTTCTGTGGACGTCGTCGCGTGTTTTTTTTTTTTTTTTTCCTTCAGTGTTTTTTTTTTTTTTTTTTTTTTTGCACATAGCCTGCAAGAGATTCGCATGCCTTGCAGTAACTGAGCCATGCTGCGGCATCGACAAAACCACTGTTAGGCGCCTGGTTGCCAAACAGGCTATGTTTATGTGAAGGATGGGCCGAAGTTCTCCTTGTTTGGCGTCCCGAAGGATAAAAATAGGCGGAAAGAGTGGGAAAAGAACCTCCATAGAACCTCCCCTGGACGACACGAGCGCAGTATGCGAGCTCCATTTCGAGCCACGTTTTGTGCTCAACTCGAACGCAGTTCCTGATCACTGTGAATTGTTTTTCTTTTTATGGTCTAGTTAGGTCAGTTAGCGAAGGAAACTGCGAGGAATATACACTGGCCTCCTTACTGGAAGTTGACTCTCTCGAAGCATCAGGTGACAGAAATGAGTGCCGTCAAACTGCTGCTAGCGCTACTGCCACAGAGGCCACAAAAACGTGGTACTCCAGCATTGCACGGGCCTGTGGGTTTCAAACGACCATAACCAGCACGTGGACAGAAGCGACTCGAGGCTCACTTACCACATTGCGGGCTATGTTATTGGTATTGTCAATTCCAGCACAAAATGCCAAGAATGCATAAAGCTGCTCACTATGACGCCATGCACCAGGCGAAAGTTTTCAACTTGCCCGGCTAACAAACTTCTGGACCGAGGAGGCCTCCTTTATCCCTCCAGTCAGCTGTACGGCTTTGTGAAAATTCTAGAGGATCTTTTCACAGAATGCTTCTCTCAGAGTGAGGTACACTCTGACAGCGTTATGGATATGCTGGAAGTTGCTAAGAGTAAGCTTTCCTTCGAAGTTGGCTGCAATGTGCACGCTCTTAGCCTGTGCACAGCTAAAATAATTACTTTTTACATTGTCACACGTCTGCATTTTTATGTGAAAGGAATTAACTGTGACAAGGCAGGAAAGCGGCAGAGGGCCAAGCAGCTGAAGTTGAGCAGTTGCACATGAGTTGAAGTGCATGAAACAATGGCTTGCTGTACTTCTTACAAATAAAAGCTTTGTGTCAGCAACAGCCCTGTTAACTTCTTTGCTTACCCTATATAACCGTACATAAGCATAGGCCGGAGCCTTTGTCAAGTGAACTAGTTTTCACTTTTTTTTTTCAGGCCTCCCTCCATTTCTTTATGGAAAAAAAACAAACCTGATTTGATTTAACAAATGTGTGCCGGCGTAATGATGGTTAACAATAAACGCAGAAGGCTACTGGGAAGCATGGAACAACTAAAGTGGTACAATGAAATATTTAAGCCATATATACATATTCATTTTGGCTAAGCAAAGGCACAAACCTGGTTAGCATGCCTGATTTTTTTTTTTTTTTCTTGAGCCCAGCTGGGAAGTATATATGCACGCACTGTTTTCTGTCTGACAAAATTTGACATTAGGTCGACACGGCATAAAACCGTTTTCAATTTTTTTTTACGATTGCCCGATAAATCGGAAAATTCGAAGGCCCCTTCCGCATAAGCAACATCCATCAGCGACGACCTCTTTGCACAAAAGGTCTGAGTTAGGATAGGCAGCAAATTGCCCAAAAGTTGCCGTCTTCCTTTTCCACAAGGTACTATTATGGCAAATATCATGTGGCCTAAACAAATATAGTGCTTGCTAAAGATATGTAAAGACTGTCAAGTATGCCAAAATTAAAAACAAATAAGAGTGTGAACTGCTTCGAACTGAAACCGACAAAAACGCAAGGAAAATCAAAGCTTCTGCAAGCAAAGCTTCCATTGAAGTTGCCAGTGGCGCCACCTCTTGGATGCGACGCTGACTGCGTCAAAGAAGCGGCACTGTAGCAGGGGAGAACGCCAGACAGGTGCTGCCATCTGTCGAGCGGCTGGCGAAGTGGACGTGGGAGTCTCGGAGGCACCTCACATCATAATGACTCATGTCACGGTCATATATATATTATAAAGGAGGTTTATTGAACGAAAGGCCGAGGACGGGTCGAGCGTTCCACCGAGCACAATCTCTAAGCTCGAGCTTCTGCGGCACGAGATGCTGTTGGCAATCCTGCTGCCTATATCAGTCCAGGCGTTCTTCTTCATTATAATATATATATATGGAGAGAGAGGGTGTCTCAGATATGGTTTGCAGTTTGCTCTCCCCACTCGAGAAATACTTTGTACGCCATGCACTGGACATGGCGTTCAGCGAGAAAAAATTGGAGAGATGAGCAGCGGAGTAGGAGTTGTCGATTAACGTTTTGATTTTTAAAATCATTCCTCATGCAGGGTTTTTCAATTTTCGCCAGGCACTTTTGAAAAGGATGAAACTCAGTTATCTACTTTTGTAGGACCCTATTCTGAAGGGGCACTAAAGGGGAAAATGAATTCTTCTGTGTCAGAAATATAGAAGTCCACAACTTGCTGAATTACCCTTCCACAACACGGAAAACACCACTCTTACCGCGAGAAGCCGCTTGGTAAGCCAGAAAGAAACGAAAAACACAGAAGGCCAGTGGCGATGCCACCTTGAAGTTCCCGCACCAGCTCACCGTGACGTCATGGATTGTGACAGCGTCTTCTAGGTATCAGTTTATTCTTTAGTGGTGAAGATTGACTACATTGTGCGCTAACGGAGCCCAAGATTGAATGTGGCAAGTTTCGCGAACTTTTATTGAGCCAACGTGGCCAAAACAAGGTCGATTCACCTTGGCCAAAATACGAAAAATTACTTTAGAAGTCGTTACATAGGGACTTTAGTGCGGACGTTGGAGTATGCGCGCGAAATTAAAAAAAAAATAGCTTTGAGCTTCATTTTCTCTTCTAATAATTGACCGATTGAAGTGTAATTAACGACAGCAGAGTTTTCGAAGAATACTTTATCAGTCTAAGTTGATTTATTTTTTTGCTTTAGTGTCCCTTTAGTGTTCTAGAGGTGGAACCAAGATTGAAATACAATTAAGTGTATAAACGTTTGATAAAGATAATCTTTAAATTGTTAAAGACTGACTATACTTGGCAGTAGTGGGTTTTGAAAAGATAAACAACATATTATATAAAATCGCCCTTGGTGCAGAATGAAATAAGGTACATGGCACTAGTGAATCTCTGTACAGTACCGTTAAAGAAATGAGAAAAATGGCAAAAGTGAAAGGTGAAATCCAACTGAAATGTGCAAGAGAGAGAGCGCGAGAATGAATGAATGAATAAAGTGGTGCGGTTAATCTCGGGTGGAGCCCTGTTGTAGAGCCCCACTGGCCGCGGCGGCTCGCCGGGCCTGGTCCAGGGTCGAAAACTCTCGAAAACGATTAATCGAACAGGCCTAATCGATTAAGTCGAATAAATGAAAAGTGATCATCGATGAAGATTAATCAGTCTGCGGGATACATTTAATCGATTAAACCATTAATCATTCCGACCCTAAGTGGGAGAGATCAGAAGCTCGAAGAGGCGGTGAAACGCAAGTAATGGTAGCGCGGTCCACTTTGGTGTGTGAACATAAGTGTCGGAGTCAATTTACTGACAGCCACAGTGAGCTATTGTTTATTATCAACAGGACGCGCATTGGCATCCGTGTACGGGCTAGCGCCAACATTTGAACAATGTCTCCTTTTGAAACGCGCGCCTTCGACTCGCCCTTTCCAGTCACTAATCACGTCTTCCGTTGTGCCGTGTGCAGAAAATCTAGGGACAAGCTCCACCAATGCCTCCATTGGCTCAACGCCTTTATAGGAGGCGTTGATTGGCTCCACCGGCCCAGACAGTCGGCGAGAGATTTAGGAGGCATTGGGCAGACGCACAGCAGGTGCAGCTTCAAACCATCAACATCAGTGTGTGTGGCCATGATATTATCCGAGCAGCTGTAATCGGGACAAGTGTCACCAGCATCTCACTTTAGGTAAGCTTCCTGTCTTAGTTTAGATTTGTTGACATGTTCATTGCATTTGAGTTCAAAAGCCTGTTCAAGAGAATTTGAGCCGACTTTTGTATTCGGGGCAGCGCTAACTAGGGTTCCGCCGGCGTCGAGGTGGCCGCTTCGCTTTCCGTTTTTCTGTTGCTCTTTGTTCTTAGTTTTCTAACGTTGGTGTAAAGCAGTTTTGTCGTGACCTCGAACCGTTGAGTTTCCGTTCTAGGTCAAGAATTGATAAAGTTTACTGCGCGCTCCCGCTTTTGTCAGGTCCAATTCGGTGAAGATTGCGGTGCCGAGCGTTTTGTAAAAGCGAACCGTCTCGCTGGACACCAGCTGCAGTTGTTGCCGTCTCTGCTCAGTACATTCACTCTGACCCTTCGTTTTCCGCAACAGATAGGCGCCCCTGCTGTCTCGCGTTTTCACACAATAAGTGACACGTTAACAAAATACATTGTAACACCAATTTCTTTCTACTTGCCTTTGGTTTGCAGCATGGACAAAACGCCTTACGTTCTCTTGGAGCGAATCAACGCCGATTCACAACGGGCGTTCGAGCATGGGCTTCAGCGGATTCCCATCGCCAAAAGGTACTGTTGGAACTTTTAACTTCCATGTAGACTGAAGTGAAGTATTCAGTCATATGTGGTGTACGCAAGACAGAAGGTTTTACACGTCGCGCTGTCAGCCTTCATGCATTATATTAATGCACGAACAGAACAGCCTGAGTAACCGTTTAAAGGCATTTCTTGCCTGTGCATTCAGAGCACTTTGCAAACAGTGACGGTGTGCGCAACAGAATTATTAGTCTTCCTTCACCTATATTCACGAATTGTAGCCTTTGCTCTTCATTACAGGAGTTTCTTGCACACCTAACAGTCTGTAAGGAACTTGAATATACTGTGCTTTAATACCTGCGGTGAACAATCAATATGACGCATTCGTGGTCAGAACTGGCCTCCATAGCATTCTCGCTTTAAGCTATTCAAATTCATTACTGTGCTTATTTTATGCAAGCAAGTCATTCGGTAGGTGACACACATTATGCCTAGACTGCTGTCACATGTTAGTACCTATTTAAATAGGTTCAGTATGTAGATATGCCTTTTTACTGGCCACATTTGATTTGCAGTGGTAGCCTAATGGTCACAGCACTTCAGCAAGTTGTGGACTTCTATATTTCTGAACTTGAGGCTCACATAGTGAAATGTTCTACCTAGCACAGAAACAAACGAAAAAAAAAAAAAAATGGACAACATAAGGTGCTCTATGGTGTTCATCTTAGTTTTCTCCATTAGTTTTCTGTGCTAGGTAGAATGTATCGGCTAAGGGCCCATTCACACTTGCGACTAGGTGAGGTCGCGTGACCAAGTTAGTCGCAAATGGACGCTTGTCTCAAAAGCCGACCGTTTCAGGCCAGTCACTCGCTGCTTGATTTTTCAGTCGCGCAACCGCAGTCGCAGAACAGCTGAACCAATCAGATGCGAAGGAACAGGACGTCTGTATACGCCGATGCTTATTTTACGCGGCGATTACATTTCAAGCAGACGTGAACGGCATATCACAAGACATTTTGGTTTAGCGACTCGTCGGTCGCATTTGTCAGTGTGAACATCGTTCCTCTTGAGTAGCTTTCTGGTCGCCAGTCGCAATCGGTCGCGTGACCTCGCCTAGTCACAAGTGTGCGAGGTCTCACATTCCACGCCGGGGAGAATCACTCGGAGGCTGAGGACGTTACTAGGTACTTCAGAAATCCGTTGTTAACCTTTAATGAAATCTGCAAACATTACCAGTTGGAGTGGCGGAAGTACCCACTCCCGCACCCACACTTAAACAGAGCTCAGTCTATCATTCTACGTCTGTTACAGACGGAGGCGTATGCATTGCCTCTAAAATGTTCTAAATACATGGATGGCATAGAGCCGGGGTGCCCGCGCTGTGGCCACCCCAAATGTACCTTACAACACATGCTGTGGCAATGCCCTTCGTTGCGCGAGAGCAGCGAGTCTCCCTCTACGGAGGTGGACTGGAACTGTCTTCTCATTAGCCAAGACAAAAAAGAGATCAGCTTAGGGCCATCCAGAGGGCCCGCGACATGGCCGTGGAGTTTAACCTCCCCGTCGTGGGAGTGGCCCACTGGTGTCACCCCCTAACGGGGGTCGAGCACCGCCTCCGGATAATAATAAAGTTCTTTGCCTGCCTGCCTGCCTGTGAATGGGCCCTAAGGCAACACCTCCGACTAGGCCTACTTTCTTCTTTAGCCACATTTACCCTACTTTAAATTGAACCTTATAGGTGCGCTTTAAAACTGCAGCATTTTGCTGCATCCTGAAAGTTAAACAGAGTCAAAAGGCAAAGGGGGAATAGGCACACATACATATAAGGCCAGCACTGGTCCTGGGTGCAAGTACTCCTACTGTTTTTGGTTTCTCACATGATTTAACATTTTTTGCACCAACTTGCACAAGCAGAAGTACTTCCGAGTCCCATTGTGTTGCCCATCGGGCAGCAACTAAACACCAGATTTTTAAGCATTAAAAAATTTGTTATAAGCATCTAAAACAGGCACTTAATGCCTCATTTCTACAAAACATATATGGCCCGTTTTTATGCCATGAAAACTTCAGTAGCATTCACTTCAAGGTCTGAAAGGTAGCAACCATATTGTGCAAGTCATCAGTGTTTCACAGTGCTTAGCTATGCACATTGAGAGGCTGCTTTTCTATCGGTGTACTGCTCTCGACCTGTTTAATGTTGTTCTGTGCAATGAGTGGATAATGTAAATTTAGTAGCCAGATTTTCCTGCTTACAATATGTAGCACATTAGGTGGAGCCATAGGTTGGTGGAATAAATGGAACTCAGAAACTATATTTCTTGCTTAGGGCTCACTCAGGTTCATCAAAGTTCTACTCTGCCAGGCTTACTCAAACTCATGCATTGGTCAGAGTTTGAGTGAGTCGACTCGTGAACTAGTTTGCCGACCCATTCCTGAAAGGCTTCATGAAGCAAAAAAAGACACAGTGGAGACAGTGCTCAAAATGGTGCCCGACGTGCGAATGCAACACCTACACACTTGGTGCATGAGCGAGGGACCATGAAGCCCAAATGCAGACGTCAACACGCCTTGGGTTGGGGTGTCACCGTTTTGCTTAATGGTGTTTTTCACTGGTCGATCTGGAGCAGGATTTTTTGCTCCACGGCGGCAAATCCAAATTTCACTGGTTGAGCCGGAGCGGGTTTGCGCTTTCCACTGGTCGTTTCGGATCAACTCGCTCTGCGCCGGATCGCTCTCACTTTCTCTGCTGCCGAGGCGCGGATTTGGGCAGAAATAGGATGAGAAGCATACGTCAGTTCTGTTCGCTGGGGGACGACGGCGATGGAAACCTACAGAGCAGAAGTCGATTTTTGTGACGTGTGCGTACAGACTTCCGGTACAATCCATCACGGAGCATTTTCGCTCTCCGCTGGCAGATTAGTATTGGTGAAATGCGAGCACTCGCTCAGGATTTCGGCGGCCGCTCTAGATCGACCAGTGAAAAAAACCATAAGACAGATACCACAGATACAGAGAGAGCAAGTGTCATTATTGTTACTACGCTGCATTGCTTGGGAGGCTGTTCGCTGTATGCACAGACAACACAAACGTAAAAAAACAAATGTTCAAGGCATGCTTGCCCATTAGAGTGCCAAAAGAAAGCTACTGCTTTTTGCATGCGGAGGCACAAACACAGTGATTTTGACAATGAACAATGGCTTGGAAATGCACATACTGCAAGCGGTGCAAAGAAAGATAAGAGAGAAAGAAAGTCTCGATAACGACGCCAAGAGCAGTGATTTTATAGTTTGCTGTTTACTTTGGCTGCGCTTTCCACTTGGTGCCAGTCTGCGTAGAGACTGTGTGGTAGTATGTGCTGCTAATCTGACCGAAGCTTTGGGGAAAATTGGTGTGCACTGGGGCAGCTGTGGGGGAAACGTTGGCCTTGGGCATCAGGGAACTTTCTTGAAGGGTACACGGCTTGGAGCACGGCATGTGCTTTTATTGCGATAGCAATTATATGGACACTCAAAAGCTGATTTCTGCCGTCGGCGTCGCCGTGAGGTTCCGTATGACGTCAATGGAGATGAAATCGTCGCCGCGCGCCGAACGCTGTATGTGTGAGTGAAAGGGCGCGAGGGGCGCGCGCTTTCACGGGGAGTGAACGCACGGCGGAGAACAAACGCGCGTTCTGCGCCGTGCTCGCTTAAGGGCTGCAGAAGTAGGCGTCTCTTTCCTCCTTTACAATCACCATATATGTAGAGCAAACGCGCCTTCTTCCGACGCGCAAGAGGCCGTGGGGGAGGGAGGGAGAGAGGGAGGGAGGGGGGGGAGAGAAGGGAGGCGACGTTTAGCTGCGGCACTAAGTGCCTATTTATATCGGAGGCTCCGGCAACAGTCACCAACGCCGCACGCATTTTGAGCGAACGCGGGCAAAACGCCGACGGCGTCGACAACAGTTCTGCGTGTTGCCGGTGCTGCTGCATGTCCAAGTTTATACAGCTGATAAAGCTAATATCATTACTCCGTATAGCTCTCTACAATTTTGCTATCGCAATTGATGCTTCGCCTTTCAGGTGAAACTGCGACAACTTTTTGACCCGGGCCAGGCTCGGGCTTTTTTGACGCGGGCCTGGGCCGGGCTCGGACTTTCAGGTGGTGTGCATGTAACGTGCAGCAAGATATCCTCGCGCGTCTCGACTCTGAAAAACATGTCTTTTTCGGTCTCGGGCTGGGTTCGGGCTGGTTTCAAGCCGGGCATGGACCTGAGGTAAAGGGGTGGCGGGCCAGGCGGGTAACGTAGATTATTTCCGGGCCGCGCCTGGGTCTCGCCATGAAATTTTTGGTCGGGCTCGGGCGGGCAGCCCAACGTAAAAACAGGCCTGGGCTGAGAAAGTCGACCTCTGCAGTGCTGCAACACGGCTGACTTGCATATGAACAATCACTTTTGTTTATTTAGTACAGCCCTCTATGCATTTTGCAGGAAAGCAGGTAGCAGATGTGGTGAAGAATGTCCGCTGCAGGTGTGGGCAAAAATTTATAAAAAAATCTTCCAGAATGAAATATAGGAAATATTGGTTTGGGTGTGTCAAGTGTGATTTGTGTGGAAAAGTAGAAGTGTGTGGGGTAATTGGGCACGTCTTGTGAATTTGCTGAAATACTTGTAGCATATGTACCAAGATCTTTGTAGCATATGTAGTTCTTAACATTGTGTCGTTTCAAAACTATATAAGGTAAATGAAGTTGAAATTTGGTGTGAATATTGTGCGTCTTTGGTGAAACAAGGCGGAGGAATTTCAGTGTTGTAGGTGCTTTGCAGCCACTGCAAGAAAATATAAATTTTGTGCCAATTGATGGTCTTGGTGCTTGCTGTCGTAATGAAATATTTGCTGTTTGCGAACTGCTAAGCATATCCAGTTCAACCTTCGTAGGGATATGCTGTACATTTTGGTGAGTGCATTGAATAAATTGGGTAATGTTAGGTGTTTCTGGGTGTGGAATAGGTTTGCAAAATAAATGGAACTCACTCAGGCTCACTAACACATTACATATTTATCTTAGGGCACAGTTGGACTTAGACTCACCAAAATTCTACTCTGCCGTGCTCGCTCAAACTCGCACCCCTAGCACCTGCTTGAGCTTACTCGGGCTTGCGTGTCAGTCCGAATCTGAGTGAGTTGACTCATGAGAGAGTTTGTCAACCTATGGGTAGAGCAATCGCAAAAAACGCAAATACACCAGGAAAGCTACTACATACTCAGTGAGAGAAGGTAGTCTGTTCCTAACATATTGATACAAATTTTCCAGTAAGAACCGAAGCATTTAATAGTGTATGTTTATAAATCTTTGTGGAGGTAAGGGTAACATGCGACAAACACCTTTTAGTTTTCAGGTACGCAAGTTGTGTGCATGGTGGGTGGGCTATGCGGTGTGAATAACGTAAGATGGTTGTGTGTGTTCTAGACTTGCCCTAGGCTAGCGGTCTGGCATAACACAGCACCAACATTCTGAGCAGTTCTCACAAGACCCAACTGAAAAATAACATTGTTCACTACTGTTCACTTAGAGGTAATGCTTTATTATGGATGCCATTCCTACCTAATTCACATACACTTTTTAAAAGAAAGGGTGAGCTAAGGGGCAGGGATTATTGCGTTAGATGAGCTGCTATCCTGATCTACAAAGGAGCAGAAATGTTAAAAGCAGACCGCCTAACTAGAGCATATATGCTCCTAGTGAGCTTTACACATGCAGCACTCTCTGCCTGCGCGCAAGACACAGTATGCACTATGCCTTTCTTCAAGTTCTTTGCCTTACTCCCGCAAATCTGTCTTCAGTGTCTCTTGCCCATTATCGAAAAAGGAGGCTTTCGGCAGCCTTTCAATTTTTTTGTTGCTAACCAGCAACACGAAGGTGTCGAGCTACCCTCGAAATCTCGGCTAACTTTGATAGCGCAAGTGCTTCATTGCTGTGTCACACTGCCAGGTGTGCCACCATTACAACGGTGTCTGCTATTGCTGCCAAGTCTCGTGGAATGTAGTAACCGAAGGTACCTGTGGACACCTTTAGTATTGGTAGCGAGGGTTTGGTCCTGCTGGTGTCAGGCATTACTTCACCTCTTTCTTCTATTACACATTAATTCGAACAGTGGATGATGGCAGATCTAGGAGTCTGCAGTTACCAGTTGTGGAGTGCGTATGGCTTGGAAATGAAACCTTTTATTTTAAGAACCTTGTGCTCTTCTTTAGTGCATACTCCAAGGTGAGCTGGCTTCAGTGCTCATGACCGTGGCACTTCAGCTACACGCATTCCTAATTTTGGCTATGGCTCATGGCTTCGTCTACCATTGCTCATTTTAGTACTGGTGTGCCTCCACTACTGACTTTCCTACACGTATTGTTTGTTGGTTCAAGCCATGCACTACGGCCAATGCAAAATAGCATCAACATACCATTACAAAAGTGTGCAATTTGAATGATCGCTATTATTCTGAGCTGCAAAAGCTTCACAAATAGCTCATTACTGGCAAGAGGCGCTGTCTAGCGGTGGTACGATGTAGCACTCGGTGTTTAGGGCTGGGCAGCCTGTTTCCTGGAACTTTTGGATTATTCCTCCCTCTCACTTGGCAAAATAGCTTGTTTTAATGCGAATAGCATTCTTTGCCTACTTCAGTCGTTTTGAGCCTATCTCTCTATCTATCTAGCCCAGAGGTTCTTGAGCATGTTGGTCACAGGTAACCTTGCTACTCCATGAAGTGCCAAGGAACCCCCCTCCCCCTAGTACTGAGGCTAGGCTTAGTGCACAACACGTTTGGGGCCAACAGTGGTAGCAGACAAGCTATTTTGATGGCGACATGCAACTCACGTGGTGCAAACTGGGTGCTGGGCTCATGAGCCAAGACAAGACAGCATCGCTACCCAGGGCCGGTATTGTGTAGCGATGCCTTTAAAGTAATAATGCCTTTTCGCGCTTATCGCGCTTTGTCAGTGGTCAGAGCGACGGTCCGCTCGCGTTATCAACGTTGATATCGTGAGCGGACCGTCGCTCTGACCACTGACAAAGCGTGATAAGCGCGAGAAGACATTACTTTAAAGGCATCGCTAAAAAATAGCGGCCCAGGCTTGCCGAGAAAGAATGAGTTTTCAGTGCGTATCGCACGGGGACACTTATAAAGATTTCATCATAAGAGGCCTTAGAATTAGTGCCAGCTCTACTTTGAGTACAGTAAAACCTCATTAATTCAGATTTCATGGGACTGAAAAAAAAATCTCCGAATTAGCTGAATGTCGAATTATCGAGGGTATCAAGAAAACAATAAACAAATACTACATCAACACGCTTTTATTTACTGAATCGGTGAATCCTGTTTCTATTTTGCACAAAAGCAGTGCGGAAGCTGCTTTAGTGCTATTCTCGTCATCTTGTGACTGATCTTAGCGACTTCGCGAGCGCGGAACCAGGGAAAATTTATCAGTGGCTCGCAGAACCCCGCGGCGGGGTTCTGCCACTTTGAGTACCCATGATTTAGCCTCTTACGCCGACCCAGTCGCCCAAGTGGTCTACCTGGTCAGGATGCCATCATGGTTGTTCCATTGTCATCATTCCAGCTTCGTGGTATCACTCTTGTCATGTCGTCATCACGCTTTCTCCCTCAACCCAGTGACCCAAGCTGTCTTATAGCGTAGGCCAGTAGGTATGGACTCATAGTAGTGATGCCGTTGGGGTCATTGCATCGCCATCATATAGTCGTGCATTAGTTCTCACACCACCATAGTAATGCCATCGCGGTTGTTCAGTTGTTGTCATTCCAGCTTCCTGATCTAACTCTCGTCATGCTGTCACCATCACGCGTTCTACTCCGACCCAGGGTCCAAGTTATCTAATAGCTTGGGCCACTAGGCATGTGTTCAGAGTCGTGATGCCATCGTGATTGTTGCATCGTTGTCATTCCACATTTGTCACCAGACTCTCATCATTCCATTATCATGCCATCACAGTCGGCGTCATGTTATCATCGTCGTGCCCTTGTCATTCCGTGATCGTCAGACCTCCATTATCTCCAGATCTCTATCACGCCTCCATTGTTAGACCGTTGCCATCACATAGTCGTCGTCATGTTGTCATCATCGCGCTCTTGCTTTATCATTCTAATAACTTCAGTAGCGTTATCTCGTCGTCATGCCATAGTTTCATCGACGTCAATCTTTCTTTGTCATTGCTTTGTAATCATACTGTCGTCATTCTAACGTCAATCTTTCTTTGTCATTGCTTTGTAATCATACTGTCGTCATTCTATAATGATTATGCCGCCCTTGTCATTCCGTTGTCAGACCTCCATTGTCTCCAGACCTCTATCATGCCTCCATTGTCAGTCCATTGTCATAATGCGGTCTTAGTCATGCCATCATCGTCACTCAAGCTTTGTCATCCAACTCTCATCATGCCATTGTCATCATACAGTCGTCTTCATCCCATTGTCCTCAGGCCGTTGTCATACTATTGTTGTCGCTGCATAGTTGTCATACAGTCGTCGTCATGCATTGGTTGTCATACCGTCATCAGGATGCTGTCGTGGTTGTTATGTTGTCATCATTGTAACTTCGACATCCGACCCTCATCATACCGTTGTCGTTATGCCACCATCATCATCCCATTCTTGTCACGCCTCATTGTCTTACAACCTTTGTAGATCCAACGATGTTATTCTATCATAATCATGCTGTCATCATTTAATTGTGAAACAGATGCTACCGTGCAGCCATTGTAATACTGCTGTCGTCAGGCCCTCTTGGTCGTGCCATCATCGCGATTCCTGCTTTTTCATCCGGTTGTCATCATAGCATCGTCATCACACCATCGTTGTCATAGTCGTCGTTATACCATCATCATAATTTAAGAATCGAGATCTCATTGTCATCATGCTATCGTCATTATACGCCTATGTAATTGGAACGATGTCATTCCTTCTTCGTCATTCCATCATCACTGTGTCGGCGCAATACAGTCGTCGTCAACCCATCCATGCTTATGGGCGACGTTAGCAATTGCTGTAGCAAAGGGGGATGATATCGGAGTATGTAGCATATAGCCGAAGCAACAAAAGTCTCAGAATTACGACTAACGTGTCATATAAATGGGACTTCAGAAATGTGGTCTGTCGCTACATTGCTCAATTGCGATTTGCATTGCTGTCGACAGTTATTGTTGAGATGAGTTTCGGTGTAATTTTTTGAACCTCTTTTTGTTGGCCTGAAAATTGCAGTTGACCTTTGTTGTGTAAGTGATCATAGCAAAAAAAAGGGGGGGGGGGGAGTCATGCTAGATAGTTTACGTCTAACAGTAAGAGTGTGTTTAAATTAGCATAACATTGGTTGTTGCGATATTTTTCATCTGTGTTAGCTATTTACAAACTACTGCTGGATACTCTGTGCAGTTTCCTGGAAACAGGCTTTTATTCTCGTGACATTTTTTATATATGCAGGAGGCCAATAGTCCTCGTCGAAAAGCTGCCTGTCGCTGTTACATACGGACTGCGACAAAGTGGGGATAACCCAAGTGGGCAGCCAGCACGAAAAATTCCCAAAAGAAAGCTGTCACCTGGTCCTTCAAGGTGTGTGCTCATCGATATGTTTTCACCATGCCAGAGGCAACACTTACACATGACATCTAGAGAAATCATGCCAGGCTTCCCTCCCATGGTGGGCGGCCTACAGCTCCAGTTGACTGCCTACTGCTTTGAGGAGGGACTCTTCATTAGAACAGCCGATTCGGCCAAAAGTTTTATACTTTTTTTTTCCTGCTATCCCCAGGGGTTCCTCCGACATGTAGGGAAATATTAAAAAGAAATGTGGAAGTAGAAGTCGAGAAAATTTCACTTTTCTAGTGTGCTCATAACAAAAATTGAGTAAAAGATCGGCCTTGAGAGGTACCATCGTACCTTGGATTGCACAGCTACTAGCCACCGTAGCATGGCTTTTCACTGAGGCAGTGATGCCATCTTAAAGCCACTGTAAAGATGAAAGATCAGATCTTCAGATAGCTGCTGCGCCATATTTGTCTTGATTCCTTCCTGCTGCCATTTCCACACAGGAAGTGCTTCTATTGGCGGGCAAGTTTGAATTGCTGGCAAGCATTTCATGCATTTTTACTGTGGCAAGCTGCACATTTATTTCGGCGACATTTGCCAATCGCGGTAGGCTGCGTTGCTGGCTTGCACTTCTTTAGTTTATGTTAAAAATGCTAAATTGTTGGATATATCTTTCAAAATGGTGGAGTAGTTGTATAAAAAAAAATTTAAGGGCCACTTAGTTATTTATACGTTGATGAATGCGAAAGCATTGCGAACCGTCTAAGGTCAACGGTTCGACTCCCACCAAAGGTTGTGGGTCCAAGTGCCTTAATTAACTCTGTTAGTTAACACCAATGCCGGACAGAAATTTGTTTATTGGGGCTTGGAAAATGTTGAAGGGCGAGGAGGAACTTGCCTCCTCTTCTCCGGTCGCTCTGCTCAAGCGGAAAGAGTAGAGGGCTCTGTGGGGGGGAGCTTGTCCTGGGTACTCCCATGACCTCTTTTTTTTTATTGTTCCAGAAAATTTATGCGTGGCCTTAATACTTGGAAATTGTCACGCTGGTAAAGATAAAAGAAGAAAATGGGGCATGGAATTTGAAGGAAATTCAGGGATTTTCAATTTTCACCAATTCAGAGGAAACCGCCTTGGGGATTAATTTTCGGTGTTTATAGATACATATACCGAAAACACGGAACCTTAGTTATGATGTTGTGCTGCTGAGCTCGAGGTCACGGGTTTGGTCCTGGCTGCATTTCGATAGGGGCGAAATGGGAAAATACTTGTGTACTTAGATATACATTATAGCCCCAATTTTTTTTTGAACTAACCAAGCAGGCACTGATTTCAAGTGTTATATTGAATGATATAGACGAAAAAGTGCTATCCTGTAGTGAAACTTGAGGGCTTATGAAGCAGCAGTATGTGCATTTTTAGACCGCAATAAATATGCAGGTTACTGTATTTCGTTCAGGTGTTCGTGACATCATTTTCTAGCAGATAGGTGGTTTTAGCTACCATGTTTGAAAAGTGCCACAGGAAGACCCTTAAACATGGTCTACCTGTCATCTTGGTCAAAATAACAAGGGAAATAAGAAAAAGTTATGGAAGTCTGTAATCTTTCTTTTCTGGAAAACATTCAGCCAGTCACAAATAGGCACTGTCAAAATACATTATATCATAGTAAGCTCTCATGGAAATTTCAGTATGGCATCACATAAAGTTTTGCATTGTTTCTTACTTGCCAAGCCTCTGGTCCTGCTAATCATGCTAACCTTTTTTATTTTCTCTAACTGCATAATTTCGTTTCTGGTTAAGGATTCAACTTGTTCTACAATTATCTTTTAGGCGACCCTGCCCCGACACACCGAGCAAACGTGTCTGTTTCAGTGATAAAGGCTCTCGGAAATACCCACACATGAGGTTGTGGACAGGACCTAAGAGCAATGCAACACAGAAAACGGGATCGGCCAAGGAAAAGTGAGTTACGACTATTTTCAAACAACGCCGAGACTTGTTTGCTTTAAATCGAAGCTTTTATAGTGTCTTCTCCGGGGTTCGGCATTCGTTAACGTTTTCTCACCGGATACATTTGTGGATATACAGTCGCCGACCGATAAATCGGACACCAATAATCCGGACATGCTCGGTAATGCTCGGTTAAAGCGAAGCTTTTATTGTGTCTTCTCCGGGGTTCGGCATTCGTTAACGTTTTCTCACCGGATACATTTGTGGATATACAGTCGCTGACCGATAAATCGGACACCAATAAGCCGGACATGCTTGGTAATTCAAACAGCTTCGTGGCACCGCCAATGGCCCCGTAGACTTAATGTGTAAAGACGACCGATATTTCGAACAGCCGCCAGCTCTACATTCGATTATCCGGTCTCTGTCCGTGATTGTAGCGTACGCGAATTCTCCCGCCATTATCTCCTCTGGCAACCCCGATGAGACATGCAGTATGGCCTCAGAGATGCGAGACATGAAGTATGGGGCTTCTTCGATTTTCGGAGTTCTGGCAGCCAGACGGCAGCCTGCTAGTTCCGGTTCTGATAGGAAGTCACGTGGGCTGGGATCCCAAGATAACCCGGAGCTGGCCCGAAGTTTGCAAAATCGAACGCCGGGACAGTGCTGGCCGCGGGATAAATGTAAACATGCTACCAGCATGGCAGCGACCGGCGTGGGCGGCGCGCGCGGCGCGTAGTCGTCCCATTTCTGCGTTGCCACCTTGAAAATAATCAGCTGTATTCGGGAAAACGATCACTTTTGCGAGATTTTGCATGACTGGCACCGCGTAACAAACGGCCTGCGACGCGTCCGATGCCAAGACGGAAAACCGCACGTAAATACAGTCAACGACCGAAAATTCGGACACCGAAAATTCGGACCTGCTTGGTAATTCGTACTTTTTTGCGGCACCGCCGTTCCCGCGATAGACGCCATGCATAACAACGACCGAAATTTCGGACAAACTAGGGCTCTCCGTTCGATATTTAGGACTCCGTCCGCGCGGTCCACGAAAAACTTTGTTATTGTCGCTGTTGCCAACTGACGCCAGCACTGCCACCAAACTGTGAAGTGAAGTAGAACCTCAGAGATTCTCATACAGGCCCAAAATCTCTGAGGCTAGTAGGTCATTCGCATCGCCATCACCATCGTTTTCCGGTTCCGTTGCTGTTTTTTTTTTTTTTTGTGCTTTGTTGTGTTGAACGTTGCCTCAGTCGCCATTCCGTGTTCGTTGAGCGTGCTGCGTAGTAACGCCCGTGATAACTACGTTTTGACCACGAGGTTGTCCCTGCAGTACTTCAACAGTAGGTAGTATCGTTCATCTACAAGAAGCGGAGCGTGGCACCAACTCCACTTTCGCAGCTAGCGCCGGTGACGAAGCGCTGCAAGTACAAGACAATGACAATGGCGCAGAAAGCTGCTGTCGTACAGCTCATACAGAACGGCCGGTCACAGGTTGAGGTAGCCCGGGAATTCGGCATTTCGAAGCAAACTATCTCGGGCTACGTCAAGAATAAAGCCAAGATTCTTGGAGCGACCGAGAAATGTGCTACGGCCGAGAAGAAAAACCTCCGTCAAGGCACATACCCCAAACTTGAAGAGGCTCTAAATATCTGGTTAGGCACCATGGTTGCGCAGCGCATTCCCATATCTGGTGACCTACTGAAACAAAAGGCCGACACCCTTGCGCTACGGATGGGAATCGTAGGCTGCAAGTTCAGCGACGGCTGGCTCCGCAACTTCAAGAAGCGATACGACCTCGTCTTTAAGAAAATGTGCGGCGAAAGTGGTGCTGTGGACAACACGTTGGTCGCGAATTACCGCACTGACAAGCTGCAGACCTTGCTCAGCCGATACTCGCAGGACGATGTCTTTAACTGTGACGAGACCGGACTATTTTATAAGCTTCTGCCAGAGAAGACGCTTGCTGTTTCCGGAGATCCTTGCCATGGTGGGAAGCACAGTAAGGAACGGGTTACTGTTCTTTTAGGCGCAAACATGTCCGGAAGTGAAAAGCTACCGCTTTTGGTTATCGGAAAGTCTAAAAACCCGAGATGCTTTAAAGGCATTAGAAGTTTGCCCGTGTTGTATGAAGCCAACACGAAAGCCTGGATTACGCAGCAGTTATTTGAAGGCTACGTGCGCAGGCTCGATAGAAAATTTGAGGCACAAAAGCGCAACGTGCTGCTTTTTGTTGATAACTGCGGTGCCCATGGCCTGATCAATAATTTGAAGGCAATTCAAATCGAATTTTTGCCACCAAATACCACGAGCGTCCTCCAACCCATGGATCAGGGCATCAAGAACCTAAAGGTGTTTTACCGGTCACGCCTGCTACGTCGCATGGTGCTGTGCATCGACAGTGGCAAAATTTACAGCGTGGATTTGTTGTCAGCTGTTCACATTGTTGCCGATGCCTGGAAGGCACTGACAGCAGGCACAATCCACCGCTGTTTCCGCCACGCAGGATTTGTTGCCGGCGTTGAATCGGACGCTGCAACGCAGGACCCTGCACCTGAACTGCCGGCTACTGTGCCGGACGTGAGCGGAGACGAGTTGATAGAAGACCTGCGAAGCAGTGGCGTGCCCATTCCGGCCACAGTGAACTTCGGAAACTTCGCTAATGTAGACAGTGCCACAGTGTCCTGTGCCTAGCTCACTGACGAGGAAATCGTTAATGAAGTGCTCGCGCCCGTGGAAGAAGACTCCGACTCTGAGGAAAACGCAGCGTGTGCTGCGGGGCCAACGAATGGAGACCTTGCGCAAGCCCTCGCGGTGCTTTCGTCGTGCTTCAGCGAGGACGTGACGCTTGGCCAAATTCAAGCAGATTTGGTTCTGCGCAAGCGGAATATTGTTCAACAAAGCATTGAACAGTTTTTTCAGCCTCAGGTGCTGTAACTAGTAAATAAATAGTGTTTTCTTGCCGAATTCGTTTTTTCGGACATTCGATAGTTCGGACTGTTTCGCGATCCCCGCGAAGTCCGAATTATCGGTCGGCGACTGTAATCGCGAAAAAGCGATCGCTCGAGGAGGTCGGCCACCGGCGACATTTGAAGTCATTTGACAAGACACGAAAAAGCGGGCACGTCACCACACATAAAATTTCGTGCCGATCGAAATGCTTGAATTCGATTTGAGAAAATTTGTTTCGGTTGATAGTGCTCCTTTCAATTCTGCTCCTGTGCTGAAGGAGCTGGCGCTGCGGCTGTCGCATGAAAATGCACATCACCTGTGACCAGCGAAAAGCTTTACACGAAAAATAGTATTGGTAGATGTTAGTATTGGTCGAGAGCAATAATTAACCGTGTGGCCACTATTCATCTCAACCAGTGCATTCCTTTAACATCAACGGCGGTTTCGAGCTGCCACCCAAGCATACGACGGAGAGACGGAGCGAACACGGCTAGCTACGACGCCTTCGCTATATAACTGCAGAAAAAAGATATCGCCGCATATACGCGAGTGATGTGAAAAGGAATACCACTAGAGAAAGATGGACCGAAAAGGCACCGCGATGTGGGGAATTGAGCGTCTACAACTTGGCAAACAACTTGCGCAGAACACGATAAAAATACCATGCAAGCATAATCGACAGCGCCCACGGTGACGCCGCACGCGCTGTATACGGCGAGGAAGAAGCATTCACGGCATACACACACACACACACAAAAGGAAGCTTCAAATGGTTCGCCGCCGTTCGTATGGCACCGCCTTGCAAGGCGGAACGGTGCGTTAGAACCTTAGAAGATAACGCTAGAAGCAATGCAATCAGCGATCCACGCACCGCGCCGACGAGTACGCGAGACGAAGTCCAAAACCACAACAGCCGGGGCGGCGCGCTAGCGTCGCCGCAAGCCAGTTGGCTGAGCGAGGTAAAAGTCCTCAAGTGCCCGCGCTGCAATCCGTCAAGTCCCCACAAAGATGGCGGCGAGCGCGCATCGCCTCTTTTTGTCGTCTGCTAGCCAGTGAACTTCCAGAGAGCAGCCAGAACAAAATCGTTCTGGCAGGTTCTGGCAGCCCGCGGGTAGCCAGAAGCGTCCAGCCCGAGTAAAACGAACGTGCGGCGGAAGTGCATCACACGGTCGGCGGAGCAACCCGAGAAAAAACGAAGGGGCACTGGCTGGCTCTGGCAGCCCGCGGGTAGCCACAAGTGGAAAATCGAAGCCCATGGCCTCATAGATCAAACATAAAACGGTAATCCCTGAGGCCTTGTCTTGGTCGCAGCACTACGCCTCAGATTAAATTACAAATGCTGATTTTGGAGGCTTTGTTGGAATTGTGAGGTCGCATCAGCATCACGATCATTGCATTCTATTTTGGCATCCCAGCGCATGGCCCGCTCTCGACATTTTGTTTGTTTAGTTGGCATTCCAGACAGTGCTCTGTTGGCTCGAAGAAGTCTTTCTCTTGAAGTTATCGACAAGCCGCGTCAAATGGCACCATGAATCCCCTCGCAGTCTGACTCTGAATGAGTCTTGAGTTGCAATCCAAATGACCCCGACTCCGCAACTGAAGAGCCTGAACTGCCGCCTACCATAGTGAGCTCACATGCGGACATCATTGATGACCTGCTAGGCTGCGATGTGCAGATTCCTACCGCCATTACATTTGAAGACTTTGCAGACGTCGACAGCGCGGTGTTGTGTGCCGAACTAAACGATGACGAAATAATAAGAGAAATAAGAAGAGCTAGCGGCCACGTAGAAAGTCGCTCACTTTCAACCATGCTAGGGTAACCATGCTTTCAAGGAATGTCTCTAGTATACTTCAGAGCAAAGCAGTACAACGAATGGCGGCTGTGGGTTCTGATCTCAAGGGCTGCAATTTTCCATGTGGCACCTTGGTGGCACCACGTGCAATCGTGAATGCTACGGCGGTGGCACTCATTTTCGCGCAGTTCTTCATGTAGCATCATGTGCACTAGGCTATGTATGCTGCTGTTTGGTAGATCTGGACTATAGTGTACTAGAATAGGGGTAGTGGGCTCAGATAAGGGCTCCGCTTGAGGCCCTTGAAGTCGCCTCCGAGAGATGGCGCTACTAACATTTTCACCTGAAACGTTTTGCAGTCTTGCGCCTACGCTATGCGGGTTATTTCACTGCATAGCGTAAATCTAAAGAAGTTCTTGCTATCTGTATTACCGGAAAGGCGTCAATTCGCAATTTGTGCTATATATATATATATATATATATATATATATATATATACAAACTTTACCATTGTGACGGCGACGGCTCGGGAGGCGTTATCGATGACCTCGCGAGTGCATGAATTTGGGCACTGGTTCGCCACCGAAGTGGGCAGCTTGCGGCAGTTTGTAGCAGTTACTGTGACGATAATGTGAGCGCGATGATTTGTTTTATATACATCGAGTACCAGATCTCACCGTGCAATCGTCCACTGCGGTCCACTAAGGCCAGCGTCGAGCTTGCGCCGCTCTCATTAGCAGTGGACCATTGCCCAAGCTGACCACACTTGGTCAAGTTGTGGACAGTTTTCTTGCGTCGTAAATGCATATACACGACATGTGGGTACACATGCAGGAAAGAAAAATACGGCGCCTATATTAATGAAAAATTATTTTCCTTAACATATTGAACAAGCTTATTTCTAATTGTATACAATAATTCGAGCAATGATTTCAGCGAGCCAGGCGGCATTGTTTTTTGAGCGCATAAAATTGCTTTTATTTTCGAATGCACTTTGCAAGTTCGTACATTTTATTAGGAACAGCATTGAAACAAAAACGATTTACAATATTGTTGCAGCAGTAAAAAATAAGCAAAATCAGCCCAACCGAAGAATACTCAAAGAACTGCACAGATTCCAAAAATATTACAAATTTCACTGTTAGTGCATGCAGGAAATATTTCATTTTACAAAAATAACAATGTTTACAAAATAAAACAAACCTTTTTTTTTCTCACAGAGCACACACTAGATACAAAGCACTTTAAGAGCATGCCTAATACGGCGGAAAAAAAAAAAAAAAACTCTTTGCCGTTAACGACGTGAACGAAGTCCCTGCTTATGTAACGCGACTCAAAGTGCAATTCGCACACGACACATGTTTGGTCAAGCTTCTTGTCTTCACGGTGGTTGTCTCCTTTCTTCGTCTTGTGGGACGCTGAAAAGAGACTCCTTCGGCGAGTCTGTCCGGCACCCTGGTGCAAAACAGTAATTGCGCCGGCGACTAGGCATAGTTGCTTGGCACACCGTAGAACGAGCACGAAGGATATCCGAGGACGTTGCAGAGACAAGTAAACGAACGTTGCACTTCACAAAAACAATCAAAATCAAGTCGATTGGCGTCCTCGTGTGCAGGCTGCAGCAAGCGAATGGCAGTGACGGGAACGCACGCGCTGACACGGGTCTTCAGGTGGAACTAGCTCCAGCGCCCCCCCTAGCGGCCTCCGGCTCCGGCGACATGCGCAGCTTCAGCCGGAAGCATGCGCCTGCATAGGGCAGAGAGCACACTACCCAATATTCTAGTGCACTGTAATCTGGAACGATGGCCGCCCAAGCATTGCCATTGATATTCACCTGAGTTAATGAGAACGTCGTGAATGCGTCGTGACACGCCGCTGTCCTGCCAAGTTGCAAAGAGTCGGTGGTTACAGTTCGTTGATGCTTCGGTTATGTCGTTGTTGATAATGGTTCATGATGGCATTCTACCTTTCGAACTGCTTACTTTTTCAGCCGAAGCTTCGTAGAAAACGTAACTTCGCAGCTCTCAAAGCGCATGTGGCCAATGCTACAGCCGTAATGGCAAGACCCTTGCCAAATGCCAGCATGCTGCAGTAATTTCCGCTTCCAGCCAACTAGAATGATATCGTATGCAGAATGCACATGTCATGTCCTGCTGATAGTAAAATATATGACAAGTTCTTGAAAAAAAAAATGGTGGCAGATGCGCTCATAGTTTCGAAGTGGCAGGTGATCGGAACCGGCCGGGTGCCGTTTTGAAAGGCTGTGCTTGTGTCATCTGTGACTCCTACTAGCTCACACACTCAAACAAGCTTCACATCATTTAGATTCCAACATTGCCTTGGATCTGTGCGTTTTAAATTGGAAAGGCTTTGCTTCACATATATTCCAGCATGTGCATTCGATCTGCATAATTTGTCATACGGTCTTCATGTTCCAAATAGTCTGTACGAGGAGTCAACAACTAATCAGATGAAGCACCGTTTAAGCTGTAAAAAACAATATTGGAGGCCTCGTGCCTTTATTGGTTTTGTTCTTTGAGCTAAATGTAATCAGGGGTGCGAGAACTTCCAAGTGCTAGATGAACCTCTATTCTACTCAGTTGTCATTATGTCGTTTCTGATTAGGCTTTTGTTAATTCAGCATTGATCAATTTGACCTTCTTTTAAACCCTTTGATGGTCAAATCTTTTTTTCTAAGCAATACCTGTGGTCAGTTATTTGCATCTATGCTTCAGAAAGTGTGAGCTTGTGGGGCAGTAAATATAGTACTAAAATTGTACATGTCCATTATTTCAGTCTTAAGAGCAGCCATGTGGCAAGATACTGTCTCTATGGAGTTTAGGGTACACTGCCTGAAGTTTTTTTTAAAGCGAATGCTCCTGTATATTGCAGACCTTGGGTACTTCTGCTGTATTGCCATAATGCACACACAGAAAAATAAAAAATTTCATGTCCAATGGTGGGATCGAACACTGGCCTTCCAGCATTACAGCTGAGTGTTTGAACCATTAGCCCACAATTGTATGCATACATAGTATGTTTCGTGTGGCAACGTGCCAGTAGCCTTCCCAGATGTTTGGTGCGTGTGTCACGTTGTGTAGCACATATGCATGACAGCACACATGTGGCCACGGTAGGATTGTTTCACTAAAGCTTCGCCTCACCTAGTTTCCAACATCCTCAGTTTTTTTTAATCTGTCAGAACAAGATATGCTAGGATAGTGAAACGAATGTCTGCACTAAAGGCTGCAGGTGTGCTAGTTCGTTTCTGTGCTTGACAGGCCCGCAAGATAGTGTGATGTGTGCTGCGTATGATTTGCGTGTATGATTTATGTTCCTCTTTATCTCTCTTCCTCTCCCTTTACATCCTCATTTCCCCTTCTCCATTCAGGGTAGCAAACCGGACTGCTTTCTGGTTAACCTACCTGCTTTTCCTCTTTCTCTTTGAGGGCATCACTACCACCAGCGCTTCTTTTTCCGTTATAGCCACTGAGTAAGATAGACAGGAGCACCAACTCCGCTTGTCTGGAAAAGATCGTGAAACACGGTTTGCTGGTTCACAGCATATTCACCAGACGGCACCACACATCGGACAAAAATGTATAGAGGTGGGGGGGCTAAGTGAACCAAGCTCAGGTCGCTCTGGCTGCGCATAGCCGTGCTTGGCCATGCTAGCCATGCTTGGCCATGCTCCCACGCCTGCTTGCACATTCGTTGTGTCGTCTGCTCGGCGCATGCCCTGATGCCAGAAGCGTATATAATTCTTGCTGTTTGCAGAGAGACGTTAGCAGACAAAACATTTAATTTCATTTTACTTCATTTACTCATAATATACCTCACAGGCCCCATGCAGGCACTTTATTAAGGGAGGTTACATGAAATTGTGAATGAAAAACACGCAGAAAATAAAACAGACTACGCAAGACAACAACAAAAATTTAAAAAATAGAACATTGGTGAGGAAGGACACAATGGCATGCCATGCAGTCTCGCGCTTTGTCAGAAGACAGTGAAAACAAGCTTTTAGTGCGAAGGTGCCTTTTATTACCGTTTTTATCTGAGCGTCATTCAAATATACAGGTGGTTCGCTTGCTTCTTTTCTTGCAACACTTTTCGTATCGCCCAGCTTTCTCTGTACCTTGTGCTGGCCCCATGAAGGCGGAACCTCAACTCTTTCCGGAAGCAGAAATCTCTTTTGCAAAAGTGAATTTTGACTTGTGCTCGTAGAGTTTCTGCTGTTTTCATTTCGTGCTGTGGAGCTGCTTGCGCCACTTTCTTCAGCAAAGGCCCCCTTCGTTGAAAGGAATAGTCTAACCATTCTCTTCTCTAAACAGAAATCTGTAGCCACCAGGCTGCAAGGCTAAGAATTCCCATTATGCCACATGCCTGGATAAAGGAACCCACCTACAGTGTGCACAGTTGTAGACAAATTGTTCTCCTTCCGCCTTTCCGCATCGGTGTCTTGTGCTTGTTCCTGGCATTCAGCGTTGGTGGATTGCGCCTGGCTTCCCTCGAAAATCTTAGGAACGGCTCTTTCTAAATCGAGGAATTTTCATCTAGCAGGACATTCATAAGCAGTACTTATGAAAAATCAGGTGCTTCTCGAAATGTCGCTCGCCTATTTTGTCTTTTGCTTTAAGCGGTTGCTTATTTCAGGAATTTTCTGTCGCCACTGCTGCAGCAATTGTGGATCAAATGGTGCTGCGAAGAGAGAAAACTTCTGTCCTTTGCTATACCTAGATTTAAAGCTAGGCAAGAACACTTTATCAGTTCCTTTTCTGTTGTTCCGCCTCTTCAAGCATGAGTACCAACCCCTTGTTCTGTCGGGCATGATTAAACATAATGCACGCATAGTAAACAAAGCGCTGAACACGAAAAGTATGTAGCACGTAAACTTCACATCTGCACTGACATTCGAACGAGAAAAACATGTACTGCTGTTGTGTTTTTTTGTACAGCTTAATTTTTTGTCTGCTTTCTCTAGAAACTGTGCACAAATTCTTTGTTTACGTGCAGAAAAAGCAGGGGCATGTGTTCATTTGCCTTTCTTTTTTATTTGTGCACATATAATTTTGTTTTATTGCTGTCAAATCGAGGTGCCGAGGGCTCGAGTTTCCAGCGGACGACACATTCTACGCGCGCCACACTGCCGGTGCCGGTCTCCGCCACTAGGGTGTGCACACATGGATGCAAGCTGTTGAGTGGTTTCCACGCACCTTAGCAGACAGCGCTAGACAAGGAGAGTAGTCCGCCGGGTTTGGAAGGAGAGAAGAAAGCATGTGCAAACGCTAGGAAGGGGTGGGAAGAAAGAGAGCAGTGAAGTGAACTAGACGCCTGGCGTTTGCGTTTCATGGTTTGTCCCAAGCGAATGTGTTGAGGGGCAGTGGAGTCGGTGCTCCTGTCTTACTCCGTGGTTATAGCATAATTTTCCTGCTCCTTAGCAAATCGACATGTATCAGCCTATGACGTTTAGCTCCCTGGTGCTCATGTTATATTGGGGAACTGATTTTTTGACTGGATCTCATTGATAAAAAAAAAAAAAGACTATTTGGACTGGCAATATATTAGTGTAAAGCTCTGCATAAGGCATTAATGTTGAGTCAAAATTACACAAGTCTAGCTCTATGTAGCTGTTCACAGGCACTTTCCACATCATGGGAGCAGCACAGCTGTGTGTGCAGAGCAACATTTTGTTTACTTCCTGTTGACCTTTATTAAGTGCATAAAAATTGTCCACATTCTGGAAAGTCACATGAAATTGGCACCACATGACTAGGGCTCAGCGCATTCATTTTTTGTTTTCCTTATGCATAGTTTTTTTGATGCCCATTTTCTTTCCAGTGAATATATTTTTCTGGATGAACTTTCATTGGCATGTTTTTATTTTGCCCCATTGAAAATCTGGTTCACCAATTTTGTTAATGCTGAAATGTGCTGCATGGCTGTGCATCCCACTGTTCAACACTGTAGTTGCATTCAATGCATAGAGTAATAGTTTTCAACAAGCATTGTATAGCA
The DNA here is from genome assembly GCF_013339745.2 of Dermacentor silvarum. Taxonomy (NCBI): domain Eukaryota; kingdom Metazoa; phylum Arthropoda; class Arachnida; order Ixodida; family Ixodidae; genus Dermacentor; species Dermacentor silvarum. Next base: position 137,006,233 of record NC_051155.1, read on the forward strand.
AGTGCACAATGCCAAATGCAACACGTCAATCCAACTATACAGGACTCATTTCTTTATTTTCATTTGTTACATACAGCAGACTCCATGTGTAAGTGGGGGACTTATCCCCCCCCAAAAAAAGGCACATTAACAGAAAGTTATCAGCAACCTGTAAGAAATGAAACCAAAGCACATTCACATGCTATAATGCATAGTCTAAGCAATTCCAACCATTAGTGGTGCGTGGAATAAAAGAGTATGATTTGAATGTGTCAGCTTTGGCAAAATACGCAGCTATGCTAACGAAAGAGTCGAGGGGGTAGTTTCTTGTTAATTAGTAGTAGGAGAAATTCAAGGTGCAACTTATTTAGAACTATTTGAAAGTGCACCCTTTTTCTGAGATAATAGGGAGGCATATACTTTTTCTTTTCACAATGTTCATTGCCTATTTGTCACAGCTGTCCTCGATTCGTCGGCGGCGCGAAGTCGGTCGACGGGGTAGACAAGCTGGTTGGTCGTTCCGTACTCAAGCGAGCACAGAGAAGAGTCGGGAGTAAACAAAAAAAAAACAAGATATTTATCGGCTGATAAATACACACAAATTAATAAAATAAAATAAAAAAAACACGACAGACTAACACACCTGAACTTAGTGTAACACAATGATGAAGCAAATACGAGCAATTAACAGTAGATATAAAAATGAAACAGTGTGAGGATCAAATACACAAGAATACACTTAACATTATTTCACTAAAACAAAGTTCAAAAGAAAACAAATGGTGTCATACGCATGGCCGGGCAGCCGCAGCAAGTCCATAAACCGTGAAGTCGGTGCATAAAGCTTTCCCGAAGAATGCTGGTGGTCCGATCTTGTCGAGGTGGATGCGAATTGCTGGGCTGGGTTTCCCGGGAGTCTAGATTTGACGTCTTCTCTCAAGCAGGTTGAGCTAACTTGAGGCGAACTACCGTGAGCTTCGTTGCAGACGTTGGTTTGTCATCTCGTACGTCAACTAGTTCCTCGGAGTTCCGACGTGGCCAGGCGGCCCAGGCAATACTGGACGGCACTAGCTCCCCGACGGCTTCTCAGCAGCGCATAGGTTCAGCTTCTAGACTAATCAGCAGAGCCCAAAACCTGCGCTTAAATAGCCTCTTCTTTCCCTAGTTCCCTATGTAGGGGAACTGTCGGTATGCAGAGTTCACCTAATTAATTCACGACTCCTCCCAAAGGTCTTGGCCGCGCCCCTTTCACCATGGACGAGGGCCGGTAGATTCCCCTCTCTGCCAAGGTCAAGGGCCAAGGTCGAGCCCGACACTACCACTTGAACGTACACGCACACTTCTGGGTCCGTAATCGGCGTGTCGCGTCTCGAATCGAGATGCCACCCCGTGAGGCCACGACGCTTTTGACGCCCGTAGTTCGGCGTGTCGATGTCTCGAAATTATACGCTGCACAGTGAGGACCCCACGTTTTTGATGCCCGTAATTCGGCGTGTCGCTAATCAGCGTCAAAAGCACTCAAAAACTCGAAACTATGCCGCTCCGTGACACTATTGTTTGCCAAAGTAAAAAATCTTACGACTTGTATTGAGGTCATCCTGGTCGCTACAAGTTATCTGATGAATAAGGCACAATCATTGGCGAACAACCTTACTTGAACAAATGTTTTGATTACATTAACAATATCATTAACATATAATAAAAACAGCGAAGAGCCTAAAACATTCTATATGGAACACCAGATGTCACTAGAAGACAGTCCGAGCATTGCTCGCCTGCATCCACAAATTGCTCGCAGCTAGGTATACTGCAATTCAAAACAGTAATAGTTAAAAAATTCCAATTTTTCTAAGCTTTAGTGTTACCTTACCGTGAGGAACCTTTTCAAAAGCTTTGATAAAGAATAGGCTCCTTTCAAGCATGGTCAAGCATTAAGAGAATGCATGTGATGTTTGAGTACGAATAAAATGAAACTTTATTTGTAATTTTGTGTGGGTATACCAAGCTCCAACGAATAGTACAGAAAAAAAATTATGAGGTACATACAACTCCGTTACCATTAGTGAACTTGCCCAGTTATCCGCTACAGTGGCTGCAGCGTGAAGACAGCAAGGACCTGGGCCAGGGCCAGGGCTCCTCCAACTTCTTGTGTACCTCCACTCCCTCCTGATTCCCGCTTCTCGTTTCAGTCTCAGTATTAGGCAAACTGAAAGAAAAAGAAAGGATTGATTGCTTGGGCTACAGGATCGAGCATGACCATGACCTTGCTAGGCTCCTTTCATCGAAGTACATTCGAAGTACATGTACTTGCAGCTCTGTGTCGATCAATGTCTTAGCTCTCTGGTAAATTTGCTTTCACTAACTGTTTTCTGTTAAAAACTAATTTAAAAAAAGAAATAAATTTTGCATACCTTTTTAGGTCTTTTTTTTTCTTTCTCTTTAAACAGAAAACTCTGAACCCTACACATGGCTTTTGAAAGCTTTTTGATGTGCAGAATATATCACTTCACAGTGTGCTTGATCATTTTGGATATACCTTAGTAAGAAAAGCCATGTAGCTGGATCAAACATATTTCTAAATGTGAAGTCGTTGGTTGGCACACCTTTTTTTTCTGTAGAAGTATGCCGGCCTTCATCTTTGTCTGTCGAGTTTGCCTGCGCCGCACCCCTGTGCCCATTCCCACCCTTTCCGAGGCCGGTCTGCAGAACAATTATTCTATCCCGGGTTACGTTGGTCACAAAAACCCGAGGATTCCGTTTTTTTCTAGTGCTTTCAATTTGGCATAAAATTCCACATATTCTTCTGCTGGTTCAGTATCTTTGCTGCCCCTGCTGTGGAAGGGGTCACTGTGGAAGTGCGACCAAGCAGGAGGAGGCCTAATGTGATGTCAATGTGTCGCAAGCAAAAGCTTGTGGACCAAATGTGCCACGATTTTATTTTTTTTTCTTCGCAGCCTGGGCATTCTGGCTGAAATCAAGAGCCCACGCCTAGGTGCACGTGTTTGACCAATACAACATATTAAGCCAATTCAAGGCCGCAGAGCTCCAAATTTTTGCTAGCGACTGTACATTAGATTCTTCTTCCTTTTTTAATTTCTGCAATCGCTGCCCCTCTTCTCAGGTCTGTTGCGGCAATTTTTAGTTCCTGCCATTCACTGTGAGGTGGCAAGATTGTCGAAGCTCGGGGAAAGCAGCTTGTTTAGACAATGGATGCAGAGAACCTGTGTGTGGCAAATGACAGAAAACCAATCTTCTTCAGGCATCATGTTATAGCAGTGCCATTGACCTTGTGATACATTCAGTAGATTTCACAGTTTCATTGATGGCAGCTCCATATCCAATGGGCAGCCCCCACTTTATTATACAGTTAAACCTGGATATAACGAAATTGACAAATTCCCGAAAAACTTCGTTATAAAGAGATTTCGTTATATGCAGGTTCGGGACGAAAATTCGAAAAAGAAATGCTTACCGTATTTACTCAATTCTAACGCGCCCTCGATTGTAACGCGCACCCAGTTTTCCGTTTTCGTCGAAGCACTCATCCTTGGAATGTCACACCAGGTACTGGATGCGTGGACGCGTGTCGTTTCGCACAAGCGCGAGGCATCGGAAACGAAGAGCGAGCATCCTGATGGCGTTGTAGCATCGTATAGTGTTAACAGTAGAACCCCGCTGTTACGTCGTTTTCGGCCAGTCCCGGCACAGCTCCCACAGAACCCAATGCATTGATAACCCCGCTGTTGCGTCGCAACTGTGGGACCGTTCCCGCATCATACGTTGCCGAACTGCATACCCCGCGCTGGCCCGAGCGGCCATTTTACTTTTCATGTCACTTGGTTTGGTGGCTTGACAGTGGCATTGGCTGCCCAACGTGCCGGGGGCGACAACTATGACGTATTTTCGGTTTCCGCCAGCAAAAGTATGGCCCTTGAGACCCGTATTTGCTATCTAAAGATGGCGTCTATGACGCGTTGTGGCCCTAAAATTGGTTTTGGCTCATAGATATTCCGTATAAAGTCCAAGGGCGATAACGTAGTTGCCGCGCGCCGTATGCTGTATGTACGAGTGAAAACATGCGAGGGGAGCCGACGACTGCGCCTAAATCACGTGCGCGCAATAAAGAAAAGCAGGGAGGAAGCGCACCTTCTTCCGTTGCACTCGAGGCACCGGCGAGGGATCGAGGGCGGCGTTGTACGTACTGTACTCTGGCATCAACTGCGTACTGCGCTGCGGCGCGCGGTCGCGTGGGTCGTATCTTGAAAGCGATCTGCGTTGGGGCAGAGTCTAGGCAGTGTAGGTGCGTCGGCGGCTCGTAGCTTTGTGCGTACTGTGTGTTCTCGGCGCTCAGTTTGCGTTGAAGCGATAGACAACAGCACGAAGGTCACTTCGCTCGCTTCTCCAGCGCGCTTCCACACGCCGCCAGCGTTTGACAGCGCGTGTCCGCGCTCATTGAGTGTCATGTGTCACAGCGTCTGCCAGGGCGTCGGCAACATCAACTGGAAAAGGAGAGTGCCGACTTGGCGGGCTAGGCCAGCTGCAGCAAGCGGCAGGATCAGGTTTGAATGAAGGGAGGGGGAAAGGCCATGCCCGCAGCGGCAAGATCGCCGGGTCGAGGGATGCAGGCCCGCCTTGCACACGCTTGCACGCACGCACACGTGCGCTCGCTTCGCATTCCGTCACGGCGGAGAAGGTGCTTCCGGTTGCTGCTCGCGCAAAAATGACAAAATTTGGGGCGAAATCTGTAGGTTGTTGGCGGGGAAAATTCGTTATTTCGAGGGGGTCTCCCGCTGCCACTTCGTTACGTAGAGGTCTCAAATACATGTGCTTCTATGGAGTAACAGCGGGGAATAGAAAAACTTCGTTATATCCAGGAATTCGTTATATGGAGGTTCGTTATAAGCAGGTTTAACTGTAGTATTTATGAACGTCGCTGGGCACTAGAAGAGTGAGCATAGGTGTTACTCAATCACTTGGTGGGATACAAATAAAGAAGTCTTGGAAGAGTACACTCGCGATTTCTTTGCGGACATGCTGCCGAGCAAGAAAGCGGCTACCAAATCGCTGAAATTGCAAGACTATTTTCCTGTACCAGGCTTAAAGTTACCGAACCTTTGTGCCAGCCGCAGAAGAACAGAATGTATGTCATGTCATTGATGATGAATGATGTCATCGCTTTTGTATCCTCAAAGGGCGTTGCACAGTGAAGCGCTTTCTGAAAGCGTGCTTAGCATGCCGCCGCCGCCTACTTCCCGAAGCTGCCCCTGTAGCACCCTTGCCAAGGGAAAGAATTAGTGAAGCAACACTGTGTGAAGTGGTGGGAATTGACTTCTGTGGGCCACTCTATTGTCGTGCTGAATTACCATCCACTGTCAAAGTGAACATCGTTGTTTCTTCTTGTGCTGTGACGAGGGCAGTACACCTGGAGCTGACCAGATTTGACAGCGCAAGCATTTTTGCTAGCCTTCAGACGCTTTGCAGCACATCGTGGAATTCCTGCTATGGTGCACTCTGACAACGCGAAAACATTCCGCTGCAGCGCCAAACATTTGTGCCCCCTTTTCGAAGACAATGTTAAAGACTAAGCCAGCTCTCACCGAATCCAATGGCACTTTATTTTTGAATGGGCACCGTGGTGGGGAGGCTTCTGGGACTCTGTAATCCGCACAATTAAGGATGCACTAAGGCGTTGCCTGAGACGGAGCAGTTTGAGCTACAAGGAGCTACTCACCGTGCTTGCTGAAGTTCAGGCGGCAGTTAACTGCCGTCCGCTCACCTACTTGGAGGATAATGTCACATCCACAGAAGTTTGGACGCCCTCACACTTTGTCGGCAAGCGTCTCGTCATTTTGCCAACAGAACAAGAAAACCCTGCTCTTAAGGCTGATGTGCCTGACTTTCGACGACGAGCTGGGCATCGGGAACAGCTGCTTCGAAGGCTTTGGAAGCAGTGGAAGAAGGAATACCTTTTCGTGTGCGCTGCTCACCACAGCAAGCCTGTGCCGCCATCGAACTTAAAGCCCGACTATCTTGTCTTCGTCGAGGGAATAAACACTCCGCCTATGGCATGGAAGATAGACTGCGTCGTCAAGGCGTTTCAAGGAAGAGACGGTATTGCGCAGTCCTTCCTGATACTACTATTGAACGGCCAGCAAGTGCGACGTCCTATACAGTAGCTTTACCTCCTGGAGGCGCACACGTGCAACGCGGCCGCGGGAGCGTGATGAAAACTGAAGACGACGAAGGGGAGAGAACGCGTGAGGGGAAGGCTTGCGCTAGCGCCATCTTGACCAGTTGGCTCAACAAATCGCAACCGGCAGACTCGCAGTCGCTTTGTTCCTTACATTGATGTACTGTATTTGCATCCATTTACACTGTAAGCATAAAATACATACACGATTAACTTCGTCTGCATTGATAGGGGTGTGAGAATAGTAGTTCTTGAAACTGAATTGAATATGAATTGAATAGTACCAGAAGCGAATCGACGCGAACATCGAATATTTTTCTAATAGCTTGCGAATAATATGCAGCCTTCTCACCAGCAATATAATACAATTTTCTTTTCATGTCGTGGTTTTGGTGACACTAGAAAATTTGTAATTACACTGCATGTTAAAAAGCATGCTCTATTTTAAAAGCACAAAGGGAGCCTTAAGAATAACTCAAAAGTTTGTTTTCCAACTCGGCGCTCTTCTGAGCATACGCGGTCATGCATTATCACATTAAGCCGAGAAACGCAGCCATGTGGCCCGAATAAGATTTATGTATGCCTTTGCGCCCAAACCAGAAATGTGGGTCGTGTCAATGGCAGAGTGAGCAAAAAAAAAAAAAAAGTCCTTTTTGTCTATTTCAAATGATCTCGGCAATAGTACCACTATTGTATCAAATATGTTGCAATGAAATGCTTTCATATTTAATACGACAGGGCGACACACGTGCTGCACCTATATGTAGTATCCAAACAATACCCACTGCCTAATGTCATGTCTAAACAAAATTTTATTTTTGATTCTTCGTCGTTTTACCGGTAAAGCCCGTGCTCCCTGAGCGACAGCGTGCTCTGGTATAGTATCTCCGCTATGCAGGGGATAAAAGTTATTGTATTTTTGATTCAATTTGATGTTTAATCATGCTCAGTCGGCGTGAAATATTCTGCAACTATTCGAAAAATACTCGGGTTTTCGAATAGCGGCTATTCGATTCGAGGGGCAAATCGAATAGGGGATTCGTTATTCGAAAGTTTCGAATATTCGCACACCCCTAGTCTTTGGGTGTTTCACAGGCAGCCTCAAGCAAGAAAGTTATGCCCAAGGTCAAGTCTCTACGAATATGTCTCCTGACCTCCCAACTGCTGTTGACCAAGCTTTTATGGGCTGAGTGAAACCTTTCCCTGCTTAGCCCTTCTCGGGAGACTCACTAGGTTTCAATCATACTTCTAACTGTGCTTAATACGCTAAGCATCCTTGTACTTAAGAGACTGAAATAAAAGCAACAAGTTGATCTGCCTTGGGGCTGTACGAGGATGTCACTTGGGACTTCATTTCTAGGTTGCAGTCAAAGTGATTGAAACATTCTAAGGCCCACTGTTTAGTGCTCGAGCACTTGCAAATTATCCCAACAATATCCATGTAAAATTGCCTTCATTTATTAGAGACTGCTGCCTATTTTGACATACTTATTCCTTGATGCAGCCCCACAAGAGAAAGTGACATGGGGTAGTAGTGCATATAAGACCGAGAATAGTGGACTGGACATTACAGGTGCTGTGGTCCTAGGCATTTCAGGTCCTATGTTGTTTCGTCTCCTGTTTTTTCTTTCTTTCTTGTTTGCACTACAATGACTTCCCCAAGCTTCAACCAGATAGTCCAACAAGTTCTTTTTTCAAAATGGCATGGTGCCACAGATCAGCACTTTGTGCTCGGAAGCCAGCCCCCATCCCTTTTCATTCGGCAAACTGTTGCACTATTTCAGATGTCTGCTGTCTGCCTAAAATAATATTGTTGCCCCGGGTTGTCGTCTGTCATCAGTATATCACAGTTTTCAGGTGCTTTTGTTCATAGTGAAGTTTTACTCCAGCATATACAGAATCTTTGAAGGTACAAAAAACATAAGAGGTATAGACTTTCTGGACAACCTGTACATGTGGTATTGATGCAAAGCTTATATTTCTTCGCATTTGATTAGTGCATCATCTTCCGAAGCTATAAACCGGTACATTTCTGTGTGAATTCTCTTAAAGCCTTCTTCCTTTTTTTTAGGTACTCTGTTTACTTAGTTGCTGTAACTTTTCTCTTCCTTCAGCGGCACTAGCCAGTACTACTCGCACAAGTCTTTATGGGAAGACGAAGCTCAGTCATCAGTCCAATCGGCGATCTCGTCGGTTAAAAGTGCCAAGTAAGGAGAAACGTCAGCTTAAAACTAAAGAAGAGAGTTGAGCTAGTTGGTGCTGTTGCTTTTACTGCTACTAGTGTCTTGCGCGAAAAATTTGTTAGTGGAAAAGGAGAGGGCACAGGACAGAGTGCTAGTTCTCTACTAGCACTATTAGCTTGTTTGTCAGTCTGCAATTTAGTCGGGAACCATATGGTCTTCCACATTTATTTATGCTCCAGCTTAAGGTGCTCTAAAAGCAACAAAACCAGCCGCTCTTAGCGATTCCAGTATATTTTTTACATCAGTTTGAATTCATTTCTTCGAACAGAACTTTGGTGGACTGTTATTACCATTGCGTTTCCTTAGGGCTGTGATACGCAGGATCACTGTACTGTATGCTCTCAACTGTCATTTCTTTTATTTGCTTAAGATATTTGCAGTAATTTATGTATATAGCATTCTCATAACTTGAGCAGCTAGCTATAACCACGCCATCCAGGCCATCCACGTTTTCATTGCACATTTCGGTCTAAATGGCTGGATGTTTACAAACAATGAAGAAGTGTTCGATTTATAAGTTGTTGGAGGAAGAGAACATTCAGAGTAATTATAGTAGAGCAGCTGCACTGTTCACCTAGAAAAAATGCTTGAGGAAAGAAATGATACAGGCATAAGTGTTGTTGCACTATTGTGCCTAGTGTTTAACTGAGCCCGAGAAGGGAGCCATCAAGTCTTTCTCAGTTTCTTTTCTAGCTTGTTTGTGCTTCTTTCATTCCAGTGACTATGTACAAGCTAGCCCAGCAAAATCTCCTGAAAGCCATAGAATAATGAAGCTATATATTTGTTTTTCAGCCTGGCTGTGCTCCTCGGTGTCCGGAGCAGAGGAGTTCCAATCGTTGAACTTGAGCGTCTCCAGACTGTGACAGTGTACAAGCATTGTGACATGCCCTTTCAAGACACTGTGACAGCAGATTCCCAACCCCCTGGCAACAAGGAACTAAGTTCTGAAGACTCTGATACTGAGTGTGATCTTCCCGAGTTCTCAAAAGCAAGTCGCAAAAGAAAGACTAGCCACAGCCCCCGCAAGATGGCTGCCGTTGGGTACCAGGAGACAGAATCCTCGGACGACAACTGGTCAGTGTCTTCATTACGCCTCTGGCGTTAGTTTGTCCCTCCAAACGCGTGCACATGAAACAAGATCCTAAGGTGCATTTCTGCCAACTTATTTTGGTGGTTGTTCGGTTGACTGCTGTTTGAAGGATACACTAAGTAGAATGGGCAAATCTAAGGATGAAGCCTTGTTGGGACTCCCTGTGGCTTCATGTTATGTATATTACTGCCATGGTCGTAACTGTTGGATAATGACACCCATCAGCTATTGCAAGTGCAGTTGCACAATATCTCTTATTACTCACCTGCCCTTTCCCCGTAGGTATTACATTGTGACCAATGTACACCCACAATAGTAAAGTACGCTCAGTGTTATGATTAACAATAGGATGAAGGCGTACACAAAGTAGTTACACAGGTAAATCTGAAGGACATGCTTTCTAACATTGTTGATCAAGGAACTCATTAGTTTATCTACCGGCATGTCATAATTCGGTGCAGTGACAGTCACCCGGTAGTTGCTTCTCATAATAAAATGTTCCGACAAGACAAGATGTTTGTAGTTTTCGGGGAAAAAAAATCTAGGATTGTGTAACAGTTTTTTCTCTGAGCTGCATGATTTTCTCAAGACTGATGTTCTTACTCCCTCAATAGTGGCATATTTTTCTAGATATGCTCACTGATCGCTAGCACCAAAGACACCGTTTGTGATAACAGTGCATATATAATGTTTGAGTGCACATGGTACCACCTACCGCTGCCTATGTTATTGTCATTGTGTTAACTGACCTTTTCATACTTATTTGACACTTCGATTGCACAAGATTAATATAGCTTTGCAGAGGAACTAGACTTGACTGATTACCTCATTGTTGCCTTCTGCTCTGTCATCGTACTGCTGTCACAGCCTTTAAAGAAACTTCTATGCTGTGGGTGGGCAATGTGCATTATTTGGTATGCCACCATGTCAAAGGTTGGGATTCTATAAATAGCCCCTAAACCACTCTCAGCTTGAAGGCAAGCGAGTGCTCTTTATCACCTTTCGCTAACATCTCCATGGGCGCTTTCTTCTTCTCGCCATCTACCTTTCTAGAAGACACATGGACAAGACGTCAGTGTCACATTGGCGCTCTTGTTTGGAAACATGTAACTTCCACTTATCGGCACTCCATGCTTATCGTGGCTCGGTGCCCTGCTCCGAATCCTCTTGCAGGACTGTCCCGCGAAATTTGCCGGCGCGCGTGCGTGAAACATCTGCGCACTCTGCTGACTTCAAGCAAAAGTGAAAGAGGCTACTTACTCCCTTTTGTGCCTGTGTAATCCCGCTGTTAGGTTGCATTAGCAGTGTATGGCTATGTGGGGAAGCCAGAATACAGGAGATGCAAGAGCCATGCGGGGAAAACAACATAAGGGGGTGCAAGAGAGTCCAGCGTCCCCACAAACTGCATGGCAAAGGGGCGCTAGCATTTGCGCCTGATGTCCCTGATGTCCCTCATAGATAGACCAACTGACAGCTTTTATTCTGGTGATGTCGCATGCATCACATCACAATGTGCAAAGAAAAAGACTAGGAAAGGATGGAGAGGAGCATGTGATTGTTTCTTGTATTATCATAGATGGTTTAGGGACCCTTTAACTGCATAAAGGCATTGCTAAATAGCTGTCATTTTTAAAGCGAAGCTTTCTTTGCATCTTCCTTCGACTTTTCCACTGCTGCTGCTGCCTTGCACGCTGTGTTGGGGGGTGGTTAAGAGCTCATGGCAGAGATAGGCGACGTCAACAAAGTTTCAGTAGAGAGAGGCCACAATGCCCTCTGGACGCCATAATTAGGGGTGACCCCCGCAAAAGCATTGCAGGAGCTGCCGCGCTAGCCTCCGTGCTGATGTGCAACACCGACAGCCCAGGGAGGAGGTAAGGAGAAGTAAGAGAGAGGAAGCTGGAATGGGTACAACCGGATCCCGTACTGACGTAGCTAGGGAACAGGTGATTAACCTTGCCCCTCTGCACTCGTGGCAGTTCACCTAACATGACACGGGAGAAAGAAAATTCATTGTCGGAAAGCATTGCTCATTTGGGCTTTCTACAGTAAATGAACGAGTGAATTAATGACGCGTCTCTCTTTGTTGAGTGTGTATACTACATGGACAAACAAAAGTGCTGCAGGCAAGCTAACATTCAACATCACAACTGGCGTATGCTGTCAACATCACCGCCAAATACCGTCAATGAATGCAAACGGCACAGAAAGCTTTGTTTACATCGATTCCCACAGTGCATGGGATCTGCATATTTTTTTGTCTAAGATTCAAGCACAGTTGGGGTGCGATTGGAGATATTTGTTAGAAACGCGCTCTGTTCAATTGCAGCGACGTCACGAAGTGCCAGTATGCAAAATTTATTGAAAACGGGAGAGAAGAGCAGCCAATTGGCAAGCGGTGAACCATTCCGTAGCCGCAGCTGCCATTTGGATTCAATCCAATGCACCAGATGTGCCATGCGAAGCCGGTCTCGAAGCGAGCGGATGACCGCTAGAACTTGACATCTCTCGTTGCGTTCTGCTCCTAGCAGACGACATGCTCGTAATGAAAATGATTGACAGGAGCGTGTAGTCATTTTGACATCACCAAAAACGACGAACTTTCGGGACATCTGTCGTCCGGGCAGTTCACCGCTTGCATGATTGGCTGCTCTATCCTTCCCGTTGTCACAAATTTTGCATACTGCCACTTTGTGACATTGCAGCAACTGAACAGAACGCAAAATGAACAAAGATCTTCGATCGCGCCCTTCGTTGAATAAACTGCTTACAAAATTTAAGTAAACTATGAGAGGACTGCTGAACCCCCAGTCCACTTGGTTTGCTTTTGCAGGTATCAGAGGGAGGTATAGTCAACTCCCATTAATTCAGCCCTTGCGAAATCACAAGATTTGGTGGAATTATCAAAGGTCGAATGGAACAAATGGTGGAAAAATGAATGAATGCATTCATTCGGTGTTACCCTTGCAAACGTGTTTGTCACGTTGTATTTCTTGCCGATCGGTTTTCTGCTGAGGACATCTTTCTAAATATCCTAAAGAATCTTTCTTGACCTTGATAGAAAACACTATTCAATTGCCACACGGCACCATGCTGGATGGACAATCAGACTGTTGAATATAGGAGCGTGACACGATAGAGAACAAGCTGGAACAAATGGATTCACGGGAGGGAGGGGCGTTTGCCACGAAAAGATAAATATAAATAGTTTCATGCTTGGAGAAGCAGTAACATCGTCTGCTGAATTTCTTGTGTTTTCAAGCTTTTAGTAATCACTGCATGCATTAGAGGCGCTGACGGGGGTCAGTGTCAGAGGCGTTTTTTTTTTTTTTGCGTTCCCATAGCAATGTATGGTTTCTCGCTGGGACCTTGCACTGTGTTTGAATTAAATGAAAAGTCAAATAACAGGTCGTATATAAGGCTGCTTCAACTTGACTATACGAACTTGACTGTATCAAGGGACCCAATAAGCTTATTATTACTTCTGTGATAGTTGCTCACTTTTATAATTAGAACAACGAAAAGCTTAAGGTTGCATGTAAGCTTATGCATTGATGTGCTTTCTGCTGCTACAGAAGCCATTGGGTGTGCCGCCATGCACTAGACGGGCATGTGCTTCAACAGTGCTTTGCTTTCAAGAATTGTGTCCATCTCGGTGACCCTGAGACTTTGTGGAGATGTCCTAGTTGAAGCCTATCTTCAGACGTAATCTTCCTTGTCTTGGACTTCATTCTTCCCATGAATTATTAGACAGCTGACATATAGTGGGAAGTAGCTCGCATTGTCTTGTTTCTTCAATTATGCTGCCTCGCAACTAATTTTATAGAAAGGTAGCGCCAAAGAGTTTCGATTTTTATTTTTTAGTAACAGCTTTTTTGATAGATCATTCTTCGTGTTTACCCTGTTCTTCATGTTCACCCTAATTTGTTGCACTGCCTTGTTGCTGTGAATTATTGCAGTTTTTGTTAGGTTGTTTATATGTCAACGACAAAGGAACATTGTCAATGTTAAAATTCATAAAATTTGAATTGGGATTATAATTTAAGTCTAACATTAAGAGTAATATTGTCTCCACTGCCCTGCCACACGAATATGAGTCAAAATAAGGCTGGGGAAACAAGACCCTTTGTGTGGCTGGCTGATGTTTCAAGTAGACACCAGGAAAAGCCGTCATTAGTTATTTAAGCCATGAACAGCCAATGACGTATGCTGAAACTTTGGTGCCAGAAAACACATAGCTTTGAGGACAGCTGCTTGAAATTCTTGAGAGGTCATTCTAGCACACTTTGACAAGATTTACAATTGAGCTATCTGGTGATGATGCGTAGCACAAAATGTAGAAGCAAAAGGAAAGCACTGTTCCCAAAATTTCAGTTAAGAGCTCAGCTGTTTGACATCCTTTTTCTTTTGCTTCTATGCTTGGTCTGGTTTGGCGCAGCTCCTCCACCATTCCGATCAGTTTCATTATATGTTATGTCTGCAGCTTACAGGTATGCAAATCACAGCAAATGCTTCTTCTGGCTTCAACGAAACAAATGTGACCGTGTGTGCCTGGAGGGGAAAGTATGGGTTGTGGGGGGGGGTCTCACACATGCTCTTGGGACAAAGGAACGACAACACAGTAGTGCAAACAATCAAAAGGGCATTTATTGCACCTTTCATACACTAATGCACACTAGCCGAATTACAACCAATAGAACATTCACATGGGCGCGCGACAAATCAAGGAAGTCCGACTCACCGCGACCCGATAGCGAGCGAATACGTTCGCCCCATGCTATGACACCATCGCCTAGTCGTTCACGTGTATGGTCACGCGAACGGTGGCGCGCTCGAACGATCCGTGTTCGTCCATACCGGTGTCCTGCTCTTAGCCTTGCGCGACAGTCGCGCGATGCGTTCGTGCGTGTTGGCCGCCGATCCCAAGCCCCAAGAGAGAGCTGCCTTCGACCTTTTTCTCCCAAGTCACCCCGCCGTTTGGTGGCGTTAGCATCGCGACACTCGCGCCATCTCTCGCAACGCGCCGCAACCACTATGACCTGCCTCCGGCGCCCAGCCGTGCGCGGTGAAGCCAGACCACAGGAGACGCGTGAGAGTCGCGCATCCCCACAGGGTGCATGAGAAAGGGGCTAAAGCGACCACTAATAAGGTTAATGGCAATTGTCTTTGGGGAAGGCTGGTCAATGCTTATTTTCAACTTCATGTGCAGAATGTCATTTTGACACTCTTATCTTATGCATGCCATGTTGCCTATTATCTCCCGCGCAGCCCTCTTCCTAATTTACAACAGTACATATGTAAGTTAGGATTCTTTAAGCACATAGAAGAGGACAAGTGAGGGGACACACAAACGCTAAGTTCAGCTAAGGCTTTGTTAGAAACAGATGCACATATTTGTAGGCATGCAAATGAAGCTCATGTGCAAGCAAAAATACCATGTGCTCACTAAATCACATTCTGAAAATACTGTTATTTTCTTGACAAAGCAAGTGAAGGCACGCTCACACACTCGTCACTTAAAAGTTGCTGTTTCTGTCTTTCCTGAATATGATTTAGTATGTACATGGCTTTTTTTGTGTGCATGAGCATGATTTGCATGCTTATAAATATGTTCACCTGTTTCAAATAAAGCCTTTGTTAAAATTATCTCTTGTGTGTGTCGACTCGCTCGTCCTTGTTGTCAATGCTCTTATGTAGGCTGAAGGCGGGTGTCAGCAGAAATGATTGGTACTGCATGAATGCCATAGCAGCGCAGCCTAATGTGCAGCCTTTATTCATTTAACCTTTGCATCCTCACTGTTAAAGGCCCACTGCAACAAAATTTTGCTTTGTCCAAATTGGTCGAAATTAGTAGTGCTATATACTTTTGAAACAACCTCAGCAAAGCTATAGTGCTGGCAGTTTTGTAATTTCTTTATTAACAGCCGTTAAATAGCACTTAAGCTGGCTACACAAGCACCCTGTGGTTAGCGGATAGGACGCAAGTCGTAGAGCGTTGCGTCTTGAGATTTTCATTGCACGACAAGTACTGGCTGAACTTGGAGGTCACACCGAATGTTCTTGTGTTCTGGGTCATATGCCTTTTCCTTTAGGTGGTAGTGGCAGCATTCTTCCTTTTTTACTTTTGGTGTCAGAAACGTTTGTTTGTGCTAACTTTCCATGACTCATCTGTTCACATTTCAAATGTAAAATTTTACACTGGGGTTTCCCTCTGTAATCTGAAACCAGGCTCTTTGTGGACTAAAAACTTGGTTGCAGTTGGCCTTTAAGTATGCAGATTCCTAGAAGCAGCATCATGATTTCTATGAATTCTTTATTGGCCCTATAATAATCCTGCTATATTAAGTAAACTACACGGAAATATTTTGTTTTGCAGGCAAGTTGCCTTTGGATAGCTTAGCACAATATTTGTCTCGTTCGACTGTTAGAGCACTAGGTATGGCAGAAGAGCACTGCCTAAGTTTCAGTGTCTCGCAGTAGCATTATGGTTTTTTTGGGGGGAGCACAAGAAAGCGGGGCTCTCATGTATTCCTGTTTTAATTGTTTTGCAAGGTGCATGGTTTGCCAGCTGCTGTTGTGTTCCTTACCATTTTGATGTCAACTATACGTGTTTCTGTAAAAATAAGCTGTTGTAACGTGTGAAAAACCATGTTTACACTATTGTTAATTTGTATGCTTATTCAGGTTGAACGTAGCTTGTGTGAGGAAGAAGTATTAACACAGCATTTCAATGACTTGAGTAATAAATTTTGCTTACCAGCAATTCACTTCGTTCTATTTATTAATTAAAGTTGGTGTATGTAGTCTTCACATCAAAGCTGGTGTACCTGTTCACTTTCCTATGCTGAGAAGGCTGAATCGGCAAACCAGTGAGGCTTTGTAGGGGTTTTATAGCTTGGATTGGTGTAACTTTGTCAACATTGAACTGTTGACAACCAACTAATCTGCTGAGGCTCTTGTAGGTTTCATGGTTTCTGACAGAGCACCAGAACATTTTCTCGGCTTTCACGTGTCCTGTGCGTAGTCGTGCAAGGATGTGGCTGTTTCTGTAAATGCTTTTGTTAATAAATGGACACAGAATTATCTTAGTTACCCTATGCATACAGAGCAGCTTGATAAATACTGAAATATAGTCAGTTTCTCTTGCACTGTACAGCGCTTCTTCTGGACGTAGCTTTGAAGCTTTTTAATTACATTTACAATAATGCACTCCAAATTGCTTTTTCAGTTGTGCACACTTGCTGTAGCACAGATGCTTTCCTTGTCAACCATTTTCTGTCAAAAAAAGAAAAGCATGTACAGAAAGGCACTTCGTGCAGGTCACCCAACTTCCTTTCTGGCGTAACCAAGCAGAAGAATCAGTGCACTTCTCATACCCCACTTAGTAAAATGGTTGAAAGCACATCACTTCCTTTATCATTGCTCTGTTAAGTCGTCGCAAACCTTAAACGTCCATGAACCACAGGACAACTTTCGTACGTCATTCCTTGCACTGGGCAAGAGGCGTACCTAAAGCACTGTCTGGCTGCATCTACTGTGTTGGTGCAACATCAGTGTGAACTTTGTACATCTGTGCTGTCAACTTCCACTTCAGATTGTGGAGCTTAATTTAAACCTCGTTTACACAACACCTTCCCTTCTGCATCTGGCAGTCCTGGCATAACTTTCACAGCATGCATGACTGAGCACTCTTGTACGTTTCTGACAGTTTCATAGTTGGAAAGAGACATGCTGAAATTTCAATTTTCAACATCTCAAGTAAAAGAGAGCCTAAACATTTTTTTTCACAAGTGTGTGCATTTATGTCCATATGGCACGTCGAAACATGACAATACTTTTTTAAAAATGTGACAGCATCGTGAATGTATTATTGTTTACTGGGTTGCTGCAGAGATGGTTGTGACATGTCATTATGCTTTAGCTTCTTTGTACGTCTTGCTAGATGTGCAAACTGCACATTGAGTGTTTATGATAGAGTACCTTTGGTGTATATGGGCAGTTTTTAGTTGCACCAAATAAGAAAAGAGAAGCAGAGAAGGAAAAGAAATGAAAAAAAGGCATCACGAGGGAAGAGCCAAGCTAGCCCATCAAAATCTTGAGATTTGGTGCAGCGAAAAAGGCCCCCTGGCTGTTTTGGTTAGCTGCTCCCAAGTGAGTCGCATTGCTAGGTTTCCTTGCAAGCCTGTGTGCTGCATACCTTGCTTTTGTATATTGTGCACTTTCAAATAAAAAGGAATTGAGGTTCACTTCAGTGTTGTGTCCTTCTTTGACATATTGTAGCCCTATGACTCCAAAACTGTAGCAGCTGTGTTTCCTTGCTTCATCATTATGTGGCTTCATTTTTATAGGGCTCTGTGCATGTTAGAGGCACTTATTTGAGCAGTTTGCGTACTGACAGTTTAGCTCCTAAAGTGATGCAACACTTTATCGGGCACTACTTTGCAATTACAGTAGACTCCCATTAATTTGACATTGGTTATTTCGACTTCTTGCTTAATTCAAATGCATAGGAAAGTTCTGGTAAAAAAACATGCATTGCTTAGAGCGAAAACTCGTTTAGTTTGAACTCCAATGCATACTGCTTTGGTTAATTCGACCCTCTACGACTCCCACCGGTTACTAAAACTTCGAAAACACAAGAAATTCGGCATCCGGTGTTACTGCTTTCCTAGACAAGAAGCTGTTTTATTAACACGAAGCTTCCTTTGCCTACCATCCTGTGGTGTCACCTGGGTCGGTTGGTAGCCAGTCAAGTTCTCACAGAGTAGATTCCTCCATTCTGGCAGTGGGATTTTAACCTCGGCCCTCCAGCCCGATTAGGCCACAATCACGCGTATACTTTTATCGTGTCGACACCAACTAGCTCTTTCAGATGATCACTACGTGTTGATTATGGGGATGATTTCTGCACTGTGGCGCGTTCCTACCATGAGGGACTGGCCGAGAAGTGGGTGGTACATATCGTGCTAATGCCAACTAGTGACTCTTTTAGATGATTGGTGCATGCTGATGGCCACTACGGTTTCCATAATATGGAACATATCCACAGCGGTGGAACGGCCAAGAAGCAGGGGGTACAATTAAAGTATGAAGAAATAAAGTAGATATAAAAGTTGTCATATTGTGTAACGTGGGGGTGCAAGAGCACATGCATGCACGCCAGTTTCCTTTGCTGGGCAAAGATGCAGAAATGAAATGGGCAAATTTATAGCATTTCATTAACTGCTTCACGAAAGGTTTGCTTCACGTAGATTCCAAATGCAAGTCGAATCTGAATTTTTTTTTACTTATTTTGATCTTTTAATGGCTTTTAAAGCTTGTGAATGCATCCATTTACGCTTGTTTTGTGTAGTATCACACCGAACTAGTGTTTAAACATGTCACCACTTTTTGCCTCGCGCTGGTTCACTGGCACCTTAGAGGCAAGAAACAAAACGACTTTACAGTCTACTCCAAGCAATAAAAAGATTTGAATTTGTTCATTTTGCCACCATTTGTTAATTCGACCTTTTGGATAAATTGACCAAATCTTGCAGTCCTGCTAGGGTAAAATTAACAGGAGTCCACTGTATGCAAAATTTTGGTGCACAATGTTGCAAAATATACTATTGTTCTTATTAAAATGCATGCATATTTCTGGAAGTGAATCATTTAAGTGTTCTACTGTACACTTTCTGGCTTCTCTTTTGTTCTGATTTACTGCCCTGAGGGTTAACTGTACTGTATGTACAGTCCCAGCAGAAAAAGATGAGCACAAGTGACTGGTGGCCGGAGCAGCAAAATTGCGACACGCGGCACAAGTGACTGGTGGCCGGAGCGGCACATTCCATTTTCCAAAGCAGGGGGGGCCGTCAGAAAGCGGGTCGTGATTTTGCCACTTCGGCCGCCAGTCACTTGTGCTAATCTTTTTATGCTGGGACTGTACATAGTTGAGACCGGCCAGAACGGCTATGTGCCAGAACGCTACCTACTATTTTCAGTTAACATTTTCTCTTCACAGAAAACTTTGAAGGATGTATTATGATCTCAACATCACCAACATGACTTGAACCTTAAACCAGAGCTGCAAACATGTTAGGGAAAAATTACTATTCTTAAGATTACTTCAGAGAAATTGTACACTGGAGAAGTTGCCAGTTGGTTGGTTGCTCCAGATGTATTTTAACTCTGCTGGCCTTGTTGATGCAATCATTACTGCCACACAATTCATCCTTTGTTTCCCATGTGCTGGCCCTTTAATATTAATTTTCTTGCGTTTTCAATGAGTGCCTCTTGCTTTCTGTAGTGTACTATGGCTGTGCTGCTGGGGTAGCAGAAAACAAAACAGCCCTTCATAATCAAGTAAGCAGTGGGAATAAGCATGTATGGTGTATCGGGTACAGATATGAAAGTATATACATTCAAGACAGCCTGTTGACCTTGTTTTTGCATTCAAGTCAAAAAGTGTAATTTCGAATTTACATTGGCACAAGAGCCACTTACAGAATATCAGTGTGTGAAGTTTGAACTGTCGCAGCTGCTGTAATCATTGCTCAAATAGCAATTGGGCATTTTTTTTATACTGGTGCACAGGATGTTGTGATAGTAGGGAAATTCAATAACAATTGTACAGTTAAGTTTCTGTGTGCAGTAAAGAAACAAAATGATCAAATGATTAGTCCAGAAAGTTCCACTGCCACATTCCTCATAGCTAGTGATGCGACTGTAGCACTTTAGATGTCAACAGTTATTTTACTATTTCGCTTTGCTAAGGTGAAAATGAAAAACCTTACTTTTATGTTCTGCCATTGCAGTTGGAGAATTATGGTTTATGTCCAGTTAGAATTTCTGTCACAAATACTAGTTTATTATATGAACACTTGTGCATGTACAACCTATTGCAAAAAAGTAAAGGTCAGTTAGCAGCTGTTGGCAGTGGGTAGCTGGCCTTAGCTCATTTGTGACAAGGTATACAGTTATTCCTAACGCAGACATAGGTAACCAATGCTGCTAAATATTTTGCTTGAGGCAAGCAGCTTGCACTTTGCATTCATGTGCTGCACATATATTTTTTTATAGGCATGATAATCTACTTGGAGAACTAAATTCCATTCTGATTACTGGTATTTCCGAAACCAATTTTTTTGTATGTCTTCGCCGCTGACTCAAGTGTGTTTCAGCTGATATTGCGCCCAACGACTGTATGCACTTTTTAGTTAGTATGGTTATGATTTCCGGCTACTGAGTAAACATTTTTTATGTTTGATACTGGCTGTGACAGCTGGGCAAAATACAAAAATTCTAGAGTGATAAACTTGGTGCATATAAAATATGTTCAACTGTTCAAATATATCCAAAGTCCGCCATTGCAGTGCTTCTAGTTCATGTTTAGATTTGACATGCTATGAACCAGCCTATCTACAGACGCCATATTATCCATCAGTCACTTTCACATGGTGAAAATGGAGTGTGTAGAGGTCTTGAAGCCTTGCTGAAGCGACTGGCATGCTGTCAGCATTGAAGAAGCATGTGACATAAAAATACTGCTGGTTGGAGATAGAAGAATGGCAAAATGAGCTAGTTGAAAATACAATCTTGCTGCAGAGGTATATACTGTGAAGCAAGGAACAGGAGAAGGGAAAAACGCACACGAGCACTAACTTACAACTGAGGCTTTTTTTTTTTTTTTAGTTTAAAGAACAGGAAATGTAACTTCGAAAGGTGGCACATTAGGCTAGTTGGCAATCCATTCTTGCTGCAGACATGTATAGCTTAAAGTTCAAAGCTGGTGCTTCTATTTGTAATAGTGTACTCTTACAATTGCATCTTATCGTGAATTTTATTAGGCATACAAGCCTCAAGGGTAAAGATAATTCTGTAACAGGTCTGAGCAGAGTAAGTTATACAGAGCCGCTGTGATTACTTGCCAAGGCTCTTGCTTTCCATGTGCTCGTGCATTCTTTAAGGGAGATGCTACTCGGAAAGATTTTCTTTAAATTTTAATTTCTGACAGCTCAACGAAACTTTCACCATTTACAGACTTCGAGCTCCTCTTTTCAAATGCATTTGTCAAACCATACATTTGCATTTTTCAAGCTTAGGCGATACCAGTGAGCACAAGAAAGCACTAAAATCTAGATCATATTGCTCCCAGTCAATAGTAGAATTCAATAAAGCATATATATATATATATATATGTATATGTATGAAGTGAGCTTATGCCGAGATCCGGTAGTTGAACAGGAACTTGGAGGTTGAGGACGCACGTACGAAAAAAAACAATACTTTATTTCCAACGTTTCGGCCGGGGTCCGGCCTTCGTCAGGGAACGAATGCCGGACCCCGGCCGAAACGTTGGAAATAAAGTATCGTTTTTTTCGTACGTGCGTCCTCAATCTCCAAGTTCCTATATATATATATATAGTATAATGTTTCTGTTTTAGTCTAGAAAAAAATTCCGATGCTGAGTTTCAGTTTTACCATTCTTAACAAAGAAACTTTTGAAATTATCTTACTGAATATGTTTGTGCAAAGCTCTGAAAGTTGTTTCTTTGAATTCAGGACGTGTAAATGTGCCAAATTTCATTATGATCAGACTACATGTAGCGCACATATTTTAGTGCAGAAACTCTAAATATGCTACAAAATGAAGACCTGAGAAAAACATGTTTGAACGTTTACAAAAAAATGTCACGACGCTAGACTTTGGCGGGGAAACAATTTGTTGTTCTGTATTTTCAGCAAGAATGCGGCGCTGCCGAAATGAGCTTTGGGAGAAAGGGTTAGGCCTACATCCCCGGGAAAATTCAAGAGCAGGCAACACCGTGGAGCGAGATGCCGCACGTGCAAAATTCGGCTAAATTCGCGCTTTTAGAAGCCACCGCGAGTGCTTTTTGCATTTTTTACTAACTTCTAGTTGATTCTCAGCATTGATTTTTAATGCATAAAGGAGGAGGCTTGAAGAAATACAAAACCCAACAAAATGCAAAATAACTTTCTTGGAAAAATTATTTTTTTGTAATCCTCATCTCCCTTAATTCTCCTTGCTTTTTTAACCGGAACAGCTGTACCTACCCGTTGCTTACAGTCAGCTGAGCAAATGTGACTGTTGGTACCCCATCAAAGAATACTGCATTAGAATGTAATGTAAGAGCTGTATTTCATAAAGATTCTTTTCATTTTGAAGACAGTCTTCTTTGGAGAGTTCATATCAATTTGGGTTTCATAGGATCTGGGAATTTAACCACTTTTGTCTCTTAAATGGGATGATTTGAGGCCTTCTAGTGCACATAGGACAACAAAAAAGGCATAGAAATGAAGCTTGAATTGAAAAAGATGCACCAATTAGCACAGAGCTATGTACAGAGCAGTAATAATAAGTAATTAGTGAAAAGAGGCCACATTAAAACCCAGATGTGCTTGTTCAAACTGCACTCGCCTGAAGCTGGAACTGAAAGTGTGGCTTTACTCAATTAAAAATATGCACTGATCCCGAGGATAGTGCAGTCTCAAAATGTGGGCCGATCCCGAATGTGGTGCAGTCTAAAAAGAAAGTAAAGGTTAAGTAAGAGGCTCTGTGTAAGAGTAAGGTGGTACTAAAGCAGGGTAAAGTGGCATAAGTGAACTTAAGGTGACTCAACAGCAGCTGATTTCGAAGAAAGACAAGCAAGGTCTCCTGGGGGTGTTCACTCCCGAATAATAAACATAGAAAAACATGGAACAACAAACCACATGATACACTAAACGCTCCAGAGGACCTTATCTTTCTTTGATGTCAACCGCTCTTGTCTTAACTTGTTCTTTTTTTCTTTTCTTCATTATTCTTGCCGTTCATCAATGGTTTGTACGAGCCATACCCGCAGTATCACCAGAATTGGCTACTTAGTGGAATGGGTGATTTGGAATGAATAGCATCTCAGGAAAATAATCTTTGTGAAAAAACTTTAGTGATATAGCTGTGCATCTAATAGTACATCACAAAACAGCTTGGAACATGACAGGCCACGTTTGTAGTACTGGCTATGCAGCTAATAGGATGTCAAGAAGCAGGTCGGGACAAGATGGGCACCAACAAAGAAACTGGACGTAGAAATCACTGACCTTTGATTAAATTTAGTTTTATAACTTGACGCATATACTGGAGCACAAAGTAGAAATCGATAGGCAACAAAACCCAGGACAGAAACCATGGCTTCTGAAAGACATCTTCTAGACATCTTAAAGACCTGTTCAAGATCTCTGCAAGACCTCCTCTACAAGACATCTCAAAACCTCTACACTGCCAAGATACCTTGCACATATCCCACATTCTTTGCTTGGCAAGTTTATCAAAGGTGCACAGAGACAGTCATGCCCTATTTGTGATATTTCGCATGCCTCACACCAGTGTTTTACAGTGTCCATGAATGTTTCCTCTGTGTTTCTTCCCTCTGTGTTGTGTTTGTTCTGTTTGTGCTGTTGTCTTATTGTGAAAGAACTAGGCCATTGCATATTACTCTGGTATGTTAGGAGGCTTTCAAGGATAAATTCATCTACTGCTACTTGTCCTGCACTTACACATCATATGTCCTTGACCTATTTCTGTGAGTAATGTGTGATGATGTTATCAATTTTTGGTTGCTCATTATGCAGTAATGGCAGCATTATCTGAATGTGTAGCATGACATTCCCTTGCCTTGATAATCATTTTGTTTAGCATTTTTGGTTTCTTTTCAGCATTCAAACCATGCATGATATTTAAGGAACCTTGCACTTCTTAACTCTGCCCTATCAGCTGTTGTGTAAATAGCATGCAGTGTTCTTTCTGTCTCTAGCTTGGCACCCTGCAAGTACTGTGGCCAGCACCTGGACAAAGTCTCAATGGCAACATTTCCAAGAAATTCAGTGAGTGCACTTCCTCTTTTGTTAAGCTTTCTGTTTGAGTATTTGCAGGTGCTGGGTGACTTGCATTCACTTTTACAATAGCTGAGTGTGCATTTGTAAATTGACAGCAAGCATCATGACAACTTTGTGTTGCTTATTAGTTTTGTGTTTCTTTACTGCACCAAGCCCAACATGTCATTTTTGATATTGTCACGTGGTAGTGATGGCGAAAAACACAGCAGCAAAACTGTGAATGATGAAATGAACTTTTTATTGGGCGAACTTGTGCCCACAAAAGCAAGTGACACTTAAGCACATGAATAGCGGCTAGTACAGTCGTTGGTTGTCTAAATCTGATCAGCGGGTCAAGCGCGTCGGCTTCTATACACAAGTCATCGAAGGTTCCAGAGTAATTGCTGGCGCCCGTGTGTCTTCCAGAAAGTATTACACAATTTGCGTCCCGCGTGCATGTAATCAAATTGCACAAGGTTCGTTGACAATTGGGTCACAAGGTTCGGGGTTCAGTTTGGCACCTAAAAAATCTGATTTAAGCACGGAAAACTTGATGCAAAACCCATAGTAGCATTTTTTGATGCGCTGAAGCAAGTTTTCTAGTTCTAGATAGTTCAGGAAATTAATTATACTAAAGTAGTTATTCAACATTTAACTTTTTTTTTTTTGGGGGGGGGGGGGGGCATACTCTTCATGTTCACAAAAAGATGTACAGAAGATTTTCTTTTTCTTGATGTAGAATGGTGTTTGCGCTTCGTGGGGTTAATCTTGATGTCTCAGACTGCAGTGCTACCAAAGTATAGCATGAAGCTGTTTAAAGGTCTGTGACAGCTGTTCCATTTTAATCACACCACAGGTGCAGGCATCAGAATGTACTGATATAATCTCGACCGGGTGAGGTGGGTCGTCACCTCAAGAATCAGGAGACGACGATGAAGGCAGGCATCGTGATGATGAAAAAATAGAAAAGATTGTATTCACTTCATTGGTACATGGTTTTGACTCTATCCGAGTCTCGAGCGGTTCTGTCTAACAGGGGGGGCCAGGACGGCCTTAAATTACTCCTCGTGGTCTTGTGGTAGCCGATGTCTCCTTCGGGGAACTTGTGGAAGTGTCAGTCCTCTGTCGGGTGGTCAAGTTGACGACCTCCTCCCCCTTGGGTTCTCTCCTTTGGTAGCTCGCCTTTTTCGTCTGCTCAGGTCGTAGAGGTGTGACGCTTTCTTGGGGATGAAGGGGATTATCTCGTCACGGGAAAGGCGCTCGGGCTTGTTTCCCACATTTGAGAGGTACAGTTTCCAGGAAGATCATAACCGCCTATTGGGGATGAAGATAATTGCCCCGACACGGGAACGTGCGCGGGTTTGGTTTCCCACAACTTAGATGCAGAGTTCCAAGCCGATCATAACAGTACTCAACACTGCAGAAAGTTGTGCCTGGTAAATGTACCTTCTACTTCGCTGTACCTTCTGCTACAGTTCTTGACAGCGCTGCATGAGCTCACACTGTGCGACTGCAATTCAACATCTTGATGGCAGTTGAGTTTTCATTAAATCATTGAGCACAAGTTTGGACCATTGTCATCAGTTTGTCTTTGAATGTCACTCAGGTCACAGAGAAACAATTACTGCAAAGACCGGAGTTCTTATCGGAAACTGGAGAGAAGCCAGCATGTAAGGTGTCCAGTGCTCAGTAAGTTTATTTTGCACTCTTTTAAGTATGCACAACTTTGGCAAGGCAGTCTTACTCATTACTATACCAAAAATTCCCTCTGATATCTTTTGCACCGATGCTTTTGAACATGCTGTTTTGTGTTGCCTATATTTTGCCCACTTGCGCTGGCATGTGAAACAGAAATCAGACTTTTTGCTTCTGATTTGAGGTAGGTAAATGTAGAAACTGTGTGTGGTGAGAAACATAAAGGCATGGGATGCAACAAGAGGGCAATGATTCAAACGTGTGCCAGTGATCAAGTTACACTTAGTGCAATATGCAGGTGTTTGTCTGGAAGCCATATGAGACTTTCACGTGGAAACAGACAGTCAGTGCACGTGGTATTAAGCCGTAAAGAGCAAAAAAAAAAAAATAAATAAAAGACTCCATTTTTATGTGTGATAATAAAGGAAATCTGCACAATGTGGTAACATGTGGATAATACTCACTAATACTATAGACACAAGCCAGTGTGAATGGTTCCAGTGGGAACTTCAATTTGCTACATTGCCGCCTCTCGTGAGTGGATTACTAGAACAAGTGCCTTTGCTGTCAGCATTGTGGCACTAACTGTAACAACTAAAACATATACACAATTTGTTTTGCCAATTCCTTGGTATGTGTTTGAAGAAGTATGCCACAAACTCTTATTTGAATGCCGATGCCTTATGTCGATTATGCAGCATGTATCCTTTATTTTTTCACTGTCCCAGGATTTATGACCAGAATGAGCACCTGGTTGCCCTTGATGGACCCAAGAGGCTCAACTCTGTGAATCTTTTCTTGTCAGCACAAATTTCACCAGTGTGGGGGGAAGAAAGGGAGGGTGAGTGAAGTTATCACAGTTTATTGCTTATTGTTTATTTTGGTGCCTACCAACAGCTATAAAGCCTTGGCGACAGGTCACTAGTACATACAAGAGCATGACATAATAAAATATGAACACAGAACAGTGTTTCCAGCAATATCGCATGCTAAAGTAAATATACAAGGCATGAGTTTCTACTAGAAACTTAAGAAAAGGTGTACCTGCCAAACTGTATTTGCATCAAGCATCCTGTGTGCCAACTTTACACAGACACTAAATTGGAAAATATTCATGTCAGATGAACTGGCATTCTACACCTGCTGCAGCCGTGTCATGGGGCAAGTTAGTGAAAGATTATGGTAAAACATGTCCGTGCACCCGCTGGCTCTCAGTGATGGAACCCAAAACTGCAACAATCTTTTTAATATATGACAATCAATCAGTCCACACACCACTTGTTGCAAGAACTTAGTCACGTGCAAGTCTCCTGTCACGCGAAGAAACAATACTTAAGTCAACTAACAGGCTTGAGTAGTCATAGTATTGGCGTCGACGAATATATTTCTGTTGTAGTAAGTGTGAATGAATCGAATCTCGACAGCTTCTATTAAGTTACTTTAATGAGTACTAATAGAACTGCACACAGTATAAGCAGACTCTAATTGTGGTCTGACTAGTGTACAGAACAATGTTCTGAAACATTCAGGATGCTGAAGCGTTTTTCTAAGCCTAGATGCGAAGCCTAAATGCCTCATGGCATAGGCTTAGCTGACGTCTACACACAAGTTTGACTGCAGATTCCAATGGAATGTGCAGCCAACCTTATGGCATCAAAATTTATGGCATGCTTCACTGCAAAACCTGGGAATGACGCAAGGAGGTACAGCTGCAGAGCCCTGAATGCTGCTCGCTATTGCCTTCCTTGTCAAAACTCTTGGTTCATCTCTAGACGTTTCATCACTGCTGCCTTAGTCAGCGTTAAGCTCCTTCCCATTCTTGAGGGCTTTGACAATGTTTTCAGTCATCAGGAGATCATCATGTCAACAGGGGAGGGTTAGGGTGAGGGTTCATGGTACCATGCCACTGCAGAGTCCCAAACCTCCCACACGGTCTTTGTCAAAGTGCCGATCAATTCTCCCTGTGCACACTACAGCTCAGTGGCGACTACAGAGGGTAGTGATTGTGCCACTACATGTATTCATTGTAAAGTGACAAATCAGCTGCCAGGGACACCTAAATTCCTTCGCTGTACAGGCAAATTCGTACCAGGTTTAAAAAAAATTTGATTGTACCTTTCTAACATACTACAGACCAGTTTCCCTCACTTGCACGTCATGCAAACTTTTCGAACATATTATTTGAAATTACATTAGAGATTACCTTCAGGAGCGTGACGTGCTTTCACCCTTTCAACATGGATTTCAAAAAGGCCTATCAACAACTCGACTTATTTCTACCGTTTGTCATTGACAAAGGTGGTCAAATTGACGTCATTTTTCTCAATTTCAAAGAAAGCTTTTGACCTATAGTTTCTCATCCTTGTCTGATTACTAAGCTGAACATTAGACTTCCAAGTACTTTAGTGAAATGGATCTTCTCCTACCTTGGAATGATTGCACAGTTGGTTAATGTTGAATGTCAATACTCTGATCCTGTATCTGTAAGTTCTGGTGTCCCGCAAGAGAGCAGGATTCAGCCACCTTTGGTTTAATTTATATTAAGGATTTGACTGAATGTGTGCATGAGAGCGTCAGTATTCGATTGTTTTCAGGTGATTGTCTATTGTTCAGACAAGTTACCTGTAGAAATGATCAACTTGGTTTAGATGAAAGTGTTAACGCTGTGGTGAAGTGTTGCACTGACTGCAAAATGAAGTTAAATCGGGGGAAAAACTGTCTTCATGCGGATCACAAACAAGAACAGCCCCTCAAGTATGTCTATTTAATTGACGATGCTCCTCTCACCCACACTGAAAGTATTAAGTACCTCGGTGTTACTTTTACTAGCCATCTAACTGGGTCATCTCGCATTGATCACATATACGCTTCTGGACATTGCAAGTTAGGATCAATTTGCTAGTAGCTCGAATATTGTCCTTCTTCTGTTAAGCTGCTTGCATATAACACCCACATATGGCCTCAGCTAGAATATGCTTGGGTTGTGTGGCACCCTTTTGACATCGAGAAACTTGAAAGAATTCAGAAACTTGCAGTTAGGTTTACATATGACTGTTATTCCAGTTATGATTCTCCAAGTGAACTAATTAAATCAAAAACATGTTGTCTTTAGAACCTCACAGCAAACTGGCCAGATTAAAATTTCTGTATAACTTGCTAAATGGTTTTTGAAATATAATCCTGTTGCCTATTTGGAGCCGTCGTCAACGCGACCTTCAAGACACCATCATCATTATAGGTCAACTCCCATTTTTGCACATGCTAATTCCATCAAAGGCTCCTCTTTCCTGCAAAAAATATCCCACTGGAGCTCATTGCATTTTGACATACAGTTAAACCTGCGTATAACGAAATTGACAAATTCCTGAAAAACTTCGTTATAAAGAGGATTTCGTTATATGCAGGTTCTGCACGAAAATTCGAAAAAGAAACGCTTACCGTATTTACTCGATTCTAACGCGCCCTCGATTGTAACCCGCACCCGTTTTCCAGAACCATTTTGTCCTGAAGAGTCAATATCTTGCGTTTCTTCGTCAAAGCACTCATCCTCATCAACCAGAGTGGCGCTGCCAGCGCGTTGAAAAAAAAAAATAGTTTTTTTTTCCTTAGGCAGCATACACTGGAAAAGGAGAGTGCCAGCTTGGCGGGCTAGGCCAGCTGCAGCAAGCGGCAGGATCAGGTTTGAATGAAAGGAGGGGGAAAGGTCACGCCCACGGCGGCAAGATCGCTTGGTCGAAGGATGCAGACCCGCCTCACGCACGCTCGCACGCACGCATACGTGCGCTCGCTCTCGCCTCGCAGTCGCCGTGAATTCGAGCGTGCCAAGCGCGCCGCCGCCGCTTTGCATTCTGTTGCGGTGGAGAAGGTGCTTCCGGTTGCTGCTCGCGCAATAATTACAAAATTTGGGGTGAAATCTCTAGGTTGTCGGCGGGAAAAATTCGTTATTTCGAGGGGGTCTCCCGCTGCCACTTCGTTACGTAGAGGTCTCAAATGCATGTGCTTCTATGGAGTCACGGAGGGGAATAGAAAAACTTCGTTATATTCAGGAATTCGTTATATGGAGGTTTGTTATAAGCAGGTTTAACTGTATTCAATACAGATCACATACTTCAGTCTTCTGAAAATTTTTCAGCACTAAAGAGTTGTGTTCTATTTTGCAGTTTGCTGTTGGTTGTATTTTACATATACATTTTTTTAACGTTATTATGTAATGCATGTAAGGCAAACTCAAGCACTTAACAATCCCTTAATTTTGTGTTCTGTTTTACTGCTTAAGTGTTTGTTTCATTGAGTTTATTATGTACAAGCATCTTTTGCTCTATAGAAGGACTTGCTGTTTGTGAACATAATAATCTACTCCTGCTTGGGCCAAACTTGGCCTGCAGTATATGAATGAATGAATAATGAATAAATAAATAAATAAATAAATAAATAAATAAATAAATAAATAAATAAATAGAAATAACAAGAATAAATTTGTTGTGGTGGTCTTCACTGTAGAGGTGCACACAATACACATTAAAGATAGGCATTCAGCGGCGACATAAGAAATCCTTCGTTACAGAGGTCATTTCATTGAACATGTGTTTGCTGTAGAGGCTTTCAACTGTATTGTCTGAATGCTCTCTGCCCTGACCATCCTATAGAAGGCCAGTGCCATTTCTTTGTAAACAGATAAAAATGTAGACAATTTTTTAACTCTGTCCGCTTATTCTTTTGCTGGAAGTGTAGCTTGGAAACAAAGCTTTGAATGCACCGTGTCAAGAAATGCTGGTAGATTTGTGGTAGCTGAATATTTAGTCCTGTAGTTTTACAGTTATTACTTAAAACCATAACCTGAATGCGCTTTTCGCTTTGCAGGCATTCAATGCAAGGATATTGGGCCAATAAGGTGTTGGTGGCTTACGGGGTACAGCAGTGGCGAGAAGCCTGTGATTGGCATCAGCACCGGTACGGTTTTCCTTTTGTCTTCAATATTCTCTCTATTCTTTCTGGTCATTGTCATTCTCTCTTGCAGAGCATGATGGGCGCCTGTAGACTAGGCTTGTGTGAATATTCAATAAAATATTATGCTGCTAAATGTTTGCTTCTGTTCAAACTTATTCTTCGGTATTTTCAAAGTATTCGAAATGCAGAAGTATAAATTTGAAAATGTGCAATCGAAAGTATCAGTTTTGGGGAGCAAGTCTCATTGCCATTAAAGCTGCTCATAGTCAAGACAAGCCAAAGAGGGAGAATTTGTTTAGTCACTGGCCGACTTTCTGGACATGCTTGATTATTCTAACATTCCTGCAGCATCACCACCTTCCTTGCTCAACCTATGTACAGCGACGTGCATATTTTGCTTCAAATGTTCGAAAAAAGACCTTGCACTTATCACTGCATTGTTCTTGCTCAAATTTTGCAGAAAGATAGCATTTTGAAGTTTACGTCATTCAGTGGAACCCTTGGCACAGTTCATTGCCTTATTACAGTGTAGATCGCTTATAACGTAAGTCGCCGGAGTCGCGAATATTCGCACTATAAGCGGTACCGCACTATAACCAAAGCAACAATTTTCAAGGCCCGCACATATGCAAAACATGTGCACCGAGCCGCCACGCGTATGCGACAGTCGAGAAATGCGGCTAGAACGTTTGCATTAAATTTACAGTCGAATCTTGTTAATTCAAGCCAATCACGACCGGAAATGCTCCGGAACTGCCATAGAGTAAAAGCTTAGGAGAGACCCCTCAAAAGCTTAGGAGAGACCCCACAAAACAAAAAAAAAAGAAAGAAAAAAAAACCCTCTCTCAAATGCCAAGGTCGCCGATTCTGCTTTGCACCGGAACATGCGTGTCGTAGCCACGTGTAGAAAATGTCGTAGTTTCGCCCGAAAGGCGAAGCATCAATTGCGATAGCAAATTGGCAGAGAGCTATTCGGAGTAGGGATAGTAGAGTAGTTTTATCGGCCGTATAAACTTGGACACATTCGCTTTCTAACTGAATTGACAAGCGTGGTGTCATTGCGCACAAGCAAACATGAATAGATCACACTGAATGACCGCAGACGACGACTGTCAAAACGCTGGCGCGGCCGCTGCAGTGGGCGAAGAATCGTGCGGTCTATCGCTTCAACGGAAACTGAGCGGCGAATGGACAGCGCATAAAGGTCAGAGTCGTGTGGAGACACGGCCGGGCTCGACTGGCGCGCGCCAGTCGAGCCCGGCCGTGGTGGTCATAAAGAGACGGTGCGGGCGACGGCACCACAGCCAGTGCAAGCGTATTTGTTGGCAGAGTAGAAGCTGCTCCCCCCGTCCCTCCCGCGCTGCATCCCCACTTTTTTTTTTTTTTGCTTTCGCGTGGGAGATTGCGTTGCCAGTTCTCCTTGCGCTGGGTTGCAAGATAAGCATTTGGTGCCGTAGCACAGCGTCGCCCCACCTCCCTCCCCCCCATACCCCCACGGCCTTTTGGGCGACAATCGCGTTTGCTTTCCGCCGTGCGTTGGCTCTCCGTGATAGCGCGCGTCCCCCGCGCGCTTTTACTCGTACGGCGCGCGGCGACGATTTTATCGCCCTTGGAATCTATACGGAACCTGACGGCGACGCCGACGGCAAAAATCCCGTTGAAGTATCCATATAATTGCTATCGCAATAAAATGGCAGTGAACCCTTCTTTCTCCTTTATGCTTCTTCTACTTTCTAGTCACGTGTTGACCTTGCACGCTGCGGCTACGGCGCAGAGGGAAGCAGCGGCCATGTCTCAGGCTGGCCAACAAACTGCCCACGCCGGCAAACGCCGGCTTCCTGATAACGGCAGAAAATGAAACTTCGAGGAGCTGGCGCCGGGCCGGCTGCAGCGGTGGCGCCTGCATGGCGGCGAGCGCGCACCGTGACAGTCGAAAGTGAGGGAGCTACGAGGGAGGGCGAGGGGAGCCACCGAAGCGGCGGAGTTGCCGAGGCGAAATCCGCTTCCCTGCCGCCCTCCTCCCTCACATTCCATGGTCTCCGCGTGCGCCCTTGGCTGTGCTGTGCCGCCGCCGCCCGCTCCCTGAAGTTTCGTTTACTGCCGTTATCGTGAAGCGAGCGTTGCCCGGTGTTGATAGTTTCGTGGCCCTCGCTCGCTATGCGCGCCGTGATATTTCACGACTCTCTCTCAATATTCTGGTTTCAGTCTCACTGGCTGTTCGTTCGCACCACGTGCCCTTCTCCTCCACTTTGTCACTCTTTCTTCCTCGAGCACTTCTTGGGGCGCCCGTTTGAGGGGAGCGCTCGCTGTCTCCACTGACTTCCGTACTCCCAGGCGGCCACACTGTAACCGGTATTTCGTTTCCCGCAACTGCACTATAAGCGATACGTGTATACATGGAGTGCTATGGGAAAATTAGCAGGAGTCTTAAAAGACCGCACTATATCCGGTCCTGCACTATAAGCGGTTACGTTATAAGTGGTCTATACTGTATATGTGCACCCAAGTCTAACGCACACCTGAATTGGTAAAAAAACGTGGGCAGCTTGCACTGGTGGTGCAAGGCTCTAGTAAACTGTGGAGCTGGTGATGAGCCTAACTTCCAGGTTTTACTAGGCTTGGCTAAGTTTTGCTAAGAAATGCTAAGTGGTGCTAGGCACGGTATTCCGAATCAACTCACCGCCGACGCGCAGATTCTCGCTTGGCCGCACGACGCGCTTCAAGATGAGCGGCTCCTTCTTTGGGTGTTCAGATCTTCTTTGGTCGTCCCATGTCAAGGCTACATGTACTCGTTACAGAGTCAACGAGAGTGCTGTCGGCGTCGCGGTGGCTCTGAGCTTTATCTCCCCGGTGAAATCACGGCCAAGCTGCGCCTCCACACTTACCGGGACGTGGCTGGTTGAAACCTGCCGAGCCGCCGCCGGAGGCGCCGGCTGCAGTCACGGACACCGCGCGCGCTCGGCATGAATGCGAGGAAATGGGGAAATGCAAAAGGCGTCGGCAGTAGCTCTGCACGTTGTCTCGTTGGTGCTGCTACAATTTTTTTCTCTCTCTCTTGCTCTCATTTTCTCTTTCTCCTGAGCATAGTGCGCACCGTGCCATCCTCTCCTTAACGTCCCATGTCAAGGCAATATGTGCATGGCACGGATAGGAGGCGAGGCACACACCGCTCCGCGAGGTGGTTGCTAGGCAACGCGCGGTGACGTCATCGTTCAATGAGGTTTTTTGTACATGCTCCACGGACTGACGGTCGGCTTGAACAGCTCCGCTGTTAAAAAAGAAGAGTAGTGTGCCTCTGATTCTTCTGGTAATCAGAAATAAGATTAAACTTGCAGAGTGTACTGTCACAGAATGAATTTGCTTGTACTCAGATTTAGGTGCACATTAAAGGTAGTTGAAATTGCACTGGAGTCCCATACTACAATGTGCCTCGTAATCTGACGGTGATTTTGGCACCTACAACTCCAGAATTTAGTTTTTTAAGGCCCTTGATTCTAACTCCAGAATTTGAACGAATCAGCACATCTACATGTAACAAATAATTCAGTTCTTTTATGATATAAATAATAATGATGTGTCATCTATAACAGATCAGTATGCGTAATTGATTAATTTTTCTAATTATGGTGACAGATAGACCTAAATATAAATATTACAGGCCTACATTTATTATTATTCTTTTTTTTTAGGGATTGTTCTATATTTCTGGAAAAATATATAAATTTGGATGCTTTAAAAACGTTTAGTCGTAATTTTTGACTGAAAAAGATATACTTGGCATCGGGACCAACTTTCTTGCATTTTGAAGCCAAGCATTCTAACCATTGTGGCATGGCAGGTTTTCATAAGTGAAGATATAGTTCTTGCATTGAGCGCTGGCAAATGCCAATGGTTTCTTCTTGGGATTATTTCGATCATGATACCACAGCATTGATTAAATTTAGGTGCCAGCAACATTGATTTGTGTGCAATGTGTTGGGCTCTTCCTTTGCTCTACCAATGTTCGCATTGTGCTGAACGTGCTGTCTTTGAAATTCACTTTCTGTCATCTAGTATAAATTACAAAATATTAAGTAAAAAAATAATACGCCATTCCACTACAGCATGGGTTCTTAAAGTGGGTTCCGCGGAACCTACGGGTTCCGCAGGCCCCTGCTCGGGGTTCCGCGAGTCACTGATAAATTTTCCCTGGTCCCGCTCTCGACAAGTGTCTAAAACGGCGAACATGAGGTGCGCTTGATCCAAAGAACCTCCATTACTCATGCCCGAGTTACGGTGCCCGAGTGTCAAAAAGCACATCACAGTGCGTAACAGCAACGCGCGAACTGCGCAATAAATACGCAAGCAGCTTGTAGCCACCCAACCTCTGAGAACGGGCAGCGCGCCTAAGCTTTCGCACTTGAATCTCGGAGGCCGTAACTTACCACCATGCGCCTTTCTCCTATTTGTAGATAGGGTAGGTGCTGAGGAAAAATTAAAAAAAAAAAAATGCGGAGCACCGCAAATGCGCGCCGCAGAAGAGCAAGAACGGCGTAGCGTCCAACCCAAACGAAGCGGCGCAGTCCGCATCGCCGTGGTCCTCAGCTTGCACCGTGGTCCGCAGCAGCAATCGTAAGCGGCACGTGACTGACAGCAACGCCGAAGCGCTTCGTGCCTAATTATGCCTTTAAAGCCTCTATTCTTGCGTTTATCGCCACGCGTAACACCGCGTTCGTGGCTAGTCGCGTGCCTCCGTAAGTGCGTAGTCGCTATCTCTGATCGCGTCGATAACCACCGCAGTTTCGTCCGCAGCGGTTGCGGCAAATAGTTTTATTTTCACTCGATACGCGCGTCGGCTGCATGCCTTCACAACTGCGTAGTCGCCTCCCATGGCAGCGTCGATAGCGACCGCAGTTTCGTCCGCACTTCTTGCAGCGAAAGGTAGCTTCGTTTTGACTTGGTGCATCTGTCAGCCGCCTGCCTTCTGAACCACAAGGTCGCCGTCCATGATCGCGTCGATAGCGGCCGCGGTTTCGTCGACAGCGGTTGCGGCAAGCAGTAGTTTCGCTTTTACTCAGTGCAAAGCTGTCGAAGATAAAAAGCACCGGCTACATCGCGATGGACGGACAATTTGTTGGCGAGCAGCTGAGTGGCGAAAAAATAATCGGGATGTGCGCCCGTTGGTGCAAAGCGCGTCTCAGATGAAAACGCGCGCCGCGAAGGATGTCGCGAGGCCTTCGCCGTTGCTAGCGCTAATCAGTCATGAGATGAAGAGAATTTCAGCTTCCGCACTGGTCTTGTGCTAAATAGAAACAAGATTTGACGGTTCATTGAGTAAATAAAAGCGTGTTGACGTAGTGCAGCATTTGTTTGTTGTTTTCTTGATACCCTCGATAATACGACATTCGGTTAATTCGGCGGGGGGGGGGGAGGGGGGGGTTCCTTGGCACTTTATGGAGCTTAGCAGGGTTCCCTGGGATTGAACGTACCTGAGAACCCCTGCACTACAGTGAAGGTGGATCACCAGTGAAGCAGTTTAGCACACGACATACAGGTGACACAGAATTTAGATCAAAGGTAGGAGCAAAGAGCAGTGACGGCGGTCATCCCGAAGAAAGACACAGGCACACAGACTGTTATTTTTATTGGTGGTCTTGATTGGCGGCATACATTCACATGAAAGACGATCGCCACCTTGGGGAGCCAGAGGAAACTAGATACGCATGATGGGACCGCCACGCCGGGAGAGCGGAAGGAAACTAGGCACGCAAGCAAGCGCTTGGAACGACAGTGGGAGGGCGGTGGGAGCATACACATGGCTTACGCGGGTCGCACAGCGGCAAATTTTTTGAGAACCCTTATAGAGACGCTCAGGTAGATATACCTGAGCGTCTACTGATTTTGAAAATGGTGTCTATGGATAGCTAATCTACTGAAAATGCATATCCAAGTTATGAGACGTGTAAGCTTTTTGCATAGAATGAAGCGATTTTG
Source organism: Dermacentor silvarum (assembly GCF_013339745.2). Classification (NCBI taxonomy): domain Eukaryota; kingdom Metazoa; phylum Arthropoda; class Arachnida; order Ixodida; family Ixodidae; genus Dermacentor; species Dermacentor silvarum. The sequence goes on from NC_051155.1 coordinate 137,043,200, forward strand.
CATCAAATTCGGGAGTGATGTTTTTGCACACACAGATCTGTTGACAGACTTGAAAAATGGATAGAACCCTAGCCATAGACAGCTTCGCTGCAAAAATTATGTGTCTTGGTCGTGAAAGTTTGTTTGGCTAAGACAAGTGGGTTTCATCTGGAGTACTAATTTTACATTTCTGCGTCGACATACAGAAGAAAATATATGCTCGCAACACTAATGGCGTGGATGAGCTTTTATATTTATTCATATGCACATATTAATACTCAGAAATCTCAGTAACAATGAGACATGTACTATAATGGAACAGTGATTCAAAGAAGTGCCAGTAGTAATGCTGCTTTGCACAATTTGACAGCAAGTTAACAGAAAACCTAGCTGCAAAATGTCTGCAGGCTGAAAACAGTATGCAGGTACAGAAGGTATAATGGGATGGATGGAAGAAGCAATAGTCAAAGTCTCAAATAAATAGAAATTCTTCTTTCTTTCTTTTTTAAAGATGTATAGCTTCAATGGCAGGAAAAAATTTGGATATGGATGAGAAACTGCTTTTGACGCACCATTTAACTGCAAATCAAGTTCACTTGCTTCAATGTATCCCACCTTTAATGCAGGTTCTGTCGAGTATTTTGGCAGCACCTCAGCAAAGATTTAGCAGAGAAAAATGTCTGCGAATTATTAAAGGGCCACTTGAAGTATGCAGGACTTCTTATCTTCACAGATTCTGCTGACTACTACATCTCCAATGAGCACGAGGCCTATGCTGATTTTATGAAGCCACTGCGTCGCAAGATGCATCTCACAAAGTTGGTGGTTAATGCTGTCAATGGGGACCCCAACTGTAGCTATGAAAATCTTGTGAAAGTTATTCAGGTGAGTGTTCCTAACAAGTAAGTGTTTTGCCTGTCTTATCAAGAGCGTAGTTATAGGAAAAAAGAGACGAAAGAAAGCAGGCATCATTGCAGCTTCAAAAAGAATGTTTACAGTGCCAATATAACAAACTATGCTTGTGTTGCTTTCATATAAACCTGATTGCAATTTTTTTTCATCGTTATCAGTATGTACACTTATATTGTATATCAGATATAAGGAAGCCATCTTTGTGTCGAATGTGATTTCATTATAACAAAGTTGGACTGTACTTTCATTTGTGCTTAACATCCTAGTAGAAAAGTAGCAGCCTGTTGTGTCAACATGTTGATGTGCACACTGACAGTGGCATACCTGCAAAATTTTTGATTTTATCGTAAAATGCCCAACTTTTAGATCTTGTATGCGATTGTCATATTGACACCTATAACCTTATGATTTTTCATTTGCATCTAATATAGTGTTAATTTGATTACAAAATACAGTAGACTTATGCTAACTCGACTCCGGTGAATTTAATTCCCGCCAGGACCGTCCTGGATTCCGTCCCAGCAGGCGTCATAGTATTTCTTTCTATGGGCCCAAAATTTCGTTATTGCGCCTGAAATTAGTCGTTGCCAGGTAATTGGAACTTTACCAGTCAGCACACATGCACCTGACCCCTATCGTTACTCTCATAGTGACCTCTTTAGTGGCAGCGTCCGTCACGGCAGAGCTTAGGGGACAGTGAATGTGTTGAACATGCATTATCTCCCGTCGAAAACGCCTACAGGCGAACCTACTTATAACATTAATCAAGTGCCAAGAAAATCCCGTTTAAAATCGATAATTGTTCTAGCTGGGTTGCACGAAAAAAGCAGAGCGGATATGCATTTAACTTAGACAGAAAGAAGGGCAGTCGAACCCATTTAAAGCATTTCTGGTTTTAACAATACCTGAATGTAACAATGAACAGCTGCTGCACTGTGTGTGTGTTGGGGTAAAATAAACTGCTTATTGCAGCGTTCCCGTGCTGTATTATTGGCTATAACAATTAAATCTGCATAGTGGGTGTCTACGCCGAAAAGAAGTGCAATATCCAGGAAGAGATTAAAAAACACGAGCGGCACACCTTCGTCGCCCCTCTCCCGTCTGCATTCCACCCCTTCGATGTCGGTGAGAGAGTAGAAGGAAGATGAGAGAGGCGTGCACAAGGAGGTGATGCGATGAAGGCGTTATATGCGGGGTGTGTGGCACAATTGTAGGTGTGGAAAAGCGGGTTGCGTTTAAAAATTTTTTTTAGAGGGTTTTGCATTTCTACACACGCTGTAACCAGATTTATTGTCATAACCAATAACGCTGTTTGGGAGCATTGTAGTGGGTAGTTTATTTTACTGTAGAAAACATACTAGAGTGGGCGGTGCATTGGCTGCTCATTGTTTTATCCGATATATTGTTAAAAGCAGTATCATTATAAGTGGTTTCGACTGTATCTTCGGCCTGCCCTAGGAGAATTTTCAAGCAATAACCGTAGCTCACAATGTCCAATTAATTACGGTGTTTACCGAATTCTAACACGCGCCTCTTTCAAGAAAATTATGCTGATAAATGCCTGCATGGTGCAGTCGGACATGATACCAAAACCGCCTTCACGGCGTTCGTATGCTTTATTGCATAAATGTATTGCGGTGAAGCTGACTTTGGGAAACCGGCAGCCTTTGTGCAACACATATTAGACCCTTGCCCATTTTTCTTGCTAAAAAATCGGGTGCGTGTTAGATTTCTATTTTTTTTAGGAGCTTTGATGTAATTTCGATTCAGGGATGTTTTAGAATATGGAAAATACAGTCAAACCTCGATATAACGAACCTTGATTTAACAAAATTTGTGATGTAACAAACTATTTTTATTTCCCAATCTTACTTCCATTAAATTAATGAAACCTCGAATTAACGAAATTTGCGATATAACCAAGTTCTTTGCTGCAAGTACAACTTCGTTATATCGAGGTTCGACTGTACTGCTGTCAAATGAATCGGTGGTGTGTTTCTGCGTCTTGTTTAATTTGACCTGCTGAGTAAATAGATCAGTTTCATCCGTCCCATCAGGGTTAAATTAATGGAAATCGACTGTAATGCTAATACAGTAACTGGCCAATTTTTTGGACTTATGCACAGCAGTGACCCCAATTTATAGAACCAATGTATAATGGCATATTCATATTACCTAACTGCGCAGCAACACGCTGACTAACAAAGAACAACATACGACCCAAGCGCAAGCTCTCAATTGGTTTATTTCAGAAAAATGTTAAACTTAAGTACTTCATCATTACGTGACCACCCTGGTGGTGGAACTGAAAAACTAAATGAAAAAGAATTGCTATCAGCCCTTGAAAAGGCCGAAGTTACGCAATTGTTAAGGAACTTCAATGAGCATTGCAACATGTGCTGGGCAAGAAGGAAAATCTTATCTGACAATGGGATGGAAGGCTGACTGACCCATGCATCACCCATGTTTCTGATATGAAATGCCTTTATGATTTCCTTGTTAATTTTTTGTTTTTCAGTCGAAAGGACGCGCGTGTTTGTTAGCAAAGGGTTACAGCCGCAAGTACTATAATGACCAACTAAATAGTTGTGGGATGAGTTGCAGAAGGCCAACTGTTAGTTAGAAGCCTAGTGTTACTACAGCGACCGCTTTGGCCGATGTGTGACTTGCCACAACTTAACGGCACTTGGTAATGACGCCAGTCTTACACAACCTTTACCATTCCTAATGTTTGATCTGGCAACCGTCATCACTATGCATACTGGGTGCTTCTACTTTTTTCAAAACACTTTCTTTCTGTTGTATCTTAGTCCCCATGTTGTTCTGCAGTTAATGTGAACCAGTACAAACTCGTCCAGCCGTCAATACTTCTGTGTAACGGCAGCCGAAGTATCGGCCTCTGTTTTGTGAACAAACTTCATAGATATTTCAATTTGTCTGTGGTGCAGGTAATTCTTCTTTCTGGGTTTTTATGTGCCAAAACCAGTTCTCATTATGAGGCATGCCGTAGTGGAAGGCTCTGGATTAATTTTGACCACCTGGGGTTCTCCAACGTGCACTACAACGCAAGCAGACAGGCATTTTTGTATTTTGCCTTCATCAAAATGCGGCCGCCGTGGCCGGGATTCGATCATGCAGCAGGTAATTGTTGCTGCGATTAAATACCGTATTTACTTGAATCTAACGCGGACTTTTTTTCCGATAAAACGGGTCCAAAAATTGCGTGTGCATTTGAATCAAGTACGACCCTAAATCTGCGTTACCATATCGCCATCAGCATTTAAAGATGGCCGCCTCGTATCTGCTTCGAGCCTAGCTGCCATAGCTTCCTCCATGTGCTGTAGTACGTGTGCTTAGGCATTAGTCTACTGTCTGTCTTCCCGATTGCTGCATTTGCTCTATCAGCACGAAGTGCCAAGTTCATCATGAGGTCACATTTAAAAGGAAAGTGATCATGTGTGCAGAGACGGACAGAAATCGGGCTGCATCATGGGGAGAACCCGAAACTTGCATGCGGGACTGGCACAAACAGAAGGAGAGGATTTTCAGCAGCAAAGTAACGTGGAAGGCTTTCAGTGGACTGAAGCAGGTTGTGTTCTGCGACGATGTGATTGCCTTGGCCTTATCTTGAAAGCGATCTGCAATGGGGAGAGAGTCCACCGCGCGCTGTGTTTTCGCCGCTTATAGTTCGCGTTGAAGCGAGAGGCGTACTAGCACGAAGGTCAATTCACTCGCCGCTGCTGCCGCGCTTCGTCACTCCAGAGTTTTGACAGCGAGTTTCCGCAGTCATCGAGTGAGATGTGTTCATGTTTGCTTGTGTGCATGTGGCACCGTGCTTGTTAATTTAGTTGGCAATGTTTACAAGTTTATACCGTCAATAAATCTACTATGCTTACTTCGTATAGCTGTCTACTAATTTGCTATTGGAATATGTGTTGTCTGTGCGCAGGAGGCAATCGTGCCGGAGCTGGGGGACGAGGAATGCTTCTCGGAAGAGGAGCTGCTAAAACACGGAGAATTTGTCGCCAAGCATGCTTGCAGCTACGATGAGGCTCGCGATTCGGACTATGAACCCACCGCACTCAGGGCCCCATGTCTTCAGCGGCTCGTCGACTTGTGCCGCATCAAGAGACTTGAGTAAGGGCTTTTGCACTGCACGGGTTGTCCAGCTTGAGGTTAGCTACCTAGCCAGTTCACTCATGATGCCATGTGGCTGTGGTGTCCTGTGCAAGGAGTTGTCCTGTGCAAGTGGGTGTGGCTTCAAATTATATAATCAATCCAAACACATTGCTTTAACGAGATTTCTGTGCTTATTAAAAGATTATGCAGAAACTCCACTGGAGTTGTCTAAGTATGCGTATGCATTGTGCCAAATGCCCATCTCCACGCATACGACGTGACGTATATTGTTTACCGGGATTGACAAAGCAGTAGACCGTTCATTAAATGTGTGCTTTATTGGCCTTGTAATATGTTTTGGTCCTTGATCTCACCATTATGAACCCTTATCGACACTTATTATTATGGAAATTATGAAACTCGATCCAACCGTTATTGACCCTTATCAATCCTTATCAGCATTAAGTCTTATTGTTCGTTACCGACCTTATCAGAATCGCTCTGACCCTTATCAACCTTATCAGACTTGATCCCACCCTTATAAACCCTTATCGGTCGTTAACAACCTTATCAGAATTGATCCGATCCTTATCAACCCTTATCTGTTCTTATCAACCCTTATCTGTTCTTATCAACCTTATCGGGCATGATCCGATCCTTATCAACCCTTATCGGTCCTTTTCAACCTTATTGGATTTGATCGGCCCCTTATCAACCGTTAGCAGTCCGTATCAACCTTATCAGAATGGCTCTGACCATTATAAGCCCTTTTTGCTCTTTAGCACCTTATTCATCTGTGTCGAACCGTTATCAACCATGATCAGACCCATATAACCCCTCATCACTCACTCCTTATCATCCTTATCAACTCATTGACTGCTAATCTGTCTGCCTTCCTCTTGTTTCAGTGTCAGTAAGGACACACCTCTGAGGCGTTTCTCTCAGCCCACTGACACCCTGGCCACTTGCACACCACTGGTCCAAGATGTGTTCCATGAGGCATTTGCATCCCAGATGTCCGAGGTCAGAGAAAGCAGTTTTGGCGAGACCAGGAGACAAGGTCGGCGCATGTGCCCTTCATGCAGGGGTTGGCTGCAGACAGTATGTATACCTGTCCTCTGACATCTGCATACCTGCTAATTCTCCCAAACTAAAGTTTACGAATTCAGGCTCATTCTACTATTTTGCTAAATTTCAGTCAAGTTTTACAAAAATTAAATGCTATTTGCAAAAGAATGTTTTCTTGTTGGCATCCATCCAGTCTATGGAAGTCTGCTGATCGTGGAAGGATACCAGTGGGGCCTGCTCCGAGCAAGTTTGTTCAGACAAGTTCCTAAAGCAGGCAAAATCAGCAACAACAAAGTCGCTGAAAAGGTCACTGATATAAAAACAGTGTATTGCTTGTCAATATCTGCTGTTCCAAGTTTGATGCTGCTAATGAGCTGTGTCAAGAGGTAGTCATTGTCAATAAAGTGCTATGCAACCCACAGAAGGTGCGTGCTGGGGGCAATGTTAAAAAATACATATATGAACCGTAGCCTCCTCCTTCTCCTCTTCCATTTTAGTGTGCTCAGGATTTTTAAAAGATCGTAATGCTCACAGGTTGACAGGTATGCATCTGTGAACATCCTTGGAATATTACATTCGTTGCTTTGATGCATGGAGAGTAGCCTGAACTAATGACATGTAAATGCCTTATTGTGTTTTTTCTTACTGTGCATTGCTCGCAGGGCGCCTCAGCCTGTAAGAAGACAATAGCTTGGTGTGGCAGTCCTGAAGATACAGGAACCGTTCTGGTTTACTCTGCAGTCATGATTGGAGATGAAAAGGTAATGACTCTGCATTCGCAGGGAAATTTTATGCAGTCTTGGTTGTACTAATGGGACAACAATGGAATAATTACAGCATAACCTCGCTGATTTAGGTTTTTCGTGGGGTCACAGAAAAATTATTCACAGACAAGGGGTTCTGCTCAGACAGCTATATCAGCAGGTTGTGATTAGGCTGGCTGCAAAACGGCAGGGATGCCATGCCATTCCACATTTCAGTTTTGCTTTCAATCTGATGGCTTCACTGCACCACTTTATATAAATTCAGTGTGGGAGGTCAACTTGTATCAGATGTCGCCATTAAAAGAAAGTGAGTAGCAAGGTAGACATGTGAAGTGTTGCTATGTTGTCAGATGTGGACGTCCGTATGCACACATGCATAGTGCGCACTTCGAAACCTAGCAACCCAAGGGCAATGTGTAAACGGTAGAGTCTGAAATTGACTTTGGCACGGAGCATGTGACGGGTGTTTTTTCTTGAGCCGTACACTGTTTCTAAAAGAAGGCCTGTTATTTCTAGGCCTCTGCCATCTCTTAGGCTGTGTGGCCAGAGGTGTTAGCAGCAAAAAAATCAGCACTTATTTTACTATTACCTAAAATGTGCTAACAGCTCAATGATGCAGTTTAGGGCACTTGGTGCAATTGCGAAATTGTAGCAGAGCAATAGTGAAGTGATGTCCGCCTTGCCTAAACCCGAAGACTAGTACCACTTTTAATGTATCTGTCCTCAATATGCTAAAACATGTTTTGGATTTTAGTCGAGATCTTGCATAACAGCTACAGTGATGCTTTTTATAAACTGTTAACTGGTACACCAAGGTACTTCTTAGCCCATTTTGAGGACACACATCTCGAAAGTGGTGCTAGTTCAGGATTTCTGCTAAGTAGACATGGCTTCACTGCTGCTCAGCTTCAGTTTTGCAGTTGCAACATGTGCCTTAAGTGAACTATTAAAAAATGATTAGCACATTGTAGTTAATTAATCACATTATTGTTGAAAAAAAATTTTTTTTCAACAAAGAAAATTGCACTGGCCCTGTCTAGCCATGTAGTCTAGCTGTGAAAACGACAGGAGCCTAGATATATGCAACAGCGCTTTTTTAAGCATTCTGAGGAAAAAATGCCTTGTACTTCAGACACTTCATTTCAGGTCGAACCCGATTGCTGCTGACTTTTTCATTCAGTCACTTCTTTAAAAGCGTACTTGAACCTGGTTTCTCTCTCAAAAGGCAGCTGCTGGAAAACATAATTGTCACCTAGTGCAGTACTAACAGATAAAAAAGCACTGGAACTTTCAAATTGAGGCCTTTCATCAGGGATAGCTCTTCACTTCTGCATGCAGAGAAGACTTAGGCATGTTACATTTTTTTTTTGTCACACATTGGTTGCTTCATCAACATTAAATGCCATGTTGGAAAATTGTTGACATGCTTCTAATAAATGAATGAAGGTTATCGTACTAAAAGCCTGTTCTTCCACGCTATTGAAGCATGCTACATCTAAATCATTTTTCTTAAGTGATGTTTCTGGAGTGAAGTAATTGAAAAATAATTGAAAGGAAAATCAATCTAAGTTATAAAAATCAGCAGGTATATTGCACTCATTTCAGAAAGCCCACTTGAGCCTGAGTTGTTGAATGATCGCCAACCTTTTGTAAAACGTGACTACTTGTTTGGGAGAAAATTAGCATAAAATGAGCAAAAAGAAAATTTAAAGTTCTGGAAAGATGTGAAAGTGTACTGTACTGTATTTACTCATTTCTGATGTGCAATTTTTTTCCGGAAAAATTCACAAAAGCTTGACGTGAGTTGAGTATGAAACTAAAGCTGCAGTAACTGGTGTCCATTTCCGAAAACACCTTTTCGTCTATACGCCGGTCTCCTGCTATTGACCCTTTTCACGGAGCAATTTGCACTAGAGGAACGAGATGGGCTTTCGGTGGCGCGCTGCACGTTGCCTCAGCTAAAGCGCACTAATACAAAACCATTACTGCTTTTGCCCTGCCACTGTGTGATCAGCTGTCGGAAATGCAACTGAGTGTTCACTAACGCACTGTACCTGCTCGATTAATGCTGCAAAAATCGGAATGACAGAGGGAAGACGTGTGCGGCAGGTGGCTGCAAAAATAATGACTTGCATATTAAGGATTCGAATCAGTCTGTGTGGCTGCTGCTACATAAGTACTGTCTGTGTTGCTGGTCCTTTGCGATGCATAGCTTTTATCGAGGATAAAAAAAATCCCTCATCCACCAGGGCTGTATGGGTATCCTCAAAAAAAAGGACTTAAACCCCAGAACGTCGCCAATTAAGCATGAGTACCACTCGTTACAAAAGGTAGTAGCGCCACTTACTGGCATAGCAAGTTTCTCGCACGTTATCTGCACACATCCACCTCTACTCACACGCGAACTTAACGCCCACTCTATTGCCAACGTATCAAGAATACCCAAGTGAATGGGGGCACACTTGAATAAATGTGCCGAAGCATGAGTGACGGCGACTACACCGACAACACACGAATGTTGTTACGGTCCGCAGAGCAAGCGAGTGACTAGCGATAATATGTGTTTGCTACAAGCTATCACAAAGTACAGAACATTTACGTTCCAAGCCTTATACGCAGCAAGAACAAATCTATCGCAACTGAGCCCACCCGTGAGTGATTAGGCTGAAACTAAACAATCAGATAGTGACCACACCGAGGAACTTTACTGAGTCAGAAACATGACAAACCACTGCTCCAAATTGTTTTCCAAATAAAGAATGAAGAGCAACCTGATACTGATTTAATTTATAAGCAGGAAGTTTGGACAGCTCAGAATACATTTCAAGCACCGCTTTTAGCACAAGCCCTGTATACGTTGCTCGCGCCATTTAGACAAGGCGTAATGAGCTCTGAAAGCACTTACATCTCCTCTAAAGCTGTTGCCAAAGCTTCGTGTCGTCCACAGAGTCACTGTTTACAATATTCGTCGAAATGGAAGTTTGCTGCGCCGCATCAGCGTCATGCACATGCATTGAAACACTGAGGCAGCTGAGGCAAGCAATGGACGCGTCAACACGTGATCAAACATGGCGGCTCCCACAGGATCACCGGGAAAAGGGTCAATAATTCTGTGTAATATTGGCAGTATGCGTAAGTAATGTAGTCTCAAAATATTGGCTCCCAAATATTGAAGAAAAAAAAAAATGCCTGAACATAAAGGGCCATGAAACACTCCTGAAGCATCTACAAGAACCATCGAAGGAGTAGTTTAGCATGTTGTAAACACAAGTACTGCCAGTACATTCAACGCCCGATTTTTCAGACTCTCGAGGGAACGTGAAAATGTCTAAAGAGACAGATGCATGCCTTTTACTGCCCTCAAGGGCTCAAATGGCCAGAGCCACATCGAAAATAGCTCTGAAGGCCTGTCAGTACACTTATTAGTTGTCTTGGTGCTCGTACTGTGACGGGAGATGGTGGGTGTGTGGCTGTATAATTAAGGAACTATGTGCCTTGGCAGTGGCCTCTTGCCACTCTTGGTACACTCCACTGCAGTACATTGCATATGCTTGACCGCATAACACTTGTATCGCGGCGAAGCTGACTTTTGGGAACCGGCATTAGGCAAAACTCCTTACACCCTTACCCTTGCCATGCTTTTCGCACTTCAAAGCCATTGGTGAGGATGATGAAGGCGGAGTCAACGCCATTGCTGGCAGTGGTGAGTCCTTTCAATGAAAAACACGGCGGCATACAGTGGTAGCGATTATCGAAGCAGCTATGCCTAGCATTGCAGATCCATGACAGCACAAAACTACCATGCACAAAGCACCATGTGGCCAAACACAAGTGGCTTCAGTGATCGAGGTGGCTACTGGCTTCCAGTGGATCGGCATGCGAGAGCGCTGGTTCGTGGCTGTGAGATAATCAAAATGGCGGTGGTGGTGGCTTTTATTAATGCTGTTTTAAACCAGTGGTCACTACAGAAAGTTCGAAAAACTGGACGGCGGAGGGTTTCAGTGTCCGAAATTTCAGCTGTCCTTATACACTGGCACTATGGGGTACATGGCGGTTGTGCGATGGCATCCGCATTATCTGGCATGTTTGAAAAATTGGATGCTGACTCTGCTATGCCTTGCGTGCCTTAGTATTGTTTTCTGCCCTTTCCTCTTTACAAATACTGTTAACTCCCATTAATTCAAGCGTTGTGGGACTAGAAGATTTGTTCAAGTTATCCAAAAGGTCTAATTAACAAATGGCAGCAAAATGAACCAATTCAAATCTTTTTTTCTTGATGTAGCCGGTAATCTTGAAGCACAACTCAACCTGCATGCGGCAAAGAGTGCCTACATGTTTAAATGCCAACTCAACATTGAACTGAAAAGTTCTGAAGTGTAGGGCCCAGCCTCAACATCATCCGCACACAGTTGCTCCAGTGGGGGGCAGTGTCGATAACATTGTTGTCATCACTCTTGTCACTGCAGCCTGTGCAGTCAGTCACGCTGCTAACATTGTCGTTACCAGCGAATGGCCCAAAAACCTCAACGCTGTCATTGGCGCTGTCAAAATTTTCATAAGAGACATTGCCCTAGGACACAAGCAAGTTTTCATTGCAGGACAGGTTGCTGCCGTAACTATTGTCATAGATGCTGCCTTGTCTGGACGTGACATCTACTCGGAGGACAAAGCCACATTTTTTTTAACTGTTGGCAATCGTCACAAATTGCGTAATGTATTTAAGAATTTCGTTACTACTGCGTGCATGGAGGGGTACCGTTGGGTGTTGGTTGATGGTCAAATTAACCAAAAAGGAACGCTTCCTTGTTCGAACTAAATCTGTTTTCCTTTTATAGCCAATGTATGGTTTCTCTCCAGTACTTTCCAGTGTGTTGAAATTAAGTGAAAAGTTGAATTGACTGAGGTCAAATATAAAGGAGTTAACCTTATCTGTAATCACATTGTTTGTCTGCATAAATATGGCTGAGTTTAAAAAAAATATTTTTTTCATTATCATTACTGCATGAGAATCTCTAACAGCATTATGTTGTTTAGTCACCTTAGACAACTAGAACATAAGTTGTAGAACATACTATATATTCATAATAATTCTTGTTAATACTAGCTTGTTTCCTGCGATGTCTTCCACACCTTGTTCATTTCTTGTTTCTCTGCACCCTTGCCTCCATTCTTTTTCTCCACCCATTTGTATCTCTCACATTTACCTTTTTTTAAAGTGTTATTCTTTGTTTCGTGCTTTTAAAGTCAGAGTTGTGGTGTTGAAGCATTTTGCTTTCTTCCATTTAGCTCTGTCTTCGCCATTTAAGAATTACAAAAATAAAGTGCTGTCAGACCAAGTTGTAGTTGTTGCCTTTAAACAGGAGTGCACTGCAACTTTGCTGCTACGAATAATTGTCAATTTCTTTGTTTTACATTCCTTCCCCCCTCCAAAAAAACAATAAAAAGGTCAGTTCTGGCAGCTTTGTCACTGCCTCTCGTCACAGCCATTGCTGTCCCAGGGTTGGCTGCATCATGCGCCTTTTTGAAAGCCAGGCTAGAAAGAAGATGGCACACATACAGTGGTTCATGTAAGTACTGTGCAAGTTTACATGCATAAAAAAAAATTTATATGGGAGGTAATTTGTGCACTGCAGTATTTTCGGCCATCAGCAACTAATGTTCTTTGAAAGCACAAAAAATGTCACAGTTTCGCCCTAACGGCGAAGCAATGAATGCGATAGCAACACAGCAATGTCATACGAAGTAAGGTGAGCGGCTTTGGTAACAATATGAATTGTAGTAAACATGAGCTGATTAAGTAAGCAGGTGTGCTGCGGCGTAAGTAGACCGGCATGAAGAGAGACTCGATGACCACGAGAAGGCGCGTGTGAAACGGTGGTGTTGATGAGAAGCGCTTCCCGTGGGCAGCGCGCGTGCGAAGGGACACACCTGTAGCGCTGCACTGCCGATCCGGGCAGCATTACATGTGTAGCGTGCGTTGGAAAATGTGACCCGACTATTACTAACTGAATGAACAAGCGTGGTGTGAGTGCGCACAAACAAACATGAAGAGATCACACTGAATGACTGCAGACAACGACTGTCAAAACGCTGGCAGCGAGCATACGCCGCTGCGGGCGAAGGTACGTGCGGTCTATCGCTTCAACAGCAACTGAGCCGCGAATGCACGGCTCATAAAGGTCAGAGCCGTGTGGAGATAAGAGAGGGTGCGGCGAGCGACGAGCGCGGTTGTTGGCAAAAGAAAAGTGCGCCCCCCCCCCCCCCCCCCCCCCCCCCGCTTCCTCCGGCGGTGGCTTCCCGCTTCCTTGCTTGCGCGCGGGAGAGATAAGAGACCGTGCGGCCGAGCGACGAGCGCGGTTGTTGGCACAGTAGAAGTGCCCCCCCCCCCCCCGCTCCCTCCGGCGCTGGCTTCCCGCTTCGTTGCTTGCGCGTCGGGGATTGAGTGCGTGCGTCCCAGCACGCTTGCGCTCGGGCATACGGCGCGCGGTGAAGATTTTATCTATACGGAACCTCACGGCGACGGCGACGACGACGGCGACGGCTACGGCGACGGCGACGCCGACGGCAGAAATCCGGTTGAAGTGTCCATATAATTGCTATCGCAATAATAAAAGGAAAAATACAGAGAAGCTCATGGAAATTGTTGGTTGGTCAAGGGTGGCCTAACTGTGACTTGCTAGCTCCAAGCTCTCACAGCTCTCACAGCTCTCCTTGGGCCTTTGGCTCACAGCTGGCTACTTGGTTAGGCAGTCACTGTCCATTCTCATAATAAATAAGTGCAGTGTTGTGCTAGTTTTTGTCTTGCTTTTTGTTTTCCTTTACGGATACCTGCCGCAACTTGTGAGTGACCTCGTTGCCTGACTAACACACGCAACGAGGCAAGATTATTAATTACCGTTTTACAGAGTGGACCATACCTCTTCCAGTGATACTTATTGCTCGCAGCAATAAATATTCTTAGAGCTGACGTCGATGGTTGCCTTATTCATCCGAACCGAAAGTAGGTGCGATTACCTGCACTACAGGTTGGGGAGTACTACGGAATGACTGTGTGTAGCCAGATGCTGAGCTCGCTGCACGCAGAGCGTACCCCCACAGGTGCTGGAGTAGAACAAAAAAAGTTATGTACTTGGATTTAGGGGCATATTTTAAGAACTCCAAGTGGTCAAAATTAACCTTTTTACTATAGCGTCTCTTATAGCACAAGTGCTGCTTTAGGATGAACTCCATCATTAAACAAAATGCTAAGCGATCCTTGGCAAAGCAACAGCCTGTGCCATTTGGTAGCGAATGAGGCAAGAGCAGACACAGTGAGGTTGATGAATGACAAAACAAATAGAAATACACCTGATCTCCTTTCTCTGTTGCTATTGTTGCTGGAAGATCTCTTGTGAGTCTACATGCTTATCACTTTGCTTGTCTCGCATGGCTCACTATTGAAGCAATCTGCACTTAGATAGCCCTGTTGAAAACGTGAAGTAGGAAGTGGCAGCTGGAGCTAGAAGGAAACCACTGCCTCTGTGAATGGGAGCAAGGGCAATGACTATTGTTCAGCGCCGACTTCTTCCCCCTGATACACTGAAAGGCATGGCTTCACAGTTGTGTGCAGTTCCAGCAATTGCTCGTGGCGAAAGACTGTGTGCGGCCTGTTGTTTGTAAGGGTGAGGTTCCTTTTGGCAGGGGTATTTCAGCTACTATGGGAGCTATCAGCTCACATTTAAAACAGAGACCATTGATGATATGAGATGATGGGCCACATTACAGCAGTGAAATGATGAATGCTGACTTCACTGCCTGTCTTATATAAACACAATGCTGGCCACTGCAGACATTGTTCTCCAGTCTCGTGTTTCTAGCAATCATTCAGAATGGTATTTGGCAAGGCCAGGCCAGTTCTGAATATATGTCTCACAGGCGTCATCAAACTGGCTTTTGCGGTAGCCTTGCTAGAGAGAATCTACAATATGGTCTGTCCACCCTCGCAAGAGACTTCTCTGCTAAAACTGTGCAGACTAGAGTCGTACTGTTAAGTAGTTTGGCACTAGACCAGCATGGTTTGTAGGCATTATCAGTGCACTCTTAAACACCTTTAAAGACGTGCAAAACATAAAACCATAAGGTCACAGGTTTAGGACATGACCTGTGGGGATGAATATAATGTGCTATAGATACTTGTAGGAAACCAAGGTACCATTTTATTCAGAACTGTTGAACATTCCAAGCATTTTCTGCCTCATCCGAGCTTTGCATTCGGTTACATTCAGGACTATGCTAGCTTGGCCACAGTAAAGTGTCTTAGATAATTGTTTTCTTTAGGGGCGGGTGAATATTCAAAGTTTCAAGACAGAGTTGAAAATTGCACAACTATTCATATTCAAAAAAGGAACTATTTGGTATTTTAGAATATTATAAGCTAACCAAATATTTTACAAGCGACTGTTAAAATCTGGTTACTTTTCTCCGTCTGCTAAAGTTAACAAATTATTGCAAATTATCAGAAGTGAAACAAGAAATGTTTTTGAAGCAATGCAGAAATAAAATTGGTAATACAAGCTTTGTTTTAAGTTTTGTGGCAGAAGCCTACATGACGACTGATGATTTTCGCTTGTCTGTCGGTTATTGTTCTTGGCCGTCTAGTCTTGCAGCCATTACGTCTGTTACGCTACAACCAGTGATACTTTTCTTACAATGGGCCCTTTTACATGTGTCTGCGGCATAAAAGTCATTCAGCAGCTTTCTTTCTTCCACAATTTCATATCTTTTTTCGGCATCTATTTAATTGACATTCCTAGAAAGCTAGTTACAGAGCAGCTGTTCATTCTTGGTTTGTCATCCGGCTCTCAAGATGTTCAGAGGCTATTTGTGCAGTTTTTTTCATGACAATTAGTTATCTTGTGTTTAAAACTGATCCATTGTAGCTTATAGCTAGCGGTCGTTCTCGCACTAGTTATTAGAGGCGCAATATCTTATTATACCGAAATAAATATCCCTTCTGTAAATATACGCGTCTGCATTTGGTTATTCAATATTCAATACTTACCATTCATATTTGATTCGTATTCGAAAGAGTTGATATTCGCCCACCTATAGTTTTCTTACCTCTTTCAAGCTCAGGGTAATGTGCCTTCCTCTTGAAGCAGGGTGGCAAAATTGAGCAACAAACATACTAATCTTTCATTTGAATTCGAGACTCATGCTCTCTTGTCACAGCATGAGGTTGATATGGGAGGGGATCATCAGCTGAACTTGCAAATGAATCATGCCAAGACCAATTATAATTAGCCTTTTTCATTGTTATTTTTTTCATACAGGTGCTCTTGTGAGACAGTTTTGGGTGAAGTTGCAGATCCATCAGAAATCTACTTTGTGTGTGAGTGTGAGGACATCCCTGTGAGCGACATTATTTCAGCATGCAATGTGAGTGTACATTATGCTGCAGAAAGGCATGTGTAAGGAAACTGACACAGGTTTCAACTTTTTATTCATATATTCTACTTTCCCTTTTCAAATGCAGGAATGCTCTCATCCGGCAGTGCTGAATTGATTTGAGTGGTAGTAGTTGTATTTTAAAAGAAGGAGGTAAATAAAACTGGCTGTTTATTTATGCGAGTTAGATTGTAAACATTTTTTTCCAGTTATTGTGAAATGTCTTTTAATTTAAGGGCAGAAAATCGGCTCAGCTCATCAAGCAAAAACTTGTCAAAAATGCGGATGACGAAACCAGCCCGTCCAGTGCTTTTTTGTGCAGGCCTGAAGATGATTTGAGCTCCTTTGTTGCTCCGCGCTTCTTCCAGATGGCATGCTTTACTTTCTGCTTATTGTAAATAACATTAGATTGCGCAAAGAGCTGCTGAAGAGTGAAGTTGGGAGCATAGACTCAAGTGTGTAGAGTGAAGCCCACCTTCGTTACTATGTAAACTTTTTTTTTTCTTAGTAAACTTCACCTTTCTCACAAATTTTTTGCTTGGTCTTGCTTTATATGATGATCAGAATCATTTGCACATGATGTTGGGAGCATACGCTAACTTGTGTGTAGTGAAGCGCACTTTTGTTACTTCTTTGTGACAGTAATTTTTCACATGGTATTACTTTATGTGACAGTCAGACTCAAATCCTGTCTTCTTTATTTCTTTACCGTCCTAAAAAGTTGGAAGTTTAAAAGCAATAGCCGTAGCACCAGTCTTATAGCTTTGTGACTATGCACATGTGCACACAACTCATGCACGCACTCACAGAGGGAGTGAGAGAAAGTTTTCGATGGGATGAATCTTGTCGGGGTCGGGCTGAACTCCTGCGGCACTGACAAGGTGGCCGAGAATAATTATCTGGTGATGGTCCAAAGTGGCACTTGGACGAGTTGAGTTGCAATCCGACGCGTTGGAAGACAGCAGGAATGGCAGACAGATGCATAAAGTGACTTGCAAATGTGGGCCAAAAGACTACCACGTCGTCTAGATAGTGTAGACAACTGGACTATTTATAGCCACGAAGTAGAGAGTCCATCATTAGCTCGAATGTTGCTGGGGCATTACAAAGGCCGTACGGCATAACCTTGAATTTATGAAGCCCGTCCAGTGTTACGAAAGCAATCTTTTCGCTGTCCTTGTCATCTGCAACGATCTGCCAATACCCAGAGCAAAGGTCTATGGATGGGAAGTACTTGGCTCAATGCAGGCAGTCCCGAGGTATCACCAATACGTGGCAACAGGTAGACGTCTTTGTGTGTGATCTTGTTCAGGTGTCGCTAATCAACGCAAAAGTGCCAGCTGCCATCCATCGTCTTAACAAGGACAACTGGGGACGTCTATGGACTAGAGGAATGTTCAATGATGCCTTTAGCCAGCATTTTATCCACCTAGTGCTGTATAACTTGACGTTGAGCGTGTGAAACGTGGTACCGATGTTAGTGTATGGGATTGGCAGCACCAGTATATATATGGCAAGTCACCATTGACGTCTGGCCAAGGAAACGACCACCAAAATTAAAAATGTTGCAATAAGCCTCCAAGACGTGGCAGATGTCAGTAGCCTGCGTAGGAAGAAGGTCAGGTGTAATCATCTTGCTTAGTTCGTGTGGTGCAGGATTGGACTGATGAGCTTGCCTGTGGATGATGGGGGAACTTCCGCGTTTAGTACGGATTCTTGCAATCGTTGATAGGTGAGATGTCAGCCAGTGACATGCCTCTCGGGATAACCTGCGCTAAGCAGTTAAAGTTGAGGAGAGAATGTGTGGTCCATTTGTCCGCAACAGTGAGTAGGGTATGTGGAACAGCGACGTTCCTTTTAAGCATTACGTGAGCACTCGTCCACACCTCATAGACGCTGTCAGGAACAGGCGGGAATGAGGTCAGAGTAACGTACCCTATGGCTTGAGGTGGCAGGTGGATGTCATCGAGGGAATATAAGTGTGGTTGTGTGCCTTGTGGAATGCCGCATCTATGGGGCAGTTGAAGTTGCATTACCCTGGACGTGCATTCAAAAAGGGCGAAGTGAGACGATAAGTATAATCCTAATTATAATGTCATGAGAGCACTGTTCCAAAACTGCAAACAAAACAGTTGTAAAGTGCCCTGCGATGCTTTCTGAGCACAGTGGATGTTTTTCCATCGGTGACGCGAAGAGTTGGTAATGCAGCAGGTGTGAGAACTTTGTTCAGCTGGCGCCATTGGGCATTCATCATAGATAATTGCATGCCAGTGTCGATCAACGCTGGAATATTTATGCTGTTGGCTGTAACATTAATCATGTTCAGCCTGGTTAGTGAGCAGAGGATCTTTAGGTCGAGTCGTCAATGCAGGAATATTTGACAAATTTTAAAGGAATCCTAGATTAATTTTTTGGCGATAGATGATTGGCTTGAGTACAGAGATACTGGTGGACCTGGACATGGCATATTCAGTGCCGTATTGCGTACCTGCACTTCAAGCTGTTGAATTATTCGACCTTGCTCTGGGATCTGCTAGCCCTCCTGCTTATCTCAGATTCAAATTGTAGAGCGGTTGTCCCTGAAAGAGCAGTCGGGTGTGTGATTTTCGAACTAGGAAAAATGTTTCTTCAACCGTGAAGCTTTCTTTCTGAGAAGCCCTTATGGGTTTCCTTTGCAGTTTCGTGCTACTCGTGGGTTTGATGACAGTTTTCTCTTTCATTCAACCTGAACATGCTTTCTTTTTAGATGAATGCCGTTTGTAGGCCTCGGCATGTATAGAAAAATCTGCTCGTAAAAAAACTGTAGAGTTGCAAATTGTTAAAACAGCTTCAGCTCTACAGTCAGTGATTGGCACCAGGGAAGTCACTTAAAGGACTTTTTTTTTTTCATGCATAGGTCAAGCGCAAGTTCTTCTACAGAGAGTGGTATGAAGAAGGTGGCAAGCCTTATACTGCCAGCATGTCAGCCTCTTGCCCCAAGGATGGCTTCACCTACTCAAAGATGTAAGTTTCTTTTATTTTGAGGTTTCATCCAGAATATGCCCAGTTTATACAGATGCCGCATTTATGTTTCAGTGGTTGTTGAGCGCTATTGCCATTAAATTTATGGGAACCTGCTCAGGCTTTATGATGGTTGCACTTATACCTAGATGTGAACTAATCATGACTACTAGTGTTTAGTTGTTAATAGTGCAGCAACATCAAACCGGTTTTGTGGAAAAACTGGTTATCTGGTTATTCGATTCACCAGTTATTCGAATTTGAAAACCAGAGTGATCGGTTATTCTGTTGGTTATTCGGTTAATAGTATCCGTATATATGGATAGCCAGATATTTGTTCTTCATTACTTGTGCCGAAATTACCTCTCTTTCTCTCTTGTATTATATTTGCAGTTATTTTTGTAACCGCTAGTGCAAACCCAATATGTATACTCTCGTTAACCTCCTTACCTTTCCTTTTTTAGACACCAAACATTCGTGTCCGAATATTCAGATATCCGGCTAACTGGTTATTTAAACCGGATATCCTGAATATCTGTTTCTTGAAATCTGGATAACCAGTTTTTGAGACCAGATTCATTCCCTCTGGTTAAACCGGATAGCCGGTTTGACGGATATTTGCAAGCACTAGTTGGTAAGTTTACAGGGTGTCGCTGCTATCGTGCATGAAGCTTTGAAAAAGCTTTACGAATAAGACCAAGGTGCGTGTTGTTCAGAGCCTTGTTAAAATACCGCCAGTAATATTTTTAGTCCCTGGCATCCAATGAGTTAATTACAAAAGTAATCAGCTAGCTTTTTAATTATAATTGTCAAGATGTCAATTAGGGAAGTTGTCAGAGGTATCAAATGAGATGTTTCTAGCAGATGAACATTGTGTGTTTATTTTTTCTGGAGAAGAGAAGCAGCCCACAAATTGTGATAAATACCTTGCGACTACACACCGGCATACACGAGATAGCAGTGTCATCAAAAAGTCTCAGTGGGAAAGCAAGTTGTTGCCAACACTTAAGCCCATTTCAGTGTTTCTTTATGGTATATGTCATATCTGGAGCATTATTTTAAATAAATGCAGGTGTGACATAATGTGCATGTAGAAATTGTGCCTCAACATTCCCACTTTGTGTGATGTGATGCATATTGCACTTCATGCATGAACTTACAAGAACTGCTGGTAGTTAAACAGGGCTGTAGGGAACAGCTTTGCATGCAAGAGAGACTGCTTACATTTCAAAACTACATTTGATGCCTTAGGGCGAACTAAGATTAAAAAAAAAAAAAAAAAGACTGAGGAACTGCTTTAAAAGACTGCTGCGCACCTTGTTTAAGCCTGCTGTGGTTATTACTTACTGGAAAAAGATGTTGAAAATAAGACACAGCGATGGCATTCAAAAGAGGCTTGCACAAGTTGGTTAGCTTCCCTCAGATGTCTCGGCAGCACTGTTTTTTTGCTGGATTGGACAAAGAAAAAGCTCACTGGGAACAACTTTGCAAAAAAAAAAAAAAATTAATGCATATAGCTGTGAGCAACTTGTGTCTGTCTTGTCACTGTAGAGATGATGCTTTGACTATACATCGTAAGTTGAATTAGTGCTATGAAATTAACAACTTAATTTTCAATCCCTGCATGATAAACATAGCTTCTCTAGATTTCAGTCGACTTGCTGCAAGTTTTATTTTAGAAGTTCAGAATCAATTGGTTAATGTGATTGAGGGGGCAGGAAAAACAAAATTGTCATGTTTTGAATTATATGGCCCTCTCATAACAAAGAGTCCCATACAGCATCCACAACTTCCTTGAATGGATATGTTCTGGTTGACGCAGCTAGTTTCTTTATATTGTTGATTGAAATGGATCATATGATGGGGTCTCAATGCATAGAGTTTAATATCGACATTACATTGCAGTTGTTTAGTCTCTGGGAAAGCTATTGTCAGTGGTTCATAGATATTTCTCAAATATGGCATATCTTTCTTGGGAAAGCACAATGAGGTTTTATTCGTTGTTTCTTGTAGTTCTGTTGTGTTGAGCATTATCCTTATAACCTTCCTTTATAGCAAACAAGTGTTTTACATTCATAACTACTATAATAATTTTGTTGTGCAATTTTCAGCGCACAAGTACGTCTCAGCAGTTCTTGAGTACAGTGGAATCTTGATGATACGATCATGGCTAATACGAATTTCTGGATGATACAAACTTTTCTGTGGTCCCGGCCGAGCCCCATTACTTTCCAATGTGCTAGAGAACGGTTGTTACGAATCGATTTTCGACCCGCGTCGGTTGATATGAGTAATCGCCACCCCACTGACGGCCGCGAAAGAGAACAGCGTGCAGTCACGTGCTTTCTCCCTTTCTCTTTTGGTGCGGAGGCGCGGACGCGGCGCCGGACAGCACGGAGGCCGCGACTGGGCGCGAAGAGTTTGAAGTGGTGACACTTTTGTTGCTTTTGTGCTTTTCCTCCTTTTCTGCGTGCCATCAGCCGGACGGAGTGGCCGCTGTGCTTCGGGCCGCGTTCTTTGTGTTTGCGCCATTTTGCCTAGTCGCAGCGAGCTATGTCTACCTAAAGTCCCTATATAAGAAAAGTACCGCCATCCTTTGATAAACGCCGCTTCTCTCTCTCCTGTATCTCCGATTGGACGATGATAGCGCGCTTTTCAATTCTTTATATTTTCTTTTTTTCCGCCTCAGAGCCATGTTGAAAGTCCTCAGCGCAGCCGCAGTAGCCGGCGGTGGCGGTGGCGGCGCGCGCCCGGCCTGAAAGCTTCAACGTAGACTTTCTAGGTGCGCCACCGTCGACTTGGCTTTCGCAAGCAAAAAGTAAAGAAAAAAGCAAACGCATTAGGAGAGGAGGCGGGGGAGGAAAGAGTAGATAGCGGTACTTTTTTTATATAGGGACTTTATGTCTACCGAGATATGATCTCGGCTGATTCGCGCGGCCGTACGCCGAAGCGCAGGAGCCTCCGTTGGCGCGTCTTCCATCGACTGCGTTATCAGTCCCGATGGCACAGGGCGATTGTCTGTTTCGCTGCCGGAGTCACACGGTGCAAGATAGTGCGGCACGTAATCCACGGTGCAAGGTAGCGCGGCACGTTCAGTCGGGTGCTCCTCCGGTTCTCCCGCTAATCGCTGTATTTTTCTTGGCGTAGGAGGCTTGCGCTTCCGTATTCCGAAGGCGTGCTTCGTCCAAAATTTCTTCTCCAATGAGTGACGATCCATCACTAACCTGGGAGCTCTCAGTAATCCGAATTCTGCGTGTCAAGTGAAGACGCCGGCGTGGTTTACGAAGCAGATCACTGCGGTTGCCATCTTGCCCCTGTCACAGCAGCAACCAATGGAGAGACGCCTTTTAGCACGGCAGCCAATCGGAGGCTGCTTTCATCGGAGGGCCTGTGTGACTACCTATCGCAGACCTGCGCTTCTTTTGTGTTTGTGCGTTTGTTACAAGATGGCGACTATGGATGAATTGAGAAGCGGAGCGGCGAAACTTTGAGCTTTCGAACGATACCAAGATGGCGGCGCTCGGTGGCGGGAAATACGAGATATGTCTCCGTGAACTGCGGGGATTTTGCGCGATTTAACGCTGTTTTCTCACCCTGCGCACTGATGAATTAATCTTTTTCGGGCACTTTTAGTGCGTTTTCAGCCAAACCATTTTGATACAGTGTAGATTAGGCGTTGCAGATACCGAAATGCGTGGTTTTCAAAAATCTATTTTTCTCACGATTTTCGCGATCTGATCTCCGCGTCCCCCCTTAAGTTGGCTAGTTTTAATTGCGTTTCGATGATACGAATTTCGGCTAATACGAATATTTTTGGTGACCCTGTGATATTCATATCATCGAGATTCCACTGTATATGTGTTGCTAAATCTAGATGATATTTAGGCAGTAACACTCACAATGGGTGTGTATTTTTGATACACACCCATTTTGATACACACATTCATTTCTTTCTGTTTATGATGTTCTGAAAAAGGTCGTATAGCAGATACTTGAGTTTAAGTGAAACCATGTGCCTTCCATCCATCATTCCTACACATCTTGAAGCATCTCACTGGAGGAGTGTGCAGATACTAGCACTAGGTTTTTCTCTACTATTTTAGTGTGAAGTTTACACCTTCATGGTACAAGATTTGGGCTGCATCATGTCTGGCTATGTATAGATTAACTGACACACTTTTTTGAAGCAAATCCCAGCTGCGACAGCCGCATTTTGATGGGGGATGAAATCCAAAAATGCCCGTGTTCCGTACATTGGGGGCACGTTAAAGGGCCGCTAAGCCACCTCAGATATTTTTTGAACATTGCAAGTAAACAGGCGCATCAAGTTCAGAATACCCTCACGATCAACGATGCCAAACGCTGCAGCGCTACGAAGCCGCGGGCGCGCCACAAAACCAATAAAACAATGCCGTCCTCCTTCCCTCGCCTTTCCGGTAACCCCAGCGGTCGTCATGATGTCAACAGGGGGAATCTGGTGATGTCAACGGCGGAAACAATGTCCATTGGTCGAACAAGAACCTACGACTTCCGGTTTGTCTGCTGGCAGGTACGCGCGTTCCATGCTCGTCCTCGTCGTGTTGCTCGCTTGTCCGCGCTTGCGCATAGGCAATTACAGCCCGCAACGCAAGTGCCAAATCGCTCGTGTTCCAACACAGTCATGCTTAGCGGTTTCATTAGCTGTGCGAACAGAGTGCGACAGTGTTGGCCTTTCCAGACGTGCACGCAACACAGGGTCTATAGCGGCACGCTTCGCATAACACGCGCCGCCACCGCAGCAACAGCGGGTAGCCGAGAAGCGCCGAGTTCACGTCCACGTTACCGGCACGCTAACTCGCTGCACGCCGTTTGGCACTCGCGGGCCGC
The DNA here is from genome assembly GCF_013339745.2 of Dermacentor silvarum. Taxonomy (NCBI): domain Eukaryota; kingdom Metazoa; phylum Arthropoda; class Arachnida; order Ixodida; family Ixodidae; genus Dermacentor; species Dermacentor silvarum. The sequence continues at coordinate 137,067,334 of NC_051155.1, forward strand.
TGTTCGACAGCGGTATTGCTCGCGAGCGACGAGATTTCCTTGCCGTACGTAGAGAGGATGAGACCGGGACTCATTTGTGCGGCAGCCTCACTGCTGCTGATCGCTCGACGGCGCCGATATTGTCGCTAGGCCTTTTCCGGTTCCCTTCAAAGCTAAAGCAAACGGCGCTTCGAAATGAATTACCAATGCTCACAAGCCGCAATATTTTATTATCGTTGTTATCACTCTTCGCAATAATTGTACACAAAGAAGAAAAATATGCTGATATTAGCGGCGCCGTCGGCTACGATGCGAGCACAGCCGAGTCAATCGTCTCCCGTCGGTAGCCGCTCACTCAGCTGCAGCCGAGGTTTTCGTTGTGGGTGGCAGAGGCGCGCAGCTTCACGGTCGTCGATTGGCCCGTTGATCGTGCAGCGGGCGGGGCGCCGGCCAAACTGTAGTCTACTTTGGACACCTCTCGCGCGGCAGACTGGAGGCTGTATCATCGTCCGCATATGTGCCGCTAGCATGGCTAGCGTGGACGTGCCTTAACCCGAAGTAGGCAGTGTTTTGAGAAGCATGTTGGCGATGACGTATGTCACGTGACATACGTCATCGCCAAATTTGGAGCAGCAATCGGCGAGGAGGAGAGACCAGCCGTAGCGAAGGAAAGAGCGAAACGAGCGAGGGCCGTTTTTCTATCATCAAACGCGTGTAACTCCGCTATTACGGCACCATTTCGAAAAATTCTCTGGGCTACGTGTTCGTTGTCGACTCGTGCACAACTGCAACACCACAACTAAATTTCGACCTCTGGGTGGTTTAGGGGCCCTTTAAGGGGGGACGTGGTAATAAAAATTAGCATTACTTATTTATGAACCAAACTTGATAAAAGTTGGCATGCTTATTTAGTTTCTTCTCCTGACTCTAAAAATGCAGTTAGTTTTTCTGTAGGTTCATTATTTCATTACATAATTAAGAAAACAATGTCTTTTGTTCTTACTACAATAGACAAATAACCGCTGCATAAAAATAGACAAATGACATATGGACCAATAGCAGAAAGCACAAGCTACTCAACATAGGAAGCACTTTTATGATTGGATCAATATTTCTTACTTTATAGTAAACTGAACTCCATTGTTTTCAACATGGCCATGCATTAGTCACACAAACGACAAATTTAAAAAACTTCAAACAAAGAAACTTAAAAAACTGCTTCCTATGTTGGGTGCTCCAAACATCTAGCTTCATGCTGCAAAAAGAATTAATATTCTATCTATGATAGCTACTGATATATCACGGTAAATGTCTTGCTGGGTGTGCAAAATTAGTATTCTGAGAAAATCAAGAAAACAAACAAATGTCACATTTAATTATGAAAAGTCACAAATGTCTGCACGTACACACTCCCAAAACATTAGTAGGCTCCTGGGGCATAGTCAGTTTGGGTATTAGCACCTCTGTGGCGCTTTTTGAATAAGCATTGCACATTTTCTGCCGATGCACGCTTGTTTTCAGATGCAGCTGATCGGCGCCGGTCTTTTTCGTCCATGCGCTGCATACACTTTTGGCCGGGGTTCATCAAGAGTTCTTTCAAAATGCTTGCCGAGGTTCTCCTGCAGCCAGCATTGAATTTCATCACTGCTTCCGCCACAGCAGCCTCAACGCTGAAGAGCGAGGCATGCCGCTCCTTCGGTGCGAGCGCCCATATTAGCGAGTGCAGGCTTTCGTTGTTGTTCTGTGTTTTGCCTCGCTGGCAACGTTCAAGCAGCCTCTTGTCAGAGAGCCGTTGGTAAATTGGCAGTAACGCCTTGCTGACTTGAGTCGGTAAATTGTAGCGGTGCTTCGGCACAGGTTGGCCTTTGGCCTTAGCAGCATTTTGCCGGCACCAGGAATCGGGACCTTCTGGACAAAGGCTATGATTTGAGGTGACATCATTTGATGTTACGTGATAGTAGCTTGCCATCACGGCCTTCTCCATGGCGTCAATGTCACCAGTGTGGGACTTCAGAGCCCATCCATAATAAGAACTCAATTTGTTGACCAAATCTCCAGTCAACCTTCCTCTTCCACCAAGTGGCTCTGAGCCAGGCCCCTTGTGCTTTGACAGGGCATTACGAAGTGCTGTCCCCATCCTTTTATGGACATGGTTGATACAATCCTCTTTGTCAACTTCGATGTAGCCATATACTTTGGCCTCCTTTAGGGCCAAGAAAGTACGGCTGTCACCGTCTGACAGCACAGTTGTGTATCTCAGGCTGTGCTTTTCCAGCGATCTGTTGAATAAAATGAGGCCAGCCTCCACCTCCATTTCACCAGCCTTCTTATCCGTATTTTTCTGGCACTCATGGCTGGCTTTCCATTCTTCGTATGACGGGTCACCAACTTTTGGTCCACGCTGACAACCGGCACAAAAGTTGCTCAGCACAACGTAGTCCAGCACAAGTCCGGTAAAAAGTTCAACGACGGCGCCGACACCGATGTGCGAACTGTGCCCGCGAGTCATCCAAGACCCGTCATACGATACAGCAACGTTGCCCGGGTTGCCGAAGTTTAATTGGCTGTAAAGCTGCCGGACCGACTTCGCGCATTCAGTTGTAAGCGTCTCAGCTGCCCGGGTCGCTGCAGGCGTCAACTTCGTTTTGACGTACCGCTGCCACGTTTTCGTATGCAGCCCGCGGTGCGATATATTCATTGCTGCGAAAATATCGTTAAACGCAGTTTGCCGATTGCCGGTGCTCTGCATCGCGCGCGCAGCCAGAATATTAATGGTAAACGGATTCACCTTCTGAGTCCCATTCACGCGCGGCGAGCTCCACGCTGACGCTTTGTCGCCGCATTTCGAGCATGTGAGCACCAGACTTACTGCAAGGCCGTATTCGCGCTCCTTCCGGCTGATTTTCGCGCTACCGCCGCATGTATTACAATTCATATGCTCCAGCAGTGCGTTCACCGATTCCAGGCACACCACGGTGAAAACAGTATTGTCAAGCGGGTCGGCCGCGACATCGCCAGCGGACAAGATCTCCGACTTACGGCTCACTGCTGCGGTTGACGCGAGCTCTTGTAGTTTCTCGTCGGATCTCCTGTCGATTATCTCCAAATCTGCAGGCGTCAGCATAACGGTGTCACGACGGACGCGGCTGGCGTTTTCGTCGCACCTACTCGTTGTCGCACAATCTAGGCCTAACGCTCGGTCGGCTCCATCGGTTCCGTCGCTTGACGCCGTTATTGGCTCGTCCTCAACGACTGGCGACGCGGTGGGGCGTTTTTTGAAGTTGTCGAGCATGGACTTCTTCCTTTTCTTTCCAAACTTGTGTTTAGAGTCAAACTTTCGAAGCGGAGGAGGCATCGTCGCGGGTAGTCACACAATGATCGTATCGAACATGGCGTCTCGCACTGCGCGTCTCTAGCGGCTAGCAGACAGCTCGGAGTGGGCCCAACCAATCACGGGGCGTTATCTCGTCACGTGCACGCGACAGTAGGGTGCCTCGATGCCCAGCGCCGCCGTCCAGGGTGGAGACAACCCCGCTGGCGCCGCCATATTGTGTCACACGAGCTGAGACTCAGCTACGCTTGCGTTCATAAAGTGTTACTCGCGGCGCGCTTCCAAGTGCTTTGCCATGATGAGAATTTTTTTATCGGTGTCCCATCTTCATATCTTTATAACCAATAGCCGTTAACTCGTCGAAGACGTAAATGTATGGCGCCGGGAACATGCCCCAAGTTGCCTAATTCAATCACATTTAATATGCCGTGTGTATGTTTAAAATACGCACTATTTTTTTATTTATTTTTTTTTGCGCTTCGATGCTTGGTATTTGCGACCCCCTGTGTGTGGAAGTTTTTCTTTTTCGCTGTTGTATTTTGGTTTACACGTCACGCCTCCTTTACCGTAGCCAGCCACTCGCGCACGGCGGTTAGTTTCCCTTGCGTTGCGCGTGCTCTTCGCGTTCGTTGCAATTATTTGACGATATCTACGCGCAATTTTTGTTTTTGTTTTTTTTTGCCCACAAAACTGTGTGCTGACAGGATTAAGCTGGTGTAAAAATAACTGCGATGTGAAAATAAGGTTTAGTTAGTGCTGTAGAGAAAAATGTAACGTAACTTGTCTGTGTCAATCTTGCGTAGTACACACAAGAAATCAAACGATGCACAAAATACATTTACTTATAATGTCTAGTACAATCAATCATGAAAGAGATATGTACATGAAAAATTATATGTACTGTGTGGCGCCTGAAGGTTATGTTGAAAGACGAGATAAAAAAAAAATTAATTCGCAAGGTAGGCTCGACACACAATTCGGGATAGAGAGTTTTTTTTTTTTTTTATTCATTACATGGGGGGGGGGGGGGAGGGTTCAAGTGAGTACATCAACCTTATTACACACAATATAAATCGAAAACAAGAATGCAAACAAGAAAACGCAACCGCGGGTAATATTAATCAAGATATCCAGCCAGAATACATACATCAGCTACCATCGAATACGTCGCATCAGCCAAACACATCGATAGCGAGTACAGAACATTTCATAAATAACCATTAGAACACTGATAACTACATTGAAAAAATAAACAACACTGTATACATATCACGTACAAAAACCGTAAATGAAACTAAGACAGTCAAATACAGATTCGCAATGTTTTTCACTTCGAAAATATAGTCCATGATGATGTAGGGCTGTTGACTTTAACAGACGGCGCCCATCCTGTCGATTTCCCTCGTACTGGTCCTCTTCAAAGTGTTTCTAAGTACAGGTAAAACAACAAAAGTGATTATTGATATGAAAAGTTGCCTTGTAAATACAGAGAAACCATTACAGTGCTTAAAAATAAATTTTAGCAGAAGCAATGCTGTATTACCTCGCTTCACACGTTTCGAAGAAATGCACAGGCTACAACAGACACCATGCCAGAAAGCGCCGAAACATTTTGGTCCCATGATGCCCCTTAACTGTACTACACCTGTGCATACCGTGCACAGGCATTTAAAGACCGTCACAGTACCCACTACGATCGGGAATGAGCACGAATGACCATCGGCTTACGATCACCACGCTACAAATATGTACAAGTCTAAAAAATCAGCTATGTAACGTAACACCCTGAGGTCCGCAAGATATCTCCTGAGAAATCAGAGAAAATCACAATGTTTCGCTTACCACGTACAAGACAGCCGCTCTCCCCAGACGAAGCACTGCGTTCTTTAGTCCCAAATAACCAGTACCGAAAAAAAAAAAGAAACAAGAGACACACACGATGTGTGCTTCCCGTGAAAAAGGAAAATAGGTGGCTTACGTGACGATTCGTAGCTAATGTAAGACTATTTCGCGGCTAAGCATCTTCGTCAGTCCTTAAAATAAGGGTACAGACTGCGCCTATCAAAACGAAAAAAGCCTATGCGACGCGCGCTCGCAAACCATACGCTACTCAGACAGCATCGGTGCAGTGCTTACTTAGTTCGTGAGCGAACGTAGGTACGTGAGCGAGGATCAGAGAATACTTTCTTATTTAAATGAAAAACACGGTGCGGAAGTCTAAACATTCTTGACACTTACCTCGCAAATGCAGGAGTTATCCGTTGCCTTCCAGTGATCGCGCTTTACTTGGGCTTCCCATCTCTTCCGTCGCTCTGGGTCCTGGGGGAAGCGAAAACAACGCAGTCCTTTACGCGTCGATCCGGTGCACTTGGGAACACAACAGCCCGTCATGTCGACACGATGCACTTGATAGCTTGTCAGTCATGCGGCTGAACACTGTCTAGCAAGTAGAAGCGTCCGCGAAGCATCCGCGCGCACTGTGCCTCAAACTCAGCACCGGCACCAAGCAATCGCAACGGCTCGCTGTGACACAATATGGCGTCGCAGCGAGAAAGCGGCGGCGCGGGGGCGGTCAAAGGTTGGCACCACCCTGAACGGCGGCGCTGGCATCGAGGCACCCTACGCGACAGCGAATGAGAGCGCGCGTTTCATCTATTTTTGCCGCCGGTTTTTGTATTGAACCAGCAAGCCTAACGAAGCGGCAGCGCGCGATATTTGAAGCCGAAACCCCGTTCTTTCAAACGAGACCAAGATGGCCGCCCTCAAGGCACTGGCATGCGAGCGCGGCGTCATTGAATGTGTGTCGTTTTAGCGTCGACACACGCGAAAAATCAGGTGCCCTATCTGTTTTTAAATTGATGGTTTGGCTGAAATATGACCTTACGAGATTGGAAACTTGGCAGAGAGGGAGAATAATAGATGTAGATTCCAGAAATGCTATTTTCCAAAATTCGTTTTTTTGATGATTTTTTCGGTCTAAAGACCCGTGTCCCCCCTTAAAAAGGCCCGGTGGTCAAAATTTATCCGGAGCCCCCACTACGGCATGCCTCATAATCAAATTATGGTTCTTGCACGTAAAACCCCAGAATTCAATTCAACTTTAAAGCATTAATGAACCACCAAAGTCTTGTTTGTTTCATACCAAACACGACCATATGGTTTTGTCATAACAGTATGATGTCACAATGACTCGAGGTATGTGTGCACTTGTGGTTAGCCACTGGGATAAAAATAAGAAGTGCTTTAAATCAAACCGAAGGAGGCTACTGTACTTGGAGAATTAAAGGACTCGTGAGAAAACCTGGCATGAGATGTGAGATGCAAGAGATTGAGGGACTCCATGCACCAATACCTACGTGCTAACCTCTAAACCATGCTCATTAACTTGAACCTGCTAAATTCAAACTTCCGGTTTATTCGAACTGACACTGTGGTCCTGTCAAAATTATGTGTATTTCAGTGTGCGAAAACTGCCAGTAATCTGAACACGTAAGCGTTTGTGACGATAAATTCAAACATACCGCACTGCCGACCGTGCTCTCAGCAACACACCAACTACTATGTTGTCAGACCAGGCTGAGAGTTGGGCAGGAACTGTTATGGGAACTGTTAGTTGGGCAGCAACCTGTATATATGTAGCTCCGTGACGTCGCGCTACATAGTTGCATGAACACTAGGAGCGCACTGTACCATCCTCTAAAACATTGGCTGACAGATCCGCAACACCATGACTCAGAGATATGTGACACCACAGTCATGGCATTGAGGGAGTCTGATGAGTAATTGCAGTCGCATTGAAGGGGTTCAGAACTGGATAAATTTACTGAATTCTGCCAATTTTCCTTGCCTATGATGAAACAGGACACTTGCTCATCTGTTAGTGTAAGTTTCTAAACTAGGCCTGTACTCTAGATGTCATTTTAATGAAACGCTACATGAAAATATTGTCACAGTATGTAATGTGGAAAGAAGAGGACATGGTTGGTGCCCTGGGAGACGACGAAGAAGATTCTGGTTTTCGCTTCTCTACGCAGCCATTAAAACCCATCGGTAAATACTAGTACGCTTTTTCCTTCCCATAACATTATTGGTGGACCTGCGGGGTAGTCACTTGCGCAAGACGGAGCTCTGCAGCGGACGTAACCTGGCCGCCATGTCATCCGCCATGTCTTCAACCGCGGCCCCGTCGACGCCACCGACGGTCATCCTATCCCAGCCCCGTGACCCTGGCATGTTTTCTGGAATTGACAATGTTGACGTCGATGACTGGTTGGTAAATTACGAACGGGTCTGCCCCCACAACAGGTGGGATAACACGCTTATGCTGGCCAACATAATATACTACCTTAAAAAAACGGCACGGGTCTGGTTCGAGACACATGAAGAAAAGATTACAAGTTGGGAGCAGTGCAAACAGAAGCTTCGTGATTTGTTCGGAAAGCCCATCAGCCGCAACATGCTGCTCAGAAGGACCTTGGGACCCATGCACAGACGTCCACTGAATCTTACGTGGCATACATCCAGGACATCTTGGCTCTTTGCCGCTAGGTGGATAAAAACATGACAGAGGCAGACAATGCCAGTCACATTTTAAAAGGCATAGCGGACGATGCGTTTAACCTTCTCGTATATAAGAACATCACAACAGTCAATGAGAGCATTAACGAATGTCGTCGTCTTGAAGAAGCGAAAAGCCGCCACATAGTTCAGCAGTTCACGCGTCTACTCAACACCGCTGCTTCATCGACATGTGAAGACCTTTGTCTTCCGCGTGAGCTCACCCCCTCCAAGAACGTCACACATATAGTCCGTCGAGAAATTGAAGCAGTGTCTCCTGCCACAGAAGTCATGCAGTGCTTTGACCGTTCCCAGCCGCTCGTGTCCCTCATTCAATCGGTTGTTCGCCAAGAATTTTCCAATGTGGGTCTGCAATCCATCTGCTTCGCCAACCTTCCTGACTTTGCTTCGTCTACCGCCTCTGCCCCTGTTCACCGGAACCAGTGCGGTCCTTGCCCGAGCTATCGCAACCCGGCCGAATGGCGCACACATGATGGTTGACCCATCTGCTTCTATTGTGGACGTGTGGGCCACATCTCTCGCCACTGCCGAAGTTCCTGGCCGGCCCTCTCTCAACCAAGCTTTCCCGCCTACCGCCGCTCCCCACTGAATCCTCGCCCGCCTATGCCCTCCACCGAGTTCAAAGATGCACCTGACAACGCTCGAGTCACTGCGACTAACCGCTCCCGTTCACCCCAGCTGCGTTGTTCCCCGTCCCCTGCTTACCGTCGCCGCTCTCCGACGGGAAACTGAGCTCCGGGTGGTGACGCTGTTCTAGCACCCCGGACTGAAATTCCTCTGTTGACCCTGTCTACTGATCGGAACCTTCTGGACGTGGATGTGGATGGTTTGCCTGTTACAGCACTCATCGACACTGGAGTGCAAGTTTCCATCATGAGTGCTGGCCTTCGAACGCGCCTGAAGGAAGTCCTTACTCCTGCTCCGACTCGACTGCTACAGGTCGCCAACGGTGCAATTCCGGCTGTGCTCGCAATGCGTGCTGCCCATGTCAGTGTCGCCGGCCGCCGCATGTTCATTTTGTTTAGTGTGCTCGAACGCTGCCCCCACGATGTGATCCTCGGCCTCGACTTTTTGACTGCCCATTCTGCTCTGATTGACTGTTCGGCCGGTGTTGTCCAACTTGACCCACCCCTTTCCATCGACCTGCCAGCTCAAGCCCCAACTCAACTTTGTTCTGCGGATTTTATTCGTCTTCTTCCCCAAGCAGCAACCTGCATCACCGTTTTCGCCTGTCCACCTGTTCCTGACGGAGACTGTCTTCACTCCCGCGTCTTCAGTCCTGCTTTCCCACAATGTCTCCTTCCCACACTCCGTCATTTCAGTTGTGGCCAATCAGACCTGTCTTCCCATCCTAAATTTCGGCCAGTGCCCTCAGGTACTTCCTCGAGGGATGTCGCTTGCCCCGTTGTCACCGTCCCGCGAGTGCCATATTTCAGCTCTATCTGTTGCGACATCTTCAACCAGTGCTCGTTCTGCGCCTTCTGCATCTGCCCCGCCCGACGACATTGCAAAGATGATTGCGCCGGACCTCGACCCCCAATCCGCCGCAGAGCTCCGTGACCTCCTTGAGTCCTACGCCGACATTTTCGACCTGAACGGTCGCGGTCAAACTACGGTTGTGAAGCATCATATAAATACTGGCGATGCGGCACCTGTTCGCCGACGCCCATACCGGGTGTCGCCCTCTGAGCGACAAGTTATCCAGAGCGAAGTTGACAAAATGCTTGCCAAAGGGATTATTGAACACTCTTCCAGCCTGTGGGCTTCCCCTGTTGTTCTCGTCAAAAAGAAGGGCAAGAGCTGGCGATTCTGCGTGGACTATCGTCATCTAAATAATATCACCAAGAAGGATGTCTACCCACTTCCACGGATCGACGATGCTCTGGATTGTCTCCACGCTGCCACTTATTCTTCATCAATAGACCTTCGCTCCAGACATTGGCAAATTGCCGTGGATGAAATGGACCGTGAGAAGACCGCATTCGTTACACCTGACGGCCTCTATCAGTTTAGGGTAATGCCTTTCGGCTTGTGCAATGCCCCGGCGACCTTTGAACGTATGATGGACATGCTCTTGCGTGGATTGAAATGGTCCATCTGCTTGTGTTACTTGGATGACGTCATCGTATTCTCTCCAACTTTTGCGGCCCATCTTGAACGACTTTCATCTGTGCTTTCCGTTTTTCGCGCCGCTGGCCTGCAGCTCAACTCGTCCAAGTGCCACTTCGGTCACCGCCAAATAACCATGCTCGGACATCTCGTCGATTCGTCAGGCATTCGCCCCGATCCCGCTAAAGTTCGTGCAGTGCAGATTTCCCTGTACCGACCTCTGCCAAAGATGTTCGCAGCTTTATCGGTCTTTGTTCTTACTTCCGCCGGTTTGTGCAAAATTTCGCGCATGTTGCTCGTCCCCTGACTGACCTCCTCAAGAAAGATGTTCCTTTCTGCTGGGGCTCTGAACAAGCGACTTCTTTCTCGCGCCTCATCACGCTACTCACCACACCACCTGTTCTCGCCCATTTTGACGCTTCTGCTCCGACAGAAATTCGCACTGACGCCAGTGGATACGGCATCGGCGCAATTTTAGCCCAACGCCAACGTGGGCACAACCGCGTTATCGCCTACGCCAGCCGCCTCCTCTCCCCGTCTGAGCGCAATTATTCGATTACTGAGCGGGAATGTCTCGCCCTCGTTTGGGCTGTGGGCAAGTTCCGACCTTACATATATGGTCGACCATTTACGGTTATAACCGATCACCACGCCCTTTGTTGGCTTTCTTCCCTCAAGGATCCCACCGGACGCCTCGGTCGCTGGGCCCTACGCCTTCAGGAATACACATACACTGTAGTCTACAAGTCGGGTCGTTTACATCAGGACGCCGACTGCCTGTCTCGTCACCCCGTCGATGCACCGAACGATTTAGTGGATGCCGCACCGATCTGCGTCCTCTCGCTTTCCGCCTTGAAAGACATAGGGGCTGAACAGCGACGCGATGAATCGTTACGGCAGCTTATCGAACGCCTGCTCTCTGACCCGTCTGACCCATCCCTTCACATGTTCGTACTACAAAATGACACCCTGTATCGCCGCAACATGCACCCAGACGGGCCCGAGCTGCTAATCGTCATTCCGTCTCATCTTCAGCAGACTGTACTCCAGCAACTGCACGACGTTCCCACTGCTGGACACCTTGGCGTCTCTCGGACCTATGACCGAATTCGGCGACGATTTTTCTGGCCCCGTCTCAACCGCTCCGTCCGTCGCTATGTCGCCGCGTGTGAGTCGTGTCAACGCCGAAAACGACCTGCTGTACATCCCGCTGGTCTGCTGCAGCCTCTGGATATACCGACCGACCCTTTTTTTCGCGTTGGCGTTGATCTTCTCGGACCATTCCCTATATCAAACGACGGAAATAAGTGGATTGCCGTCGCTACGGACTATACCACCCGCTATGCCATTACAAGAGCCCTTCCCACCAGTTGCGCTACAGACGTCGCTGACTTCTTGCTTCACGACGTTATCTTACACCACGGCGCACCTCGTCAACTTCTCACCGATCGCGGGCGATACTTTCTTGCCAAAGTCATCGACGACTTACTTCGATCCTGTGCTACTAAACACAAGCTTACTACAGCCTACCATCCTCAAACTAACGGTCTTACTGAACGCCTGAACCGGACAATAACTGACATGCTCGCGATGTATGTTTCCTCCGATCATCGCGACTGGGACACTGCTTTACCATTTGTCACGTTTGCGTACAATTCCTCGCGCCACGACACAGCTGGTTATTCGCCCTTTACCTTCTATATGCCGTGAACCGACCTTGCCTTTCGAGACTCTTCTTTCGACCACACTCGACTCGCCGACGGAGTACGCTCGTGATGTTATAACCGCAGCGACCCAGGCACCCAGATTGCCCGTCTTCGTCTCTCTGCTTCCCAAACACGTCAGAAGTGCCGTTACGATCAGTGCCACCGCGATGTCGAATACGAACCAGGTGATCTTGTGCTAGTTTGGTCTCCATCTCGACGTGTCGGCCTTTCGGAAAACTCCTTTCGCGATACTACGGCCCTTATCGCATCCTCCGCCAGGTGACGCCTGTCACATATGAAGTGTCTCCTCTGGATGCTACCGTGCCTTCACCTCTATCTGACGTCGTCCACGTCAGCCGCCTCAAACCGTTCCTTTCTGGAACCAGTGAGTCGCACCAGTAAGGTGCTTCTTCTGACGGGGTAATGTCACAGTGCGTAAGTGGAAAGAAGAGACATGGTTGGTGCCCTGGGAGACGACAAAAAGATTCTGGTTTTCGCTTCTCTGCGTAGCCATTAAAACCCATCTGTAAAACCAGTACGTTTCTTCCTTCCCGTAACAATATCAATAGCGATATTTCCAATACAATTGGCAAGAACAGTACAACAAGTTATCGGTGGGAGTGTTTGAAAAGTCCATCTATTTATCTTAAAATAAATTGAGTGGTCGCTTCACTGGATAA
>NC_051155.1:137079816-137160223 GCF_013339745.2 Dermacentor silvarum
GGGTGCCGAGGGAAACAAAAAACAAAAAAAAAAAAAAAAAAAACCGCGGAGCACCGCAAATGCGCGCCGCAGAAGAGCAAGAACGGCGTAGCGTCCAACCCAAACGAAGCGGCGCAGTCCGCATTGCCGTGGTCCTCAGCTTGCACCGTGGTCCGCAGCAGCAATCGTAAGCGGCACGTGACTGACAGCAACGCCGAAGCGCTTCGTGCCTAATTATGCCTTTAAAGCCTCTATTCTTGCGTTTATCGCCACGCGTAACACCGCGTTCGCGGCTAGTCGCGTGCCTCCGTAAGTGCGTAGTCGCGATCTCTGATCGCGTCGATAACCACTGCAGTTTCGTCCGCAGCGGTTGCGGCAAATAGTTTCATTTTCACTCGATACGCGCGTCGGCTGCGTGCCTTCACAACTGCGTAGTCGCCTCCCATGGCAGCGTCGATAGCGACCGCAGTTTCGTCCGCACTTCTTGCAGCGAAAGGTAGCTTCGTTTTGACTTGGTGCATCTGTCAGCCGCCTGCCTTCTGAACCACAAGGTCGCCGTCCATGATCGCGTCGATAGCGGCCGCGGTTTCGTCGACAGCGGTTGCGGCAAGCAGTAGTTTCGCTTTTACTCAGTGCAAAGCTGTCGAAGATAAAAAGCACCGGCTACATCGCGATGGACGGACAATTTGTTGGCGAGCAGCTGAGTGGCGAAAAAATAATCGGGATGTGCGCCCGTTGGTGCAAAGCGCGTCTCAGATGAAAACGCGCGCCGCGAAGGATGTCGCGAGGCCTTCGCCGTTGCTAGCGCTAATCAGTCATGAGATGAAGAGAATTTCAGCTTCCGCACTGGTCTTGTGCTAAATAGAAACAAGATTTGACGATTCATTGAGTAAATAAAAGCGTGTTGACGTAGTGCAGCATTTGTTTGTTGTTTTCTTGATACCCTCGATAATACGACATTCGGTTAATTCGGCGGGGGGGGGGGGGGGGGTTTCCTTGGCACTTTATGGAGCTTAGCAGGGTTCCCTGGGATTGAACGTACCTGAGAACCCCTGCACTACAGTGAAGGTGGATCACCAGTGAAGCAGTTTAGCACACGACATACAGGTGACACAGAATTTAGATCAAAGGTAGGAGCAAAGAGCGGTGACGGCGGTCATCCCGAAGAAAGACACAGGCACACAGACTGTTATTTTTATTGGTGGTCTTGATTGGCGGCATACATTCACATGAAAGACGATCGCCACCTTGGGGAGCCAGAGGAAACTAGATACGCATGATGGGACCGCCACGCCGGGAGAGCGGAAGGAAACTAGGCACGCAAGCAAGCGCTTGGAACGACAGTGGGCGGGCGGTGGGAGCATACACATGGCTTACGCGGGTCGCACAGCGGCAAATTTTTTGAGAACCCTTATAGAGACGCTCAGGAAGATATACCTGAGCGTCTACTGATTTTGAAAATGGTGTCTATGGATAGCTAATCTACTGAAAATGCATATCCAAGTTATGAGACGTGTAAGCTTTTTGCATAGAATGAAGCGATTTTGCATCAAATTCGGGAGTGATGTTTTTGCACACACAGATCTGTTGACAGACTTGAAAAATGGATAGAACCCTAGCCATAGACAGCTTCGCTGCAAAAATTATGTGTCTTGGTCGTGAAAGTTTGTTTGGCTAAGACAAGTGGGTTTCATCTGGAGTACTAATTTTACATTTCTGCGTCGACATACAGAAGAAAATATATGCTCGCAACACTAATGGCGTATGAGCTTTTATATTTATTCATATGCACATATTAATACTCAGAAATCTCAGTAACAATGAGACATGTACTATAATGGAACAGTGATTCAAAGAAGTGCCAGTAGTAATGCTCCTTTGCACAATTTGACAGCAAGTTAACAGAAAACCTAGCTGCAAAATGTCTGCAGGCTGAAAACAGTATGCAGGTACAGAAGGTATAATGGGATGGATGGAAGAAGCAATAGTCAAAGTCTCAAATAAATAGAAATTCTTCTTTCTTTCTTTTTTAAAGATGTATAGCTTCAATGGCAGGAAAAAAATTGGATATGGATGAGAAACTGCTTTTGACGCACCATTTAACTGCAAATCAAGTTCACTTGCTTCAATGTATCCCACCTTTAATGCAGGTTCTGTCGAGTATTTTGGCAGCACCTCAGCAAAGATTTAGCGAGAAAAATGTCTGCGAATTATTAAAGGGCCACTTGAAGTATGCAGGACTTCTTATCTTCACAGATTCTGCTGACTACTACATCTCCAATGAGCACGAGGCCTATGCTGATTTTATGAAGCCACTGCGTCGCAAGATGCATCTCACAAAGTTGGTGGTTAATGCTGTCAATGGGGACCCCAACTGTAGCTATGAAAATCTTGTGAAAGTTATTCAGGTGAGTGTTCCTAACAAGTAAGTGTTTTGCCTGTCTTATCAAGAGCGTAGTTATAGGAAAAAAGAGACGAAAGAAAGCAGGCATCATTGCAGCTTCAAAAAGAATGTTTACAGTGCCAATATAACAAACTATGCTTGTGTTGCTTTCATATAAACCTGATTGCAATTTTTTTTCATCGTTATCAGTATGTACACTTATATTGTATATCAGATATAAGGAAGCCATCTTTGTGTCGAATGTGATTTCATTATAACAAAGTTGGACTGTACTTTCATTTGTGCTTAACATCCTAGTAGAAGAGTAGCAGCCTGTTGTGTCAACATGTTGATGTGCACACTGACAGTGGCATACCTGCAAAATTTTTGATTTTATCGTAAAATGCCCAACTTTTAGATCTTGTATGCGATTGTCATATTGACACCTATAACCTTGTGATTTTTCATTTGCATCTAATATAGTGTTAATTTGATTACAAAATACAGTAGACTTATGCTAACTCGACTCCGGTGAATTTAATTCCCGCCAGGACCGTCCTGGATTCCGTCCCAGCAGGCGTTATAGTATTTCTTTCTATGGGCCTAAAATTTCGTTATTGCGCCTGAAATTAGTCGTTGCCAGGTAATTGGAACTTTACCAGTCAGCACACATGCACCTGACCCCTATCGTTACCCTCATAGTGACCTCTTTAGTGGCAGCGTCCGTCACGGCAGAGCTTAGGGGACAGTGAATGTGTTGAACATACATTATCTCCCGTCGAAAATGCCTACAGGCGAACCTACTTATAACTATAATCAAGTGCCAAGAAAATCCCGTTAAAATCGATAATTGTTCTAGCTGGGTTGCACGAAAAAAGCAGAGTGGATATGCATTTAACTGAGACGAAAGAAGGGCAGTCGAACCCATTTATAGCATTTCTGGTTTTAACAATACCTGAATGTAACAATGAACAGCTGCTGCACTGTGTGTGTGTTGGGGTAAAATAAACTGCTTATTGCAAGGTTCCCGTGCTGTATTATTGGCTATAACAATTAAATCTGCATAGTGGGTGTCTACGCCGAAAAGAAGAGAAATGCAATATCCAGGAAGAGATTAAAAAACACGAGCGGCACACCTTCGTCGCCCCTCTCCCGTCTGCATTCCACCCCTCCGATGTCGGTGAGAGAGTAGAAGGAAGATGAGAGAGCGGTGCACAAGGAGGTGATGCGATGAAGGCGTTATATGCGGGGTGTGTGGCACAATTGTAGGTGTGGAAAAGCGGGTTGCGTTTAAAAATTTTTTTTTAGAGGGTTTTGCATTTCTACACACCCTGTAACCAGATTTATTGTCATAACCAATAACGCTGTTTGGGAGCATTGTAGTGGGTAGTTTATTTTACTGTAGAAAACATACTAGAGTGGGCGGTGCATTGACTGCTCATTGTTATATCCGATATATTGTTAAAAGCAGTATCATTATAAGTGGTTTCGACTGTATTTTCGGCCTGCCCTAGGAGGATTTTGAAGCAATAACCGTAGCTGTATTGCGGTGAAGCTGACTTTGGGAAACCGGCTGCCTTTATGCAACACATATTAGACCCTTGCCCATTTTTCTTTCTAAAAAATCGGGTGCGTGTTAGATTTCTATTTTTTTTTTAGGAGCTTTAATGTAATTTCAATTCAGGGATTTTTAGAATATGGAAAATACAGTCAAACCTCGATATAACGAACCTTGATTTAACAAAATTTGCGATGTAACAAACTATTTTTATTTCCCAATCTTACTTCCATTAAATTAATGAAACCTCGAATTAACGAAATTTGCGATATAACCAAGTTCTTTGCTGCAAGTACAACTTCGTTATACCGAGGTTTGACTGTACTACTGCCAAATGAATTGGTGGTGTGTTTCTGCATCTTGTTTAATTTGACCTGCTGAGTAAATAGATCAGTTTCATCGGTCCCATCGGCGTTAAATTAACGGAAATCGACTGCAATGCTAATACAGTAACTTGCCAATTTTTTGGACTTGTACACAGCAGTGACACCAATTTATAGAACCAATGTATAATGGCATATTCATATTACCTAACGGCGCAGCAACACGTTGACTAACAAAGAACAACATACGACCCAAGCGCAAGCTCTCAATTGGTTTATTTCAGAAAAATGTTAAACTTAAGTACTTCATCATTACGGGACCACCCTGGTGGTGGAACTGAAAAACTAAATGAAAAAGAATTGCTATCAGCCCTTGAAAAGGCCGAAGTTACGCAATTGTTAAGGAACTTCAATGGGCATTGCAACATGTGCTGGGCAAGAAGGAAAGTCTTATCTGACAATGTGATGGAAGGCTGACTGACCCATGCATCACCCATGTTTCTGATATGAAATGCCTTTATGATTTCCTTGTTAATTTTTTGTTTGTCAGTCGAAAGGATGCGCGTGTTTGTTAGCAAAGGGTTACAGCCGCAAGAACTACAATGACCAACTAAATAGGTGTGGGATGAGTTGCAGAAGGCCAACTTATGCTCCTTAAGCCTAGTGTTACTACAGCGACCGCTTTGGCCGATGTATGACTTGCCACAACTTAACGGCACTTGGTAATGATGCCAGTCTTACACAACTTTTACCATTCTTAGTGTTTGATCTGGCAACCGTCATCACTATGCATACTGGGTGCTTCTACTTTTTTCAGAACACTTTCTTTCTGTTCTATCTTAGTCCCCGTGTTGTTCCGCAGTTAATGTGAACCAGTACAAACTCGTCCAGCCGTCTGTACTTCTGTGTAACGGCAGCCGAAATATCGGCCTCTGTTTTGTGAACAAACTTCATAGATATTTCAATTTGTCTGTGGTGCAGGTAATTCTTCTTTCTGGGTTTTTATGTGCCAAAACCAGTTCTCATTATGAGGCATGCCGTAGTGGAAGGCTGTGGATTAATTTTGACAACCTGGGGTTCTCCAACGTGCACTACAACGCAAGCAGACAGGCGTTTTTGTATTTGCCTCCATCAAAATGCGGCCGCCGTGGCCGGGATTCGATCATGCGGCAGGTAATTGTTGCTGCGATTAAATACCGTATTTACTTGAATCTAACGCGGACTTTTTTTCCGATAAAACGGGTCCAAAAATTGCGTGTGCATTTCAATCAAGTACGACCCTAAATCTGCGTTACCATATCGCCATCAGCATTTAACCCTTTGAAGGTCGCATTATTTTGAAAAAAACTTTCCCAGATGGTCAAATTAGTTTATTGTGGATATTGAATGTACAAAATGTATAAAGTCGGGAATAAATAGTGAAAAAAAATTAGAAACAGTATTTTGATGTCGGCATCACTCGGAACTCCAAATGTTCCATAATATATCAGTGGCGTATTCCTTGAAACACGGTTCTACGCACAGCGCCTTATCGCGCAAATCAAGGTAGCGCCAATCAAAGAGCAGCGCCAATCAAGGTAGAAATCAGCTTCCGCCGCATCTGCAAGAGAGTGCCGACAAAGAGAAAATTCACGTTTCGCGCGCCTCCGTTGCGATCATTCGGCGGAACCGAAACCGCGTAAGCGCGTTGCCGCAGAAAGCGAGAATACCTCGTGATCGGCGCTGATAAACAAGCTAAGAGCGCCAATCAAGATAGAAATCAACTTCCGCCGCCCCTGCAAGAGAGTGCCGACAGAGAGAAAACTCACGTCTGGCGCGCCTCCGTTGCGATCACGCGGCGCAACCGAAACCGCGTAAGCGCGTTGACGAAGAGAGCGAGGATACCTCGTGAGCGGCGCTAATAAACAAGCTAAGACAGCGCCAATCAAGATAGAAATCAACTTCAGCGCCACTGCAAGACAGTGCCGACGGAGAGAAAACTCGCGTTTCGCGCGCCTCCGTTGCGATCACGCGGTGGAACCGCAAGCGCGTTGCCGCAGAGAGGGAGAATACCTCGTGAGCGACGGTGATAAACAAGCTAAGAGCAGCGCCAATAAAGGTAGAAATCAACTTCCGCCGCCCCTTCAAACGTTTCGAGCGCCTCCGTTGCGATCACGCGGCGAAACCGAAACCGCGAAAGGGGTGTCGCCGCGGTCTGCGCGACGCACGCGCTGAAACTAGAAATCAGTTCTGTTTATCTCCGCAAGAAGGTAGCACAAATGTCAAACGCTTCTTGTAAGTCCTAAAAGGTGGCAGCACCTCCCGGTAAGCATGCATCGTCATTATGTGATGTAATAGTTCAGCGGAAATCCGCTAGGTGGAGATAAGTAATTAAAGAGAAACTGAGACTTCCACCCAAATGTAGCAATTCGCTACTATGGAAACCCAACCGGGTTCCTCGAAAGAAAACTTCGCAGTTGAAGAAAATTCGTCCTGGTCCGGGACTCGAACCCGGGACCACCGCCTTTCCGGGGCAGCCGCTCTACCATCTGAGCTAACCAGGCGGCTAGCAGATGGCAGCGCGAAGTCGAATTTGTCGACAACTCGAAGCAAAGGCAAGTATATGATGTAATAGTTCAGCGGAAATCCGCTAGGTGGAGATAAGTAATTAAAGAGAAACTGAGACTTCCACCCAAATGTAGCAATTCGCTACTATGGAAACCCAACCGGGTTCCTCGAAAGAAAACTTCGCAGTTGAAGAAAAATTCGTCCTGGTCCGGGACTCGAACCCGGGACCACCGCCTTTCCGGGGCAGCCGCTCTACCATCTGAGCTAACCAGGCGGCTAGCAGATGGCAGCGCGAAGTCGAATTTGTCGACAACTCGAAGCAAAGGCAAGTATATGATGTAATAGTTCAGCGGAAATCCGCTAGGTGGAGATAAGTAATTAAAGAGAAACTGAGACTTCCACCCAAATGTCCCGGGTTCGAGTCCCGGACCAGGACGAATTTTTCTTCAACTGCGAAGTTTTCTTTCGAGGAACCCGGTTGGGTTTCCATAGTAGCGAATTGCTACATTTGGGTGGAAGTCTCAGTTTCTCTTTAATTACTTATCTCCACCTAGCGGATTTCCGCTGAACTATTACATCATATACTTGCCTTTGCTTCGAGTTGTCGACAAATTCGACTTCGCGCTGCCATCTGCTAGCCGCCTGGTTAGCTCAGATGGTAGAGCGGCTGCCCCGGAAAGGCGGTGGTCCCGGGTTCGAGTCCCGGACCAGGACGAATTTTTCTTCAACTGCGAAGTTTTCTTTCGAGGAACCCGGTTGGGTTTCCATAGTAGCGAATTGCTACATTTGGGTGGAAGTCTCAGTTTCTCTTTAATTACTTATCTCCACCTAGCGGATTTCCGCTGAACTATTACATCATATACTTGCCTTTGCTTCGAGTTGTCGACAAATTCGACTTCGCGCTGCCATCTGCTAGCCGCCTGGTTAGCTCAGATGGTAGAGCGGCTGCCCCGGAAAGGCGGTGGTCCCGGGTTCGAGTCCCGGACCAGGACGAATTTTTCTTCAACTGCGAAGTTTTCTTTCGAGGAACCCGGTTGGGTTTCCATAGTAGCGAATTGCTACATTTGGGTGGAAGTCTCAGTTTCTCTTTAATCGTCATTATGGCGCGAAATTTCAAACGGAGGATCGAAACCGTACCCGTACGGCAAAGACCTTGCGGGACAGAAAACCGCCGCCGTACAGATACGGCAAAAACCTTCAAAGGGTTAAAGATGGCCGCCTCGTATGTGCTTCGAGCCTAGCTGCCATAGCTTCCTCCATGTGCTGTAGTACGTGTGCTTAGGCATTAGTCTACTGTCTGTCTTCCCGATTGCTGCGTTTGCTCTATCAGCACGAAGTGCCAAGTTCATCATGAGGTCACATTTAAAAGGAAAGTGATCATGTGTGCAGAGACGGACAGAAATCGGGCTGCATCATGGGTAGAACCCGAAACTTGCGTGCGGGACTGGCACAAACAGAAGGAGAGGATTTTCAGCAGCAAAGTAATGCTGAAGGCTTTCAGTGGACTGAAGCAGGTTGTGTTCTGCGACGATATGATTGCCTTGGCCCTATTTTGAAAGCGATCTGCAATGGGGAGAGAGTCCACCGCGCCAGTGGCGTAGCCAGGGGGGGGTAGGGGGGGTTCAAACCCCCCCCCCGAAATCTTTTCAGCAAACCCCCCCCCCCCCTACTAACCCACCCTTTGTTTTCGTCGCTTCGTGCTGACATAATTCATGAAACCGGTGCTACTATCACAATTTAATTCCTGGGCGCTTCCGTTTGGGTTGGTAATTTACAGCGAATCATGTCTGCATATGGAAAAAACTGTCACGGTGTTTGTCAAGGCTTGCACACTCTGTGAAGTTTTGGGCGAGAATGTGGCGGCCGCATTCTGAAGCAACAAATGCGCAACAAATGAAGCAACAAATGCGGCAGCCGCATTTTAGATGATGGCGAAAACGCTCGACGCCCGTTTACTTAGATTTAGGCTGCACGTTAAAGACCCCAGGTGGTCGAAATCTCCGGTATACATTTCCGCCGCTTCCCTTCAGGTGCCGGTTAGGCCGCGCTCGCGCAGGATTTTAGGCTACGTTCACACTTGGTCTCGAAGCTGTAGGAAGCGGCAAAATCTCGCCTAGGCGGCAAAACAGGCAGAAAAACAGGCTGCGAGCCAAATCGGTCTCGGGCCGATTTTTTCGCCATGGCGAAACGGAAACGCGGCGGAAAGTCGTTCTGCTTCACTGGAAGCTACACTAGCATGTAAACAACCGGACCCGGTCGTAAAATGGCACCGGGCACCAAAACCATGGCACCAAAAGTGTAGGCTGTAATGCTGATCGACGAGATCAAGAACCAGCCCTTGCTCTACGACAAGAGTGGCACTAAAACGTACTGTCAGCAATACTCGCGATAGTATTCAACGTCGCGCGACCGGAGGTGCGGCAACGAAGCCTTGGCGTGACCAAACTTCTCGCGCTTTTGCAAAGCCAGGCGAACCCACCACCGCCGTTTCCGAGGTGTCCGCGTCTTCCGTTTATTCATTGTCCATTTCTAGAAAACAAGTAGGTAGAAGTATAAAAGCCATTTCTTCTTCCACTTCCATGGCAGACAATAGTTAGGCAGATTCCTCGTTGGTGCTCCATAATTCTCCTCGCACGTGTACGGTATGTTGCAGAAGTCGCGGGGTGCTTTTCTCGTCGCGACGATAGATTGGGAGCGTAGGTCTCACGTAGGACGCGCAGGCTTTGGCGAGCTCCAACACAAGGGCCAGCCCAGGTTTTAGCTGTGGTGTTCCCGTTGCCCCTTTGGTGTCCTGGAGGCGCCGACAATACGAAATGATGAAATGTTATTACAACTTGTAAATAAAAGCTATTAAAGAAATATCACGCCTAGGCACCAACCTGTGACTCAGCGCTACCGCGCCCGTGTGCGGAGAATTACGGAACGCCAACGAGGAATTTACCGAAGGTCGCAGATGACACGCGAAGTTGCGTAAAATGATCACTTTTCATGACGGTACGTGGGTCAAAGAATGAACATACCGCTCGAAATAATGCGATAATGAGCGCCACCACGCCGACAAACGTACGCAGACTAGATGGATCTGGACGAAAACGGCAGCGGCGGCCGCGGCGGTAGCAAAACAAATGTGAACAACTTGGACAGGCGCGGAAAAAATTTTCCGGCCGCTTTGGCCTTTCCGCCCGCTTGCCGCTTTCCAAGTGTGAACGTAGGCTTAGTCTGTGCGAGAAACGTCTCTTGTTTGCGATTGCGCCCCTACGGAAGGCTGGTAATTACTGTTGTGTTGTTGAATCCCAAACCAGCAATTACGGAAGGCTAGTAGTTGCTGTTTTGTTGTGGAATCCCAAACCAGGAATGTACACACGAAGGGGTTGATGACAGCAGTGAAATTCCACCGACTCGCAATAGAATGCACGAAACAGACAGCCGACAAGCATGAATTACTGTTGTGCGCAGTACAGCGTAAGTAAACTCTTGTTGCAGACGCTGACAGTTCTCGTCGGCGTTCATGCGTCCTGAGAAATTGTTTATGTGCACTATGCACTGAATAATACCGGAGTTCATTCCTGCATCACTATAGTACACCAATCAGTCGAGATTCTGTGAGGTACAAGGCCGCTTCCTGTTTGCACCGGCGTAAGTGAAGCAGAAATGACTTGCACGCACTACTTTAAATGCGTACACATGCCATATGTATGCTGTGCGGTGAAATATTCTGTACAATTCTGAATCTGTTGACGTAAAGGCAAATGACGGCTGCACGCTCGCACACAGCGCAAGACACAGCGGCCCATGCACTTGCCGCAGGAAATGCAACCCTCTCGTATGAGGGAGCGAGGCGACGAAAGCTTCGAAAAAAAAAAAAAAAAGCCTTACGCGTTTTTGCGCGTATTTCAGTTTTCTAGCGCAAAGACAGCAGCGAACAAGTTATTGCTATGGGAGTAGGTATAGCCTGGTCACACGTACATTTTCACGCGTATAGCCGTCCTCGACTTGTGAAACGCACTTCGCCCCGACGAGGACGACGCCATCTACGCTTAAAGGAAATTAACAATTAATGATGTCTTCTCCGATCGCACGGTGTCAATGATGCGTTTTCGAAGACTGGTCCATTCAGTGGCGCGATGAGAGACCGTTGCTCCAAACGCCCACTGTACCTGTCGTACTTACTGTATTTAATGAGCTTACTTTAGTTTTTAATATCTTCACAAGCACACGCGAGGGGGGGGGGAGGTAGGGGCGGTCCCATGTCTTTGATATACATGTTTAGAGTCTGCTTACACTACCGCTATTTATTATCGACCACGTGACCTAGAGGAAAGCAGAAGCTTGCCCCC
The DNA here is from genome assembly GCF_013339745.2 of Dermacentor silvarum. Classification (NCBI taxonomy): domain Eukaryota; kingdom Metazoa; phylum Arthropoda; class Arachnida; order Ixodida; family Ixodidae; genus Dermacentor; species Dermacentor silvarum. The sequence continues at coordinate 137,090,944 of NC_051155.1, forward strand.
CCCCCCCCCCCCCCCCCCGAAAAAAATTTCTGGCTACGCCCCTGCACCGCGCGCTGTGTTTTCGTCGCTTTTAGTTCGCGTTGAAGTGAGAGGCGTACTAGCACGAAGGTCAATTCGCTCGCTGCTGCTGCCGCGCTTCGTCACTCCAGCGTTTTGACAGCGAGTTTCCGCAGTCATCGAGCGAGATGTGTTCATGTTTGCTTGTGTGCACGTGGCATCGTGCTTGTTAATTTAGTTGGCAATGTTTACAAGTTTATACCGTCAATAAAGCTACTATCCTTACTTCGTATAGCTGTCTACTAATTTGCTATTGGAATATGTATTGTCTGAGCGCAGGATGCAATCGTGCCGGAGCTGGGGGACGAGGAATGCTTCTCGGAAGAGGAGCTGCTAAAACACGGAGAATTTGTCGCCAAGCATGCTTGCAGCTACGATGAGGCTCGCGATTCGGACTATGAACCCACCGCACTCAGGGCCCCATGTCTTCAACGGCTTGTCGACTTGTGCCGCATCAAGAGACTTGAGTAAGGGCTTTTGCACTGCACGGGTTGTCCAGCTTGAGGTTAGCTACCTAGCCAGTTCACTCATGATGCCATGTGGCTGTGGTGTCCTGTGCAAGGAGTTGTCCTGTGCAAGTGGGTGTGGCTTCAAATTATATAATCAATCCAAACACATTGCTGTAATGAGATTTCTGTGCTTATTAAAAGATTATGCAGAAACTCCACTGGAGTTGTCTAAGTATGCGTATGCATTGTGCCAAATGCCCAACTCCACGCATACGACGTGACGTATGTTGTTTACTGGGATTGACGGAGCAGTAGACGGTTCATTAAATGTGTGCTTTATTTGCCTTGTAATATGTTTTGGTGCTTGATCTCACCATTATGAACCTTTATCAACACTTATTGATTATTATGGAAATTATCAAACTCGATCCAACCGTTATTGACCTTATCAATCCTTATCAGTCGTCAAGTCTTATTGTTCGTTACCAACCTTATCAGAATCGCTCTGACCCTTATCAACCTTATCAGACTTGATCCCACCCTTATAAACCCTTATAGGTCGTTAACAACCTTATCAGAATTGATCCGATCCTTATCAACCCTTATCTGTTCTTATCAATCTTATCGGGCATGATCCGATCCTTATCAACCCTTAGCGGTCCTTTTCAACCTTATTGGATTTGATCTGCCCCTTATCAACCCTTAGCAGTCCGTATCAACCTTATCAGAATTGCTCTGACCATTATAAGCCGTTATTGCTCTTTAGCACCTTATTCATCTGTGTTGAACCGTTATCAACCGTGATCAGACCCATATAACCCCTCATCACTCACTCCTTATCATCCTTATCAACTCATTGACTGCTAATCTGTCTGCCGTCCTCTTGTTTCAGTGTCAGCAAAGACACACCTCTGAGGCGTTTCTCTCAGCCCACTGACACCCTGGCCACTTGCACACCACTGGTCCAAGATGTGTTCCATGAGGCATTTGCATCCCAGATGTCCGAGGTCAGAGAAAGCAGTTTTGGCGAGACCAGGAGACAAGGTCGGCGCATGTGCCCTTCATGCAGGGGTTGGCTGCAGACAGTATGTATACCTGACCTCTGACATCTGCATACCTGCCAATTCTCCCAAACTAAAGTTTACGAATTCAGGCTCATTCTACTATTTCGCTAAGTTTCAGTCAAGTTTTACAAAAATTAAATTCTATTTGCAAAAAAATGTTTTCTTGTTGGCATCCATCCAGTCCTGTGGAAGTCTGCTGATCATGGAAGGATACCAGTGCGGCCTGCGCCAAGCAAGTTTGTTCAGACAAGTTCCTAAAGCAGGCAAAATCAGCAACAACAAAGTTACTGAAAAGGTCACTGATATAAAAACAGTGCATTGCTTGTCAATATCTGCTGTTCCAAGTTTGATGCTGCTAGTGAGCTGTGTCAAGAGGTAGTCATTGTCAATAAAGTGCTATGCAAACCACAGAAGGTGCGTGCTGGGGGCAATGTTAAAAAATATATACAGTAGAACCCCACTGTTACGTTTTTCACGGGACCGTAAACAAAAACCGTAAGAGCCGGGAAATGCAAGAGCCAGGAAACAGGAAAAATTGAGAAATGGGAGTAGTGTTGAACTGCACACAATATTATTTTAATTCTTACGTGCGACAAAAAGTAGTTTCGCCCGACAGCCGAAGTATCGATCGCGATGAGCTATACAAAGTAAGAATAGTAGTTTTATTGTCTGTATAAACTTGTAAACATTCGGTTATTAACTAATTAACAAACATGGTGTCAGCGCCCACAGGCAAACATGAACACATCACACTCGATGAGCGCGGATACGCGCAGTTAAGTGCCGCTGCAGAAGCGAGCGAAGTGACCTTCATGCTGTTGTCTATCGCTTCAACACAAAGCCACGAGCCGCCGACGCACCTACACTGCATAGAATCTGCCCCCACGCAGATCGCTTTCAAGATACGCCCCGCGGGACCGCGTGCCGCCGCGCAGTATGATGCCAGAGCACAACGCTGCCCGCTATCCCCCCCCCCTCGCTCCCTCGCTGGTGCCTCGAGCGCAACGGAAGGAGGCGCGCTTCCTCCCTGCTTTTCTTTCGCGCGCAAGACGCGGTCGTCGGCTCCCCTCGCACGCTTTCACTCGCACATTCAGCATACGGCCGCGCGGCTTCCCTCGCACGCTTTCACTCGCACATACAGCATACGGTGCGCGGCCACGTATCCTGTATGTGCGAGTGAAAGCTTGCGAGGGGAGCTGACGACTGCGTCTCGCGCGCGAGAGAAAGCATACGGCGCGCGGCGACGGCGTTATCGCCCTTGGACTTTATACGGAACATCTATGAGCCAAAACCAATTTTAGGGCCGCAACGCGTCATAGACATCATCTTTAGATAGCAAAAGCGGATATCAAAGGCCATACTTTTGCTGGTGGAAACCGCAAATACGTAATAAATGTCGCCCCCAGCACTTTGGGTGGCCAATGCCATCGTCAAGCAACCAAGCCAAGCGACATGAAAAGTCAAAATGGCCGCTCGGGCCGGCGCGGTGTGGCAGTTCGCAACATATGATGTGGGAACGGTCCCACAGTTGCGACGTAACAGCGGGGTTACCAATGCATTGGGTTCTATGGGAGCTGTGCCGGGACCGGCCGAAAACGACGTAACAGCCGGGAAAACGCAGCACCCGGGAACGTAACAGCGGGGTTCTACTGTATATGAACCGTAGCCTCCTCCTTCTCCTTTTCATTTTAGTGTGCTCAGGATTTAAAAAAAATCGTAATGCTCACAGGTTGACAGGTATGCATCTGTGAACATCCTTGGTATATTACATTCATTGCTTTGATGCATGGAGAGTAGCCTGAACTAATGACATGTAAATGCCTTATTGTGTTTTTTCTTACTGTGCATTGCTCGCAGGGCGCCTCAGCCTGTAAGAAGACAATAGCTTGGTGCGGCAGTCCTGAAGATACAGGAACCGTTCTGGTTTACTCTGCAGTCATGATTGGAGATGAAAAGGTAATGACTCTGCATTCGCAGGGAAATTTTATGCAGTTGTGGTTGTACTAATGGGACAACAATGGAATAATTACAGCATAACCTCGCTGATTTATGTTTTTCGTGGGGTCACAGAAAAAATATTCACAGACAAGGGGTTCTGCTCAGACAGCTATATCAGCAGGTTGTGATTAGGCTGGCTGCAAAACGGCAGGGATGCCATGCCATTCCACATTTCAGTTTTGCTTTCAATCTGATGGCTTCACTGCACCACTTTATATAAATTCAGTGTGGGAGGTCAACTTGTATCAGATGTCGCCATTAAAAGAAAGTGAGTAGCAAGGTAGACATGTGAAGTGTTGCTATGTTGTCAGATGTGGACGTCTGTGTGCACACATGCATAATGCGCTCTTCGAAACCTAGCAACTCAAGGGCAAGGTGTAAATTGTAGAGTCTGAAATTGACTTTGGCACGGAGCATGTGATAGGTGTTTTTTCTTGAGCCGTACACTGTTTCTGGCCCTCTGAGCCTGAGCCCTCTGAGCCCTCTGAGCCTGAGCCCACTATCGAACTCCTTGGCCAACGCCTACCTCTAAACGCAGAGCACAAGTTTTTAGGTGTGATACTGGACACTAAACTATCCTTCCTTCCCCACATTAGGTACCTCAAAGTTAAATGCCTAAACAGAATGAACATTCTCAAAATACTGTCACACACAACATGGGGCAGCGACAGAAAGTGCTTGTTGAACCTGTACAAGAGCCTAGTACGTTCACGCTTAGATTATGGTGCCGTGGTGTATCACTCTGCTGCGCCAACCGAATTAAGAATGCTGGATCCGATTCATCATTTAGGCATCCGATTGGCCACGGGCGCCTTCAGGACAAGTCCCGTACAAAGTCTCTACGTGGAATCGAACGAATGGTCTCTTAATTTACAGAGGTCATACTCTAGTTTCACTTATTTTCTGAAAGTGCATTCGAACCCTGAACACCTATGTTACACGACCATAAACAATACCACATCTGCCACACTGTTTCGCAATCGACTTACAGCAAGAGAGCCCTTTTCGCTGCGTGTCGGAAAGCTAAGTAGTGAAATGGGCGTCCCATTGCTTGAACATCGCCTAATGCCACCAGCAAAGCTGCTACCTCCGTGGCAGTGGCGGGTGGTAGAATGTGACACATCTTTTATCGAGGTTACAAAACATGCTCCACAGACACACATTCACATGCACTTTTTAGAACTTCAGTCAAAGTACTGTTGCCCTGAATTTTACACGGATGCGGCAAAGTCACATGCCGGCGTATCTTACGCAGCTTTGGGTCCTTCCTTCTCTGAGTCCGGCATTCTGCACCCTCAGACAAGTATTTTTACAGTAGAAACCTATGCAGTACTGACTGCAGTAAAACACATCAAGGAATCCGAACTACAAAAGACAATAATATTCACAGACTCCTTAAGTGTTGTAAAAGCTTTACTGTCTTTAAAAAATCACAAGAATCCTGTTTTTATTGAACTTTATTCACTATTGTGCACTATTTATTCATCCAATAAACATGTGATAGTATGCTGGGTTCCTGGGCATAGGGAAATAGAAGGTAATATGCTTGCCGACAAAATGGCTACATCAGTTGCATCGGATGCTGTTAATTCTACCATGACTGTCTCAGTTGGAGATCTTAAACCTTTTGTACGCAAGAAGCTAAAAAACCATTGGCAACGTTTGTGGGAAGCTGAAACTAATAATAAGCTCTTCGTAATAAAACCACAGTTAGGCATGTGTACATCCACAACGAAAACACGGCACATCGATGTCCTGTTCTGTCGACTCAGAATAGGGCACACGTATGGTACCCACAATTATCTGCTGACTGGTGATGAGCCTCCAACCTGTGGCAAATGTGGCGAGAGGCTCACCGTCCTTCATGTTTTGCTTGAATGCCAGGAAGCAGAACTTCTACGTAGAAAGTATTTTTCTTCAGCTTAATGAGAGCATATTCCTCGCCAGTCCGGCAATGTTCCTTGGACCAGAGCCGTTTTTCGATAGCAAATCAGTTTTAAACTTTTTAAATGATTTTGCTCTATTGAAAGTGATAGGCACGAGACATTCGTAGCGCATCCTTTTTCAAGAGGCTGCTGCTGCGATAGGACCGCTTTGTAACGCCCATGCTTCCATGCCCTTGTGTTTCAAGGGCCTTGGAAATGCAGTAGTGCTACAAACGACATATTGTAGTTCATTTTATCCCCCCTTGTCAATGTATTTCTTGTTTTAAAGTACATTCATTGGTCATTTCTATAATTTTATTACATGTGTTTACGGACTTTACTGCCACTGTTTTTAGGCCCCTCTACAGCCATGTCACAACCAACTACATAATTAATTAATTCATTGTTAACTCATTAACTGTGGCCTGGCGCTCTTTGGCCATACTTTGCCCTTGCGCCACGAAACACCACATTCATCATCATCATCATACACTGTTTCTAAAAAAAGGCCTGTTATTTCTAGGCCTCTGCCATCTCTTAGGCTGTGTGGCCAGAGGTGTTAGCAGCAAAAAAAATTGGCACTTATTTTACTATTACCTAAAATGTGCTAACAGCTCAATGATGCAGTTTAGGGCACTTGGTGCAATTGCGAAATTGTAGCAGAGCAATAGTGAAGTGATGTCCGCCTTTCCTAAACCCGAAGACTAGTACCACTTTTGATGTATCTGTCCTCAATTGCTAAAAAGTGTTGTGGATTTTAGTCAAGATCTTGCATAACAGCTACAGTGATGCTTTTTATAAACTGTTAACTGGTACACCAAGGTACTTCTTAGCCCATTTTGAGGACACACATCTCGAAAGTGGTGCTAGTTCTGGATTTCTGCTAAGTAGACATGGCTTCACTACTGCTCAGCTTCAGTTTTGCAATTGCAACATGTGCCTTAAGTGATCTATTAAAAAATTATTAGCACATTGTAGTTAATTAATCACATTATTGCTGAAAAAAATTTTTTTTTCAACAAAGAAAATCGCACTAGCCATGTCTAGCCTGTCTAGCCATGTAGTCTAGCTGTGAAAACGACAGGAGCCTAGATATATGCAACAGCGTTTTTTAAGCATTCTGAGGAAAAAATGCCTTGTACTTCAGACACTTCATTTCAGGTCGAACCCGATTGCTGCTGACTTTTTCATTCAGTCACTTCTTTAAAAACGTACTTGAACCTGGATTCTCTTTCAAAAGGCAGCTGCTGGAAAACATAATTGTCACCTAGTGCAGTACTAACAGATTAAAAAAGCACTGGAACTTTCAAATTGAGGCCTTTCATCAGGGATAGCTCTTCACTTCTGCATGCAGAGAAGTCTTAGGCATGTTAAATTTTTTTTGTCACACATTGGTTGCTTCATCAACATTAAATGCCATGTTGGAAAATTAGTGACATGCTTCTAATAAATGGATGAAGGTTATCATACTAAAAGCCTGTTCTTCCACGCTATTGAAGCATGCTACATCTAAAACATTTTTCTTAAGTGATGTTTCTGGAGTGAGGTAATTGAAAGGTAATTGAAAGGAAGATCAATCTAAGTTATAAAAATCAGCAGGTATATTGCACTCATTTGAGAAAGCCTACTTGAGCCTGAGTTGTTGAATGATCGCCAACCTTTTGTAAAACGTGACTACTTGTTTGGGAGAAAATTAGCATAAAATGAGCAAAAAGAAAATTTAAGGTTCTGGAAAGATGTGAAAGTGTACTGTACTGTATTTACTCACTTCTGATGTGCAATTTTTTTCCGGAAAAATTCCTAAAAGCTTGACGTGAGTTGAGTATGAAACCAAAGCTGCAGTAACTGGTGTCCATTTCCAAAAACGCCTTTTCGTGTATACGCCTGTCTCCTGCTATTGACCCTTTTCGCGGAGCAATTTGCACTAGAGGAACAAGATGGGCTTTCGGCGGCGCGCTGCACGTTGCCTCAGCTAAAGCGCACTAATACAAAACCATTACTGCTTCTGCCCTGCCACTGTGTGATCAGCTGTCGGAAATGCAACTGAGTGTTCACTAACGCACTGTACCTGCTCGATTAATGCTGCAAAATACGGAATGACAGAGGGAAGACGTGTGCGGCAGGTGGCTGCAAAAATAATGACTTGCATATTAAGGATTCGAATCAATCTGTGTGGCTGCTGCTACATAAGTACTGTCTGCGTTGCTGGTCCTTTGCGATGCACGGCTTTTATCGAGGAAAAAAAAATATCCCTCATCCACCAGGGCTGTATGGGTATCCTCCAAAAAAAGAACTTAAACCCCAGAACGTCGCCAATTAAGCATGAGTACCACTCGTTACAAAAGGTAGTAGCGCCACTTACTGGCATAGCAAGTTTCTCGCACGTTATCTGCACACATCCACCTCTACTCACACGCGAACTTAACGCCCACTCTATTGCCAACGTATCAAGAATACCCAAGTGAATGGGCGCACACTTGAATAAATGTGCCGAAGCATGAGTGACGGCGACTACACCGACAACACACGAATGTTGTTACGGTCCACAGAGTAAGCGAGTGACTAGCGATAATACGTCCTTGCTTCAAGCTATCACAAAGTATAGAACATTTACGTTGCAAGCCTTATACGCAGCAAGAACAAATCTATCGCAACTGAGCCCACCCGTGAGTGATTAGGCTGAAACTAAACAATCAGATAGTGACCACGCCGAGAAACTTTACTGAGTCAGAAACACGACAAACCACTGCTCCAAATTGTTTTCCAAATAAATAATGAAGAGCAACCTGATACTGATTTAATTTATAAGCAGGAAGTTTGGACAGCTCAGAATACATTTTAAGCACCGCTTTTAGCACAAGCCCTGTATACGTTGCTCGCGCCATTTAGACAAGGCGTAATGAGCTCTGAAAGCACTTACATCTCCTCTAAAGCTGTTGCCAAAGCTTCGTGTTGTCCACACAGTCACCGTTTACAATATTCGTCGAAATGGAAGTTTGCTGCGCCGCTACGGTGGCTAGATGGGTAGGTGTGCCGACCGAGCGTAGTTCACCACTTCTCCGCATCATGACGCAAAAGTGGCGCTGCGGACAGTAGAACAGTTCAGCGGCGCGCAACGGCGGCTGCGCTGTGTAGATGAGGTGCCTGTTTGATAATAGAGAGTTTTAGATTAGGGGGACGCAAGCGTAGGGGCCCGCTAGCGCTTGGGGCCGCGGTACTGCGCACGCGCAGACCAGTCCACCTGTACGTCAACCACCTGTACGTCAACGGCGCAGAGATCCCCGCGGTCGACAGTATCCGCGTCCTCGGGCTGAGGATTCAGACAAACCGGAAGAATTATGAAACGCTTGCTAGGTTAGAAGCCAGTTCAAATCAGGCGTGTCGTCTCATCAGACGAATAGCGAACAGGCACGCTGGGATGAAGGAGGCGAATCTCCTGAGGGGGGGGGCTAGCGCAAGCCTTCGTAATCAGTAGGATAGTGTACGTGGCACCCTACCTCAAGCTCAGTGGAGCAGAACGGAACAAACTCGAAATCATTATTAGGAAAAGTGTCAAGGTCGCGCTCGGACTCCCCCAGAACACGTCCACCGACAAACTGATGAGCCTAGGGGTATCAAACACTCTCAAGGAACTGATTGAGGCTGCCCTTACCGCGCAGCATCAAAGGCTACTTGGATCTAAAACGGGGAGGAAAATTTTAGAGAAATTGGGCTACGAGCCCAAACATGAGCAAATGCGCTCAAGAGACATCCCCAGACAGATCAGGGACAAGATAAAAATACCTCCGCTACCCAGAAACATGAACCCTGCCTTTAACGACGGCAGACGTAAAGACACGGCAGAGGCATTACAAACTAGGTATACTGGTTGACAGGATGTCCTATATACGGACGCTGCAGAATATGACAGCAAAGCGGCATATGCGGCCGTGGCGGTTAAGGCCCAACCACAAGGAACGGATTTCCGAGGGATTTTCGGCGTCGGCGCAGGCCGGCGGCACGCGGCGTGGACGCTCAACGAGGTTTATTGACGGCTCTCAACCACAAGAGACTCTCGGCTTCAACGTATTTCAAGCGTGGCGCAATGTGGCCAGATCCGTGGCCCCGAATTTAGCCGGTCAGTTTTGCAAGATTGCGCTAACAGAACAATTGTTTTTGCTAAGCAAGGGCTTCTTGTAGTTCTAAACTTCATAAAAATTGTCCGTAGCTCTAGTGCTAACATATACGCTGGTTGTCTGTGCTGAAAAACGTAGCACCAGTCACATAGCATGGATAGCATCACCAGCAGCTTCTGTTCCTAGCAAAATACTTTCCGCTTGATAACGTCACGCGTAAATTATACATTGTATGAAAAACTATATCCGCTGTCGAACGTTAAACACGAACGAGAGCTCCGATACTTGTCGAGCTCCGCTGCAGTGCACGGCTACCGGCGGCAGACGACCGGCTCGGTTGTGCCCGCATCGCAGCCGACGGCGCCGCTAATATCAGCGCATTGTCTTCTTTGTGTATAATTATAGCGAAGAGCGACAACAACGGTGAGGAAATATCGCGGCTTGTGAGCGTCGGTGATTCATTCCGAAGTGCCGTCAGCTTTAGCTTTCGAGTGAGCCAGAGAAGGCCTAGCGACGATATCGGCGCCGCCGAACGATCAGCGGCGGTGAGGCTGCCGTCGGTGCCAGGGTGACCACTCCTCGGTCACTGATTGGCCACTTCGCTGTACGGTGCAGCACAAATGGGTCCTGGTTCCATCCTGTCTACGGCAAGGAAATCTCGCCGCTCGCGAGCGAAACTGCCGTCAAACGGCGACCCGCGTACGGCGAGTTGGCGTGCTGGTAACGTGGACGGGCCTTAGGTGTTCACTTCGGCGTTCCTTGCATGTCCCTGTCTGGAAAGAGTATACCAGTATCTATGATACCGTACAATGCTGCACCATTTGCAATGGCCGGAGCACGCGCGAGCGATCGGCTGTTTGGGACGCGGACGAGGCACTCGCGGAAGGCAACGCCGGAAGTTCGCATTGTAAATGGCCTCTGAGCTCGCTCACATTGCGCGTCGTGCCGTCTCGGAGGCCATTGTTTGTTTGCCTCTTGCGTCTACCACCACTTCCGCCGTCGGCGCTGAAGTCTGGACTGCTCGGTCTTGCGGCACCGAGCGAGCGTGAACCGGCGGCGCATTGTTCTCTGTGCCGCCGACTGCCGCCGTGTGCCGCCGGTTGGCGCCGCCGCCGAAAATCTGTCGAAGATTTCTCCCTTGTGGTTGCGCCTTAGAGAAGATGGAACACCAATGGCGTGCTGCACAGTCAGTGGCGTCGAGACGGTTGAAGCTGAGGAAGTGGCCATAGCCTTGGCCGTCAGCCAAAGGGGGGGCAAAGGTGGTTATCAGCGACTCCAAAAACGCTGTGAGAAATTACGAATCGGGGAGGGTGACGGAGACTGCCATCCGTATATTAAACAGGGACGGGGGACCCAGACAGCTTATTCTGCTCGTTTGGGCACCAGCTCACTAGGGACTTAGAGGGAACGAGGAGGCTCATTCGGTCGCCCGAGGTCTCACTTACCGGTCGACCCCCGGAACCTCCCAAGTTACCGAAACTATAAACAGAAGAGAGGATATGCGTGCATAGCAGGAAATCACAGTACACTACAGACTAAGTCGACAAATTTACCCGGCAGCGGACAGAACACTCAGTAAGAAAGATGAGGTTATGTGGAGGAAATTACAGACGGGGGTTTGTCCAAACCCCGTACTCTACAGCAAGTGGCATCCAAAGTATTCGAATCAAAGTGCAAATTCTGTGATGAGGCGGAAAATCTGGTTCACATGGTGTGGACATGTCCATCTAAGCATGATAGCTCGCGCACTCTAGAATCCTGGGAGGCTTTGCTCCGCAGCCTAGACCCCAATGTCCAGCAGGACATCATCGGTCAAGCCCTTGCTGCTGCTGTGTCTCAAGGTATTCTGGCCGACGGCTAGAGGCGACAGGGGAGAAGGATTTCTCTCCCGACGTTCATTGACTGGTGTTTTTAATAAAGTTGTTCCTCCTACTGCGTGCATGGAGGGGTACCGTTGGGTGTTGGTGATGGTCAAATTAACCAAAAAGGAACGCTTTCTTGTTCGAACTAAATGTGTTTTCCTTTCATAGCCAATGTATGGTTTCTCTCCATACTTTCCGGTGTGTTGAAATTAAGTGAAAAGTTAAATTGACTGAGGTCAAATATAAAGGAGTTAAACTTATCTGTAATCACATTGTTTGTCTGCATAATTATGGCTGAGTTTAAAAAAAATATTTTTTCATTATCATTACTGCATGAGAATCTCTAACAGCATTATGTTGTTTAGTCACCTTAGACAACTAGAACATAAGTTGTAGAACATACTATATATTCATAATAATTCTTGTTAATACTAGCTTGTTTCCTGCAATGTCTTCCACACCTTGTTCATTTCTTGTTTCTCTGCGCCCTTGCCTCCATTCTTTTTCTCCACCCATTCGTATCTCTCACATTTACTTTTTTTTTTTTAAGTGTTATTCTTTGTTTCGTGCTTTTAAAGTCAGAGTTGTGGTTTTGAAGTATTTTGCTTTCTTCCATTTAGCTCTGTCTTTGCCATTTAAGAATTACAAAAATAAAGTGCTGTGAGACCAAGTTGTAGTTGTTGCCATTAAACAGGAGTGCTCTGCAACTTTGCTGCTACGAATAATTGTTAATTTCTTTGTTTTACATTCCTTCCCCCCTCCAAAAAAACAATAAAAAGGTCACTTCTGGCAGCTTTGTCACTGCCTCTCGTCACAGCCATTGCTGTCCCAGGGTTGGCTGCATCATGCGCCTTTTTGAAAGCCAGGCTAGAAAGAAGATGGCGCACATACAGTGGTTCATGTAAGTACTGTGCAAGTTTACATGCATAAAAAAATTTTTATATGGGAGGTAATTTGTGCACTGCAGTATTTTCGGCCATCAGCAACTAATGTTCTTTGAAAGCACAAATAAAAGCAAAAATACAGAGAGGCTCATGGAAATTGTTGGTTGGTCAAGGGTGGCCAAACTGTGACTTGCTAGCTCCAAGCTCCCACAGCTCTCCTTGGGCCTTTGGCTCACAGCTAGCTACTTGGTTAGGCAGTCACTGTCCATTCTCATAGTAAATGTGCGCAGTGTTGTGCTAGTTTTTGTCTTGCTTTTTGTCTTCCTTTACGGATACCTGCCGCAAATTGTGAGTGACCTCGTTGCCTGACTAACACGCGCAACGAGGCAAGATTATTTATTACCGTTTTACAGAGTGGACCATACGTCTTCCAGTGATACTTATTGCTCGCAGCAATAAATATTCTTAGAGCTGACGTCGATGGTTGCCTTATTCATCCGAACCGAAAGTAGGTGCGATTACCTGCGCTACAGGTTGGGGAGTACTACGGAATGACTGTGTGTAGCCAGATGCTGAGCTCGCTGCACGCAGAGCGTACCCCCACAGGTGGTGGAGTAGAACAAAAAAAAGTTATGTACTTGGATGTAGGGGCATATTTTAAGAACTCCAAGTGGTCAAAATTAACCTTTTTACTATAGCGTCTCTTATAGCACAAGTGCTGCTTTAGGATGAACTCCCATCATTAAACAAAATGCTAAGCGATCCTTGGCAAAGCAACAGCCTGTGCCATTTGGTAGCGAATGAGGCAAGAGCAGACACAGTGAGGTTGATGAATGACAAAACAAATAGAAATACACCTGATCTCCTTTCGCTGTTGCTATTGTTGCTGGAAGATCTCTTGTGAGTCTACATGCTTATCACTTTGCTTGTCTCGCTTGGCTCACTATTGAAGCAATCTGCGCTTAGATAGCCCTGTTGAAAACGTGAAGTAGGAAGTGGCAGCTGGAGCTAGAAGGAAACCACTGCCTCTGTGAATGGGAGCAAGGGCAATGACTATTGTTCAGCGCCGACTTCTTCCCCCTGATACACTGAAAGGCATGGCTTCACAGTTGTGTGCAGTTCCAGCAATTGCTCGTGGCGAAAGACTGTGTGCGGCCTGTTGTTTGTAAGGGTGAGGTTCCTTATGGCAGGGGTATTTCAGCTACTATGGAAGCTATCAGCTCACATTTAAGCAGAGACCATTGATGATATGAGATGATGGGCCACATTACAGCAGTGAAATGATGAATGCTGACTTCACTGCCTGTCTTATATAAACACAATGATGGCCACTGCAGACATTGTTCTCCAGTCTCATGTTTCTAGCAATCATTCAGAATGGTATTTGGCAAGGCCAGGCCAGTTCTGAATAATATGTCTCACAGGCGTCATCAAACTGGCTTTTGCGGTAGCCTTGCTAGAGAGAATCTACAATATGGTCTGTCCATCCTCACAAGAGACTTCTCTGCTAAAACTATGCAGACTAGAGTCGTACTGTTAAGTAGTTTGGCACTAGACCAGCATGGTTTGTAGGCATTATCAGTGCACTCTTAAACACCTTTAAAGACGTGCAAAACGTAAAACCATAAGGTCACAGGTTTAGGACATGACCTGTGGTGATGAATATTATGTACTATAGATACTTGTAGGAAACCAAATATTATGTGCTATAGATACTTGTAGGAAACCAAATATTATGTGCTATAGATACTTGTAGGAAACCAAGGTACCATTTTATTCAGAACTGTTGAACATTCCAAGCATTTTCTGCCTCATCCGAGCTTTGCATTCGTTTACATTCAGGACTATGCTAGCTTGGCCGCAGTAAAGTGTCTTAGATAATTGTTTTCTTTAGGGGCGGGTGAATATTCGAAGTTTCAAGACAGAGTTGAAAATTGCACAACTATCCATATTCAAAAAAGGAACTATTTGGTATTTTCGATTATAAGCTAACCAAATATTTTACAACAAGCGACTGTTAAAATCTGGTTACTTTTCTCCGTCTGCTAAAGTTAACAAATTATTGCAGATTATCAAAAGCGAAACAAGCTTTGTTTTAAGTTTTGTGGCAGAAGCCTACATGACGACTGATGATTTTCGCTTGTCTGTCGGTTATTGTTCTTGGCCGTCTAGTCTTGCAGCCATTACATCTGTTACGCTACAACCAGTGATACTTTTCTTACAATGGGCCCTTTTACATGTGTCTGCGGCACAATAGTCCTTCAGCAGCTTTTTTTCTTCTACAATTTTATATCTTTTTTCGGCAACTATTTAATTGACGTTCCTAGAAAGCTAGTTACAGAGCAGCTGTTCATTCTTGTTTTGTCATCCAGCTCTCAAGATGTTGAGAGGCTATTTGTGCAGTTTTTTTTCATGACAATTAGTTATCTTATGTTTAAAACTGATCCTTTGTAGCTTATAGCTAGCGGTCGTTCTCGCACTAGTTATTAGAGGCGCAATATCTAATTATACCAAAATAAATATCCCTTCTGTAAATATGCGCGTCTGCATTTGATTATTCGATATTCAATACTTACCATTCATATTTGATTCGTATTCGAAAGAGTTGATATTCGCCCACCTATAGTTTTCTTACCTCTTTCAAGCTCAGTGTAGTGTGCCTTCCTCTTGAAGCAGGGTGGCAAAATTGAGCAACAAACATACTAATCTTTCATTTGAATTCGAGACTCATGCTCTCTTGTCACAGCGTGAGGTTGATATGGGAGGGGATTATCAGCTGAACTTGCAAATGAATCATGCCAAGACCAATTATAATTAGCCTTTTCATTGTTATTTTTTCCGTACAGGTGCTCTTGTGAGACAGTTTTGGGTGAAGTTGCAGATCCATCAGAAATCTACTTTGTGTGTGAGTGTGAGGACATCCCTGTGAGCGACATTATTTCAGCGTGCAATGTGAGTGTACGTTATGCTGCAGAAAGGCATGTGTAAGGAAACTGACACAGGTTTCAACTTTTTATTCATATATTCTACTTTCCCTTTTCAAATGCAGGAATGCTCTCATCTGGCAGTGCTGAATTGATTTGAGTGGTAGTAGTTGCATTTTAAAAGAAGGAGGTAAATAAAAGTGGCTGTTTATTTATGCGAGTTAGATTCTAAACATTTTTTTCCAGTTATTGTGAAATGTCTTTTAATTTAAGGGCAGAAAATAAGCTCAGCTCATCCAGCAAAAACTTTCCAAAAATGCGAACGACGAAATCAGCCCGTCCAGTGCTTTTTTGTGCAGGCCTGGAGATGATTTGAACTCCTTTGTTGGCTCCGCGCTTCTTCCAGATGGCATGCTTTACTTTGTGCTTATTGTAAATAACATTAGATTGTGCAAAGAGCTGCTGAAGAGTGAAGTTGGGAGCATAGACTCAAGTGTGTAGAGTGAAGCCCACCTTCGTTACTATGTAAACCTTTTTTTTCTTAGTAAACTTCACCTTTCTCACAAATTTATTGCTTGGTCTTGCTTTATATGATGATCAGAATCATTTGCACATGATGTTGGGAGCATACGCTAACTTGTGTGTAGTGAAGCCCACTTTTGTTACATCTTTGTGACAGTAATTTTTCACATGGTATTACTTTATGTGATAGTCAGACTCATTTGGATGCAAACAAAAGAAAAATCCTGTCTTCTTTATTTCTTTACCATCCTAAAAAGTTGAAGTTTAAAAGCAATAGCCGTAGCACCAGTCTTATAGCTTTGTGACTATGCACACGCGCACACAACTCACGCACGCACTCACGTAGAGGGAGTGAGAGAAAGTTTTCGATGGGACGAATCTTGTCAGGGTCGGGTTGAACTCCTGCGGCACTGACAAGGTGGCCAAGAATAATAATCTAGTGATGTCCAAAGTGGCACTTGGACGAGTTGAGTTGCAGGCCGACGTGTTGGAAGACAGCAGGAATGGCAGACAGATGCATAAAGTGACTTCCAAATGTGGGCCAAAAAACTACCACGTCGTCTAGATAGCGTAGACAACTGGACTATTTATAGCCACGAAGTAGAGAGTCCATCATTAGCTCGAATGTTGCTGGGGCATTACAAAGGCCGTACGGCATAACCTTGAATTTATGAAGCCCGTCCAGTGTTACGAAAGCAATCTTTTCGCGGTCCATGTCATCTGCAAAGATCTGCCAATACCCAGAGCAAAGGTCTATGGATGGGAAGTACTTGGCTCAATGCAGGCAGTCCCGCGGTAATAAATGGCAACAGGTAGACGTCTTTGTGTGTGATCTTGTTCAGGTGTCGCTAATCAACGCAAAAGTGCCAGCTGCCATCCGTTGTCTTAACAAGGACAACTGGGGACGCCTATGGACTAGAGGAATGTTCGATGATGCCTTTAACCAGCATTTTATCCACCTAGTGCTGTATAACTTGACGTTGAGCGTGTGAAACGTGGTACCGATGTTAGTGTATGGGATTGGCAGCACCAGTATATATATGGCTAGTGACCATTGACATCTGGCCAAGGAAACGACTATCAAAATTAAAAATGTTGCAATAAGCCTCCAAGACGTGGCGGCTGTCAGTAGCCTGCGTAGGAAGAAGGTCAGGTGCAATCATCTTGCTTAGTTCGTCTGGTGCAGGATTCGACTGATGAGCTTGCCTGTGGATGATGGGGGAACTTCCGCGTTTAGTACGGATATCTTGCAATCGTTGATAGGCGAGATGTCAGCCAGTGACATGCCTCTCAGGATAACCTGCGCTAAGTAGTTAAAGTTGAGGAGAGAATGTGTGGTCCAGTTGTCTGCAACAGTGAGTATCGTATGTGGAACAGCGACGTTCCTTTTAAGCATTACGTGAGCACTCGGACACACCTCATAGACGCTGTCAGGAACAGGTGGGAATGAGGTCAGAGTAACGTACCCTATGGCTTGAGGTGGCAGGTGGATGTCATCGAGGGAATATAAGTGTGGTTGTGTGCCTTGTGGAATGCCGCAGCTATGGGGCAGTTGAAGTTGCATTACCCTGGACGTGCATTCAAAAAGGGCGAAGTGAGACGATAAGTATAATCCTAATTATAATGTCATGAGAGCACTGTTCCAAAACTGCAAACAAAACAGTTGTAAAGTGCCCTGCAATGCTTTCTGAGCACAGTGGATGTTTTTCCATCGGTGACGCGAAGAGTTTGTAATGCAGCAGGTGTGAGAACTTTGTTCAGCTGGCGCCATTGGGCATTCATCATAGATAATTGCATGCCAGTGTCGATCAACGCTGGAATATTTATGCTGTCGGCTGTAACATTAATCATGTTCGGCCTGGTTGGTAAAGTGAGCAGAGGATCTTTAGGCCGAGTCGTCAATGCAGGAATATTTGACAAATTTTCAAGGAATCCTAGATTAATTTTTTGGCGATAGATGATTGGCTTGAGTACAGAGATACTGTTGGACCTGGACATGGCATATTCAGTGCCGTATTGCGTACCTGCACTTCAAGCTGTTGAATTATTCGACCTTGCTCTGGGATCTGCTAGCCCTCCTGCTTATCTCAGATTCAAATTGTAGGGCGATCGTCCCTGAAAGAGCAGTTGGGTGTGTGATTTTCGAACTGGGAAAAATTTTTCTTCAACCGTGAAGCTTTCTTTCTGAGAAGCCCTTATGGGTTTCCTTTGCAGTTTCGTGCTACTCGTGGGTTTGATGACAGTTTTCTCTTTCATTCAACCTGAACATGCTTTCTTTTTAGATTAATGCCTTTTGTAGGCCTCGGCATGTATAGAAAAATCTGCTCGTAAAAAAACTGTAGAGTTGCAAATTGTTAAAACAGCTTCAGCTCTACAGTCAGTGATTGGCACCAGGGAAGTCACTTAAAGGACTTTTTTTTTTCATGCATAGGTCAAGCGCAAGTTCTTCTACAGAGAGTGGTATGAAGAAGGTGGCAAGCCTTATACTGCCAGCATGTCAGCCTCTTGCCCCAAGGATGGCTTCACCTACTCAAAGATGTAAGTTTCTTTTATTATGAGGTTTAGCACGTTTCATCCAGAATATGCCCAGTTTATACAGATGCCGCATTTATGTTTCAGTGGTTGTTGAGCGCTATTGCCATTAAATTTATGGGAACCTGCTCAGGCTTTATGATGGTTGCACTTGTACCTAGATGTGAACTAATCATGACTACTAGTGTTTAGTTGTTAATAGTGCAGCAACATCAAACCGGTTTTGTGGAAAAACTGGTTATCTGGTTATTCGATTCACCAGTCATTCGAATTTGAAAACCAGAGTGATCGGTTATTCTGTTGGCTATTCGGTTAATAGTATCCGTATATTTAGATAGCCAGATATTTGTTCTTCATTACTTGTGCCGAAATTACCTCTCTTTCTCTCTTGTATTATATTTGCAGTTATTTTTGTAACCGCTAGTGCAAACCCAATATCTACTCTCGTTAACCTCCTTACCTTTCCTTTTTTAGACACCAAACATTCGTGTCAGAATATTCAGATATCCGGCTAACTGGTTATTTAAACCGGATATCCTGAATATCTGTTTCTTGAAATCTGGATAACCGGTTTTTGAGACCAGATTAATTCCCTCTGGTTAAACTGGATAGCCGGTTTGACGGATATTTGCAAGCACTAGTTGGTAAGTTTACAGGGTGTCGCTGCTATCGTGCATGAAGCTTTGAAAAAGCTTTACGAATAAGACCAAGTGCATGTTGTTCAGAGCCTTGTCAAAATACCGCCAGTAATATTTTTAGTCCTTGGCATCCAATGAGTTAATTACAAAAGTAATCATTATAATTGTCAAGATGTCAATTAGGGAAGTTGTCAGAGGTATCAAAATGAGATGTTTCTAGCAGATGAACATTGTGTGTTTATTTTTTCTGGAGAAGAGAAGCAGCCCACAAATTGTGATAAATACCTTGCGACTACACACCGGCATACACAAGATAGCAGTGTCATCAAAAAGTCTCAGTGGGAAAGCAAGTTGTTGCCACTACTGAAGCCTATTTCAGCGTTTCTTGATGGTACAGTAAAAGCTCGATGATACGAATCCCACGGGGTCACGAAAAATATTCGTATTAGCCGAAATTCGTATCATCGAAACACAATTAAAACTACTGTCGAATCTCGATAATTCGAACTCGAAGGGGCCCGAAAATTTGTTCGAATTAAAAGGACGTATTTTTGAAGTATTCGTGCACAATAGCACGATGCACGAACGGTGCGAGTCGTGAAATATCGCGGCGCGCAAGCGCATAGCAAGCGCGGGCCACGAAACTGCCCACGCCGGCTAACGGTCGCTTCCCGATAATGACAGAAAACGAAGCTTCAGGGAGCGAGCGGGCGGCGCCGGCACACGGGTGCGCGTGGAGACCGTCGGAGGGAGGAGGGCGGCAGGGAAAGGATTTGGCGGCGTCAACTCCACCGCTTCGGTGGCTCCCTTCGCCCTCCCTCTCAACTCCCTCGTAGCTCTCTCACCTTCGACTCCGTGCGCACATCTCCGTGCACGCCCGCCGCCGTGCTGGCGCCAGCTTATTTTAGCCGCCCCTTGAAGTTTCGTTTTCTGCCGTTATCGGGAAGTGAGCGTTTGCGGGCGTGGCAGTTTCGTTGGCCCGACTGTGCCTCCGCCGCTGCTTCCCTCTGTGCTGCTGCCGCAGCGTGCAAGGTCAACATGTGACTAGAAAATAGAGAAGGGTTCACTGCCATTTTATCCGCGTGGCTGAGACGTCGGCACTAGTGTGTGCTAGAATACGGTTGTCTAGAACACTCTAGTCGGCACATACACGCTTGTTCCGGCGCGATGCAGAAACGGCGACCTTGCAATTTGAGAGAGGGGGAAATTTCCGCCGCGGGTTCTTTTTTTTTTTTTTTTTTCCCCCGTTCCTTCGCGCGCGGCATTGAGGGGTCTCTCCTGAGCTTTTGCTCTATGGCGGTGTCGGAGCAATGCCGGTCGGAGGCGCCGCCGCGTGATTTGGCGCGCTGCTAAGAGCATTGTCGGTGCGCGGTATGTTCGAAATAAGCGTGTTCGAATTTACGAGATTTGACTGTAGCTAAATTAAAGAGTCAGAGGTGAACTCACTCAGGCACATGTACGTAAAAAGCATTTATTTCTTGAAGCGCCACCGCTTCAAACTCTTCGCGTCCAGTCGCGGAGTCCGCGCTGTCCGGCGCCGCGCCTCCGCACCAAAAGAGAAGGAGAGAAAGCGCGTGACTGCGCGCTGTTCTCTTTCGCGGCCTACGGTGGGGTGGCGTTTATTCGTATCAACCGACGCAGGCTGAAAATCGATTCGTAACAACCGTTCACTAGCACGTTGCAAAGTAATGGGGCTCGGCCGGGACCACAGAAAAATTCGTATCATCCGTAAATTCGTATTAGCCGTGATCGTATCATCGAGCTTTTACTGTATATGTCATATCTGCAGCATTATTTTAAATAAATGCAGGTGTGACACAGTGTGCATGTAGAAATTGTGCCTCAACATTCCCACTTTGTGTGATGTGATGGATATTGCACTTCATGCATGAACTTACAAGAACTGCTGGTAGTTAAACAGGGCTGTAGGGAACAGCTTTGCATGCAAGAGAGACTGCTTACATTTCAAAACTACATTTGATGCCTTAGGGCGAACTAAATTAAAAAAAAAAAAAGACTGAGGAACTACTTCAAAAGACTGCTGCACACCTTGTTTAAGCCTGCTGTGGTTATTACTTACTGGAAAAAGATGTTGAAAATAAGACACAATGATGGCATTCAAAAGAGGCTTGCACAAGTTGGTTAGCTTCCCTCAGATGTCCCGGCAGCACTGTGTTTTTGCTGGATTGGACAAAGGAAAAAGCTCACTGGGAACAATTTTGCAAAAAAAAATTAATGCATATAGCTGTGAGGAACTTGTGTCTGTCTTGTCGCTGTAGAGATGATGCTTTGACTATACATCGTAAGTTGAATTAGTGCTATCAAATTAACAACTTAATTTTCAATCCCTGCATGATAAACATAGCTTCTCTAGATTTCAGCTGACTTGCTGCAAGTTTTATTTTAGAAGTTCAGGATCAATTGGTTAATGTGATTGAGGGGGCAGGAAAAACAAAATTGTCATGTTTTGAATTATATGGCCCTCTCATAACAAAGAGTCCCATACAGCATCCACAACTTTCTTGAACGGATATGTTCTGGTTGACGCAGTAAGTTTCTTTATATTGTTGATTGAAATGGATCATATGATGGTGTCTCAATGCATAGAGTTTAATATCGACATTACATTGCAGTTGTTTAGCCTCTGGGAAAGCTATTATCGGTGGTTCATAGATATTTCTCAAATATGGCATGTCTTTCTTGGGAAAGCACAATGGGGTTTGATTCGTTGTTTCTTGTAGTTCAGTTGTGTTGAGCATTATCCTTGTAACCTTCCTTTATAGCAAACAAGTGTTTTACATTCATAACTACTATAATAATTTTGTTGTGTAATTTTCAGCACACAAGTACGTCTCAGCAGTTCTTGAGTACAGTGAAAGCTCGTTAATTCGCACCTCATTAATTCGAACTTTCGGGTTATTTCGAACTGATGGTCATGGTCCGACCACAATATATAGGCGTCTATGGGTTAACCAACTCGTTAGTTCACGCGCGCATCGGCTCCTCTATCGATAATTCGAACTGCGCGCCGCTGCGTGGTGGTATTTTATACTGCCGCCGCAAGCTTTCAAGGCGCAACGATAGATGGCGCAAGCGCAGCGGCGTCACTGTCGTCATTACGCTCGCTCTTCGCATCGTGTGGTGGTTCGTGCCGGACGTGTCTGCGTAGTCTCCGTGTCCTTTGTGTGCCGCACATTCAGTCGCTAGGCCTCGTGTACGTCAGAGCTACGAAGTTGTTCGGTGCCGTGTCGCTACGATGTGACGCTGCTCACGGCCTTGCATATGTTGGTGCGGGCCTGGGATCAGGTCACGGCAACAACTGTTGCCAATTGCTTCCGCCACAGTGGCTTTTGTGTGACCTATGAGGGCACAGCTTGCGAGCCCGACGAGCGCGAGGCCGTGGTCATTCCTGCCGGATTGCGGGATGCGCTGGAGGACGTGACCTTCGACGACTACGTCGATGCAGATCGCTCTGCAGCGGTCTGCGGCACAATCACCCACGATGATATCATCGCACAGGTGACTGGTGGAGAAGCGCCCGTCGTCGATGTAGGTGCGGATGACGAAGAGGATGATGCACCCACGTGGCCCTCAGCTTTGGAACTAATGGAGGCTATGCGTGTCGTGCGTCTATTCTTCAGCTTCGAGGAAGACGCAGAGGATGCTTTCTGCCACGTTCGCGCGTTGGAAAACAAGGCTATGGCGATCGCATTCAAAGAAGAGAAACAGACAGTGATCACGGATTATTTTCGCAAGTAAATATTATGAGTGATTTTCCAACAACCTGGTCTCAATTCCTGCTGTTTTTTCAATGAATTTCGTTAGTTCGAATTTCGGTTTAATTCGAACTCATTGGGCGTCCCCGCGAAATTCGAATTAACGAGCTCTTACTGTATATGTGTTGCTAAATCTAGATGATGTTTGGGCAGTAACAGTCACAATGGGTGTGTATTTTTGATAATATAATCATTTCTTTCTGTTTATGATGTTCTGAAAAAGGTTGTATAGCAGATACTTGAGTTTAAGTGAAACCATGTACCTTCCATCCATCATTCCTACACATCTTGAAGCATCTCACTGGAGGAGTGCGCAGACACTAGCACTAGGTTTTTCTCTACTATTTTAGTGTGAAGTTTACACCTTCATGATATAAGATTTGGACTGCATCATGTCTGGCTGTGTATAGATTAACTGACACACATTTTTGAAGCAAATCCCAGCCGCGACAGTCGTATTTTGATGGGGGCGAAATCCAAAAATGCCCGTGTTCCGTACATTGGGGGCACGTTAAAGATGCCCCGGTGGTCAAAATTTATCCGGAGTCCCCCACTACGGCATGGCTCATAATCAAATTAGGGTTCTGGTACGTAAAACCCCAGAATTCAATTCAACTTATAAAGCATTAATGAACCACCAAAGTCTTGTTTGTTTCATACCAAATATCACATACCAAATGGTTTTGTCATCACAGTATGATGTCACAATGACTCGAGGTATGTGTGCACTTGTGGTTAGCCACTGGGATAAAAATAAGAAGTGGTTTAAATCAAACCGAAGGAGGCTATTGTACTTGGAGAATTAAAGGACTCTAGAGAAAACCTGGCATGAGATGTGAGATGCAAGAGATTGAGGGACGCCATGCACCAATACCTACGTGCTAACCTCAAAACCAAGCTTGTTAACTTGAACCTGCTAAATTCAAACTTCCGGTTTATTCGAACTGACACTGTGGTCCTGTCAAAATTATGTGTATTTCAGTGTGCGAAAACGGCCAGTAATCTGAACATGTAAGCGTTTGTGACGATAAATTCAAACACACCGCACTGCCAACTGTGCTCTCAGCAACGCACCAACTACTATGTTGTCCTCTTCCTCTGCCCCTGTTCACCGGAACCAGTGCGGTCCTTACCCGAGCTATTGCAACCCGGCCGAATGGCACACACATGATGATCTACCCATCTGCTTCTATTGTGGACGTGTGGGCCACATCTCTCGCCACTGCCGAAGTTCCTGGCCGGCCCTCTCTCGACCAAGCTTTCCCGCCTACCGCTGCTCCCCACTGAATCCTCGCCTGCCTGCGCCCTCCACCGAGTTCAAAGATGCACCTGACAATGCTCGAGTCACTGCGACTAACCGCTCCCGTTCACCCCAGCTGCGTTGTTCCCTGTCCCCTGCTTACCGTCGCCGCTCTCCGACGAACACTGACTGGGGCAGCTCCGGGAGGTGACGCCGCTCTAGCACTCCGGACTGAAATTCCTCTGTTGACCCTGTCTACTGATCGGAACCTTCTGGACGTGGATGTGGATGGTTTGCCTGTTACAGCACTCATCGACACTGGAGCGCAAGTTTCCATCATGAGTGCTGGCCTTCGAACTCGCCTGAAGAAAGTCCTTACTCCTGCTCCGAATCGACTGCTACAGGTCGCCGACGGTGGAACTCCGGCTGTGCTCGGAATGCGTGCTGCCCATGTCAGTGTCGCCGGCCGCCACACGTTCATTTTGTTTAGTGTGCTCGAATGCTGCCCCCACGATGTGATCCTCGGCCTCGACTTTTTGACTGCCCATTCTGCTCTGATTGACTGTTCGGCCGGTGTTGTCCAACTTGACCCACCCCTTTCCATTGACCTGCCAGCTCAAGCCCCAGCTCAGCTTTGTTCTGCGGATTTTATTCGTCTTCTTCCCTAAGCAGCAACCTGCATCACCATTTTCACCTGTCCACCTGTTCCTGATGGAGACTGTCTTCACTCCCGCGACTTCAGTCCTGCTTTCCCACAATGTCTCCTTCCCACACACCGTCATTTCTCTAGTGGCCAATCAGACCTGTCTTCCCATCCTAAATTTCGGCCAGTGCCCTCAGGTACTTCCTCGAGGGATGTCGCTTGCCCCGTTGTCACCGTCCCGCGAGTGCCATATTTCAGCTCTATCTGCTGTGACATCTTCAACCAGTGCTTGTTCTGCACCTTCTGCATCTGCCCCGCCCGACGACATTACAAAGATGATTGCGCCGGACCTCGACTCCCAATCCGCCGCACAGCTCCGTGACCTCCTTGAGTCCTACGCCGACATTCTCGACCTGAACGGTCGTTCTTTGGGCTCAAACTACGGTTGTGAAGCATCGTATAAATACTGGCGATGCGGCACCTGTTCGCCGACGCCCATACCGGGTGTCGCCCTCTGAGCGACAAGTTATCTAGAGTGAAGTTGACAAAATGCTTGCCAAAGGGATTACTGAACACTCTTCCAGCCTGTGGGCTTCCCCTGTTGTTCTCGTCAAAAAGAAGGACAACAGCTGGCGATTATGTGTGGACTATCGTCATCTAAACCATATCACCAAGAAGGATGTCTACCCGCTTCCACGGATCGACGATGCTCTGGATTGTCTCCACGCTGCCACTTATTTTTCATCAATAGACCTTCACTCCAGATATTGGCAAATTGCCGTGGATGAAATGACTAAGGCTTTTGCCTTAAAGTCTCTTAGGTGTAGCTAAAGGGACTCCTGAGGACTCATGACATGAATGTCATGACATGCGTGTCATGTAGGTCATGAAAGAGCCGCCTACGTCTTCGTGCTCTCATGGTCATTTCGTTAACTTGGTAGGCTATCCGCCCTCTGCTTCGCACAACATCGATTCCCACAGGGCGTGGGATCTGACGGCTTTCTTTTTGTGAAATAGAAATTACTTTTACTAGAAGCCTATAGTTTCATGTGCCATTATACAGCGTAGATGTTGTGAGTAGGTGCCACCGCCACCTTCAAATTTTCAAAAGGTTTCTGTGATGTTGCAAATTGCGACATGTTCACATGAGTCTTGTTACCTTTAGCTTAAAAAAAAAAAGTTAATCACTGTGCTTTATTGCACAACATGGACATTTATTAAGTCAAGAGTAGACATTGTACACTCTCTTTGCCACTCTCATTGGCATTGGCACAGGGTTATTGTTTCTGGCGCAGTCTTGGTGTGAATAAGGTTTAGCAAAAAGAAGTTTGTCCTTAATTTGTAATTTTCTTGGGTGATAAATTCTCATTCTTCCAGAGAAATGCAGTGAGTCTTTCAAAAATTATCATGCAAGCCTATCCTGAGTTTTTACCATTTTGCTTCGGTATCGGGGCATGAGCTGGAGGCAATGCCATATGGCATGTAGCATACCGGAGAACGGTTCTCCCATTCTCACTTTATCAAATGCACATGACCTAATAGATTTGAAATGTTTACATGTGTCTCATACATAACAAAATAAGCAGTGTTTACATGTGTGTACAAATGTTGCTTCATCAGACGAATTTCGATCTTTTCTATTTCGCTCCTCCCCTTTTTTGTTGTGTACTGGCCTGCTTCTTGGCTGCTTTTACAGCGAAGCTGTTTAGGGGAGTTCCACAAAGGTTTTCATGTAGCAGTGAAGGCCAATGTGTGATAGTGTGGTCGATATCAGATGTAAATGCCACACAACATATGTCGTAGCCCTTAAGTTGCTTTGAAATGTAATGATGAATGATTATAAAGCAAAAGTTACCTTACATATATCTCATTCGAATAGACAATAACTTATATGCACAGTTTTTTTGAACCATTAATCTATAAATTGTTTTTGTGTCGCATTATACAGGCTTCATATTGGAGGTCAGACTGGAGTTTGTACAGCTGCAGTGGTAAAAGCTGATGCTGTGGTGCCGCAACAAAACCTGTGTAGGTGCCGTCACTAAGAACAGCCAGACACAACTGCTGCTGTGTTTGAGCAGGGCCATGAGCCAGCAAACAAACCTTTAGTACGTTTGAAGCATGCGAGAACTCGCTTATACAGCTTAGCTATTTTTGGTGTATCGGTTGTCTGATTGACACATACCTGTGAAATATTTTTTTGGCAACTCGGCCTGCCATATTGAAAGGATACAGACTCCTGCTTTGGGGTGTTTATTTACTTAGGTTCTAATGTGCTTGCTGTTGTCTTTGTTTGTTAAGGTACTTCCCAGCACTGGGCCGTTTCGAAGATGTTCCAGAGATGACAAGGTCAGAAAATTCGTGGGAGTATGACTGCTACAGCTGCATTAAGAAGGAAAGGAGGAAGAAGGTGTGTAGTGTGCAGTATTGTTGGGCCTAAGTCTGCACGTAGGTCAATGCCAGTCTTGTTTTATGCTGTGTTTTTGCTGATGTTATACGCAAGTCCTCCAACTGCTATAGATGCCACAAGGCATCTATAGCAGCCCTCATGGTCATGTTCATCATCATCATCATCATCATCATCATGTTTCTTTGGCCAAAGAAGATGATTCCAGGAAACTGTGCTAGCTATATACAGTTAAACCTCGATGTAATGAAGTCAGTAAAAACAACAATTTGTTTTCTTATATTGAAATTTCGTTATATTAAAATTTGACCTTTTATGCAAATAAGTACAGTCACCGATGGATTTTTCTTACACAAAAGTGGCCGCAAAATTTTTCTAATAAGGGCAATCAGAAAAGACATATTTTAATGTGAAAAAAAAAGTCATTTTGTTGAATTTGAGAATCGACAACGAAAGATACGGTTTCATGCCATGTCGACGATATCTTCACATACATCAGTGGTACGAAGCAAAGCCAGCCATGCTTTCGCATCCACTCCGCCTGCACAGCTGATAGTTTCGCCCGCAGTGGGAGGACGCCATCTCGAAAAGCACCGGCAGCCGGCAGCCAATGCCTCATCTGCCTCTCGCTTCGATGCGTCTTCGAAACTCAAGATTACGCAACCTCCAGTACTAAACACGCGGGAAGGCAGCGCACGTGATGCCACTCCATCTTGGCATGGCCACTCTTTGCACACATGGCAGATTGCCTCTAAAACAGGGCACGTGGGCTGCGTACATGCTCAGCTGTGCTGACAACCATGCGCAGCCACGGTCGCGCTAGAAAAGGAGACGTGCTCTAACCTGTCCCCCTCTTCCTCCGCCCCTCCCCTTGCACTTGATCGCAGTACCGAGAGCTCGCTCCCGTCCCCCCTCCCCCCTTTTCCATTGCTCATGCAAGAAGATGCAGAAGATGGTGCTCATCAAGTCACCATCCTTCTTGGCTCACCCTCGCACACTTTCACTGGCACCCAAAGCATACACCACACGTGGTGTGATAGGATCGTATGGACTTTATGCGGAACATGATGCTGCTCCGTTTTGGCGGTCACTCTTGGTTGCTGCTCTGACTTGAGAGGTGCGTTTGCAAGCAGTCGCTTCAAATTCAACCACTTACTCCTCTGCGTTCGTGGAAGTTATCATTTATTATCTTGGTATCCCTTTGCGGCAGCAGTGAAATTTCGTTATATTGAAATTGTGTGTATCCACACTTTGTTATATTGAGGTTCTAAATATACGGCGTTCTATGGACAAGAAGTTATAAAAAGTGAAATACATCATTAGATCAAGAATTTTGGTATGTTGAAGTTCTTTATATCGAGGTTTAACTGTATATAGTGTTAATATTTCAGCATTTCTAACATGGAAGTAATACCATGAATTGGTGTTTAGGGCAATGGTTCTGAAACTCATTGCTGTCATGAACACCTTGACATACTCACAGGTCATTTAAAGGAGCCCTGAACCAACCCTCAGGCTTAATTTAAAAACACAGTCCGCGGATAGAATACGCAACTGTGAACATCTCAGTCAAATTTTGCATTTGTGTGCGGCACATGGATTTCACAAGTGGAGCGCGAAGTCACCTTTCTTTCAAATGCTCTCTTTTCAAGCCTGCTCCTCACTCTTTTCTGGACGCTTTATTTCGTAATATAGCAGATTCCCATACACGGCTGCTATTGGCCAATAGCTTGCATCAATCAAGGAGGGTGTTTGGATCAATGTGCTTCTTCCTATGGCTACTGTGTATATTTATTGACACAGTTTAATAAACAGGTTGAAGTAAGCGAAAATCTACTTTCGAATTTCAATATTAAGTACGTACTTCCACAAGAAGCTGACTATCGTCTGCTCATGCTCGGCCCCGGCCGCTCGCGTAGGAACTTAACTTTGGCCACCCTGCTTATCGGTGTCGTAGCCGTCAGGTCTCCCTGATTTCGGCTAGCTTTGAACACTCAACTAGCCTCGAATCACACGAAACTTGAGGTCAGACCAGACACACGCTTTCCAGCGCGCGCTCACTCCTGGCCACTCCTGGTTAGATGCCTTGGCAGACTTCGCTTCGTAATGATTGAGCTATTCATAGCGCTTCAAAATGAGCCAGTTGGGTGTGTCTACTATCCGTCGGTCAAGCTGGTGCAGGACAAAGCCGGTCCGCGCCACGTAGCATGGCCAGACAGGAGCATATGAGCACTAGTGCGCACTCTAGCCCTGTCGTGCACAAAGCAAACGATGCAGTTGCATGTAGCTGTGGTCTGCTACGTAGTGTAGATACCACAGCCACCGCGAGGTACCGCAACGAGTTCACTGGCTGAGTGCACTGCGGCTCATTGAGGACAACCGCGTTTGGCACGTTTGCTACATTTGGTCTGTCGTAGGCGTCAAAATCAGAAATAGTGGCGTCTACGTGAACATCCAAGATGAATTCGAACTGCACACCACGGTGACGTCAGTTGGCGGAGCGTTGTGGGCACACCTCGCTCCGCCGTAGCCTTCACAGTGCAGATCATTGAAGAAGGAGCGGAAGCACCGCGAGCGGTATGTTTGATTGCCAATAACTCCGCTTCTGCTGAACACATTGAAGGACATTTTGCGGTGAAGTATTTCTCACATAGTCTAGTTTAACTTCAAATGCATTTCTCGTTGTCTATAAAAAGTGGCTCAGGGCCCCTTTAAGAACACCCTCGAATGTGTTTCTTTTTTTCTGTGTAACAGTATAAAGAAAGACAAACCATGAGCTACAGCCACAGCAACTAATAAAGTTTCTATATTCTGTAGCTCAGAATAGGTTTTAACGGTGCTACGAGTCCATAGTAATTATGACTCATGATAAATATGGTGTTGCATGCTGATGTCATATTCAACTGAAGATGATTGAAGTTACAGTCCTGGTTCATCGTCATGCCTGTTTCTTACTTTTGGTTTGATGATGATCGTACAAATAGGTCAATACAAATATCTGGGTGGATGTCTGAATCATTTTTCTGATGATGCTTGTCAATGGCACATCTCCTTAGTAGCCTTGCACATCAAGTTCTCTGATTTCTGGGAAGCTGCAGATCATAGTTGGTCTACTGCATCTTCAGGCTATGAAATGAAGCCTGTCTTGAACATTTTTTTGAAAAAAATGTGCAGGTGAATAATTACAAATGCCAGGAGTAAGTGTCCAAAGTAGTTTCTTTATGTGCGGCTGCTCATGCTGTGTCTCTCTTTGGTGAGCTTGCAGTAGGACCAAGCACCTGTGAGAGGCTCAGTGAGTTCTTAGAATGTATATGTTGACAGCAAACTTATTTGGGTGGCCTTCTACAAGCAAGCCCATCAACTCATCACAAAGCCAGAGAATGCTTTGGTCAGCTTGGTTTTTGATTTTGCTACCTGTACAGCTTTTGGTGCAGCCTTCTTTTAGTAAACAAGTGTTCTGACTGATGAAATTCACATTTTGATGATTTCATTGAGAGAATGACTAACATTTATAGAGCTCTTATGAGAGGAGCAAGTGGTTTCAGTTGGGCATTACTTCATTTCTTTTATTGTTTTGTTTAATGTATGCATCAAATGGCAATGACTGGTGAGAAATAGGTAGAAAAAAAAAAAAAACTGTACCTTTGGTGCAATAATTCCAAGATGTCCTCTGTTCAGCAACCAAACTTTTTTTTACACATTCAAACTTGCTTGTAACTGCTCTGCCCAGGCTGAAAGCTGTCGATTTGGAGAAGTGCTGGCAAGAGAGAAGAATGGCAAAGTTCACTATAGTTCAGTGAAGTGGCAAAAGGAGACCTATTCTGTCGGCGATTGCATCTTTTTGAAGCCAGGAGTGCTTGACCGTCATCCCAGCAATAAGCAGGTAGGGAATGCTTGACAGCAATGTATTTTGACTGGATCATACTGCGTAGTGGACTTTTGCCCAACGAAGCATTACGATGGTGTAGCAGTGCACAGGTTTCCCACCAAATTAGCAGACAAAACAGGAGCACAGATAGTATGGTTGTAGGTGCGCCTGCAAATGTCACAGGTCTGCGTGCTCACAGGATCATCGCTGTTTAGAAGCATGCCTCTTGCATCACGGGGTACTAAGTGCTCTTAGAAATCGAAACTGCGGCCAGTCGTAACGTACGACCACATAACTAAACAATCGTCGTGTGCTAGAGCAAACAATTTTCTGTGCCTTGATTACTGGGTCAATAGCTACTGATTAAGCTCAAAAAACAGAGCCTTAAAAAACAGAGCCTTAAGAAGGAGTGTCAGTACTACTCTAATTCAAACAAAGGTTATGACTACCATATTTACTCGCATAATGAACACACTTTTTTTCCCGAAAAGCATGCACAAAGCTGGGGGGGGGGGGGGGCATTCATGATGCGGGGTAAAATTTTGAGTGGTTGTTTTTTCCGCGACCTCCTCTAAAAGAGTCGCAGTTTCGTCCAAAAGGCAAACCATCGATTGTGAGAGTGAATGTGTAGACAGCTGTATGAGGTAAGGATAGTAGTGTTATTGGCCGTATAAACTTGCAAACATTCGCTAACTATGTAAAATGACGAGCATGGTGTCAGTACACACAGGCAAACATGAACAGATCACACTCGATGACCACGGACACTCGCTGTGAAAACGCTGGTGGGAGGAAGCGCGGCAGCAACAGCGAGCGAAGTGACCTTCGTGCTGTGTATCACTTCAACGCAAACTTAGTGGCGAGAACGGAGCATGCACAGAGGTATAAGCCGCCATCGCACATAGACTTAGCCCCTGGCACAGATTGCTTTCAAGAAAAGGTGTGCGCGGCCGTGCAATGCACAGTTGCTGCGCCGCCCCCTTCCCTCCCCTCTCCTTGGCACCATGTGTGCGACGGAATACAGCGCATGTCATGTTGATCGCTAATCAAGGACGAAGACAGAAAGAAAAACACGAACCGACGACACGGGCAGTAACTTGTAACTGATTTATTCACGAAAACACGTAGGAATAAGGAAACACGTAGGATTCACATAAAATCCTGCTTGTTTCCGTGAATAAATCAATTATAAGTTACCGCCCGTGTCGTTGCTTCGTGTTTTTCTTTCTCTGCCTTTGTCCTTGATTATCGGTCAACATGACATGCAGTAAACACCAACTAGTCCAAACTCAAGTTCTTCTGAATACGGTGCATTCGCCCCCGCTTTCTTCCCCTGAACGCGGGAGATTGAGCCATCATCGTCGGCGCCGACGGCAAAAATGCGCCTGGAGTGTCTGTATAGTTGCTATCACAAGAAAAGCAGCAGACACACGGTACGATTTGGCGTCTGATACAATCATACCCACTGGACGCAATATCGGACGCCAAATCGTACCGTACCTCACCTACTTCACGGCAGCAAGTTCAGGGTGCGATCATTATGCGAGGAAAAGAAAAAAAACACACTTCTTCATTGCAAAAGTGGGGGGTGCGTTCATTACACAAGTGAGTCTATCATTTGAGTAAATACGGTAATTAAAAATTTCTTGCTTCCCAGGGCAGTGCAACATGGCCAAAAATAGCTGATGAGCAGACATTAAAAAAGGAATCTTGGGTTTTACGGGCCAAAAACATGATCTGATATGAGGCACGTCGTAGTGGGAGACTCCAGGTTATTTTCAACCACCGGGGGTTCTTTAACGTGCACCAAATGCATGGTACACGGGCGTTTTTTGCATTTTGCCCCCATCAGAATGCAGCCACGGTGGCTGAGATTTGGTTGCACTACCTCATGCTAAGCAGCGTAATGCTAATGCCACTAAGCAACCACGATGGGTGATGAGCACACATAAGTAATTAATATTGAAAAGCTGTCCGTGTTTCGTGTATGTCGCCACATACCTACAGTTTCGCTGGCCAAGCACTTTAACAGGAGTGGATTGGCGGTATTTTTGGTGGGGGGGCTGGAGTGGGGGGGGACACAAAACAAAAGGACCAACGTAGCAGAAAATGACCTCGGAACCATAGCCACAGAATGCTAGTGAGTAGGCAACAGCGATACCCCTGTTTGTGGCTCTGATATCACAGATGTGAGTCCACAGGAACTTCCTACTCTGCTTTGGGTCCCTGAGGTGACTACTGAGTCATTCTCATAATAGTAGTACTTTGTTTCATGTGTGCATAATTATTTTAAGGAATCATAAGAAATCATAATTTTGTTTTGAGACATATTTGTGCAGCCTCAGATCAATTTGAATTTTGAGTAATTCATATAAAATTTTGTGATCCGTAATAGTTAAATTTATTTGAATTGACAGTACTACCACTGCAGCATTACCAGTGTGGAGCCAAGTACTGCAGCTCCTGTGATGATATCTTGGAAAATAGCATTGAACTGTAATATGGCACAGCTTTTATTTCAATGTGTGACTCTTGTTTATTTCCTGGCATCGTGGTTTTGTGCTGTTGACATAGTGTGATTTTGGCAGGAGAGTATGCACCTTTTATATTCTCTCTGCTAATAGTAGTACAGTCGAATCCCCCTACAACGAATGCCGCTATAACGAAATTTCCGCCACAACGAAGATTTTCCGATTCCCCGTCAGCTGCCCATAGAAAGTAATACAAAAATGTCCCTTCATAACGAAGGCGTTTTATTAGGTATTTCCGCTTCAAGGAACTTTTCAAGAACGAAACTGGGACTGAATTGAAATTGGAACTGCTGAGTAGTCAAATTAGAAGGCCCTTCCAAAGCTGCGACGATCGTATGTCCGCTTGAGCAAGGTTTTCGCGAACGAAATCAAATTCAAAGTACCAATTTAAGCCACTGCAATCTATAGCCACGCGTTGTCATCACGTGCCTGCGTGAGAATGCAGGGGATCACCGCAATCACTGCCATTTTCTGTGGTCTGTGTCCGGTCGAAATGGCTATGCCAACAAAGAAGCGTAAATTTCTCTCTCTCGAGGAGAAGGCACATGATCACCGAGGCAGAAAGCAGAAGGAAAAACTCTCGCAGTTTCGCCCGAATGGCGAAGCATCGGTTGCGATAGCACGTTAGTAGACAGCTATACGTGCTAAAGATAGTAGATTTATTGGCTGTATAAACTTGTAAACATTCGCTGACTAAATTACCAAGCACAGTGTCACGCACGCACAGGTAACATGACCACATCTCGCTCAATGACCGCGGAAGCTCGGTGTCAACTACCTGGAGTGATAATGTGTGGCCCTAAGAGCGAGTGAATTGACCTCCATGCCATCTCGCTTCACCGCGAACTAAACGTTGAAAGCACAGCACACTTTGCCCACATCGCGGATCGCTTTTCAAGATGAGGCCCGCGCGGGCACGCACTTTGAGCATGTCGCAGATTGCTTTCACGATACGGCGGCTGCGCCGCAGCCGCTGTTATCAACATTATGCCAACATCTCATCGTCTGGGGAAAATGACAACCCACTAGACACACTGGCTCCGGCAACTGCTTTGAAAGTAATGGATCCTTTTGACCATCGTAAAGGTTATCAGAGCCTACGACAATGACATTGCGGTGGCTCCTTTAACGGACTGTGAGACTCGCTTAACGCCTTTGCTTGACGAGAAGCGTAAGAAATCCAGGCTGACCGACTTCTGGAAATAAAACTTCCGCAAACTCAAGCTTGCCGACTTTGTCATAAATATGCAATGACATTGTGATACAGTGTAGACCGCTTATAACGTAAGTTGCCGGAGTCGCGAATATCCGCACTATAAGCGGTACCGCACTATCACCAAAGCAACAAGTTTCAAGGCCCACACATATGCAAAACATGTGCACCGAGCCGCCACACGTATGCGACAGTCGAGGAATGCGGCTAGAACGTTTGCATTCAATTTACAGTCGAATCTCGTTAATTCGAAATAATTCACGCGGCGGCGCCTCTGACTGGCATTGCTCCGGCACCACCAAAAATCGCATTGCGACGCGTGCAATCGCACCAATTTTTTTCGCTCCAGTCGCAGCATGCGAAACGGCCTATAGAGTAAAAGCTTAGGAGAGACCCCTCAATGTCACGTGCGAACAAAAAAAATAAATAAATAACGCGGCGGAAATTTCACTCTCTCTCAAACGGCAAGGTGGCCGATTCTGCGTTGCGCTGGAACATTCGTGTATGTGCCGATGTCTCAGCCACGCTACCGTAGCCACGCGTGGAAAATGGCAGTGAACCCTTCTTTCTCCTTTATGCTTCCTCTACTTTCTAGTTACGTGTTGACCTTGCACGCTGCGGCTACGGCGCAGAGGGAAGCAGCGGCGCTGTCCTAGGCCGGCCAATGAAACTGCCCACACCGGCAAACGCCCGCTTCCCGATAACGGCAGAAAACGAGACTTCGGGGAGCTGGCGCTGGGCCGGCTGGAGCGGTGGTGCCTGCACGGCGGCAAGTTCGCACGGTCACAGTCGAAAGTGAGGGAGCTACGAGGAAGGGCGAGGGGAGCCACCGAAGCGGCGGAGTTGCCGAGGCGAAATCCGCTTCCTCCCTCACATTCCATGGTCTCTGCGTGCGCCCTTGGCCGTGCCGTGCCGGCGCCGCCCGCTCCCCGAAGTTTTGTTTACTGCCGTTATCGTGAAGCGAGCGATGGCCGGCATTGGCAGTTTCGTGGCCCTCGCTCGCTATGCGCGCCGTGATATTTCATGACTCGCACTCAATATTCTGGTTTCAGTCTCACTGGCTGTTCGTTTGCACCACGTGCCCTTCTCCTCCACTTCGTCACTCTTTCTTCCTCGAGCACTTCTTGGGGCGCCCGTTTGAGGGGAGCGTTCGCTGTCTCCGCTGACTTCCGTACTCCCAGGCGGCCGCACTGTAACCGGTATTTCGTTTCCCGCTACTGCACTATAAGCGATACGTGTATACAGTGAAAGCTCGTTAATTCGCACCTCATTAATTCGAACTTTCGGGTTAATTCGAACTGATGGTCATGGTCCGGCGACAATATATAGGCGTCCATGGGTTAACCAACTCGTTAGT
The DNA here is from genome assembly GCF_013339745.2 of Dermacentor silvarum. Lineage (NCBI taxonomy): Eukaryota > Metazoa > Arthropoda > Arachnida > Ixodida > Ixodidae > Dermacentor > Dermacentor silvarum. The sequence continues at coordinate 137,126,949 of NC_051155.1, forward strand.
TCACGCGCGCATCGGCTCCTCTATCGATAATTCGAACTGCGCGCCGCTGCGTGGTGGTATTTTATACTGCCGCCGCAAGCTTTCAAGGCTGAACGATAGATGGGGCGAGCGCAGCGGCATCACTGTCGTCATTGATTGCGCTCGCTCGTCGCATCGTGTGCTGCACATTCAGTCACTAGGCCTCGTGTACGTCAGAGCTACGAAGTCGTTCGGTGCCGTGTCGCTACGATGTGACGCTGCTCACGGCCTTGCATATGTTGGTGCGGGCCTGGGATCAGGTCACGGCAACAACTGTTGCCAATTGCTTCCGCCACAGTGGCTTTTGTGTGACCAATGAGGGCATAGCTTGCGAGCCCGACGAGCGCGAGGCCGTGGTCATTCCTGCCGGATTGCGGGATGCGCTGGAGGACGTGACCTTCGACGACTACGTCGATGCAGATCGCTGTGCAGAGGTCTGCAGCACAATCACCGACGATGATATCATCGCGCAGGTGACTGGTGGAGAAGCGCCCGTCGTCGATGTAGGTGCGGATGACGAAGAGGATGATGCACCCACGCGGCCCTCAGCTTTGGAACTAATGGAGGCTATGCGTGTCGCGCGTCTATTCTTCAGCTTCGAGGAAGACGCAGAGGATGCTTTCTGCCACGTTCGCGCGTTGGAAAACAAGGCTATGGCGATCGCATTCAAAGAAGAGAAACAGACAGTGATCACGGATTATTTTCGCAAGTAAATATTTTGAGTGATTTTCCAACAACCCGGTCTCAATTCCTGCTGTTTTTTCAATGAATTTCGTTAGTTCGAATTTCGGTTTAATTCGAACTCATTGGGCGTCCCCGCGAAATTCGAATTAACGAGCTTTTACTGTACATGGAGTGCTGTGGGAAAATTAACGGGAGTGTGAAAAGACCGCACTATATCCGCTCCTGCACTATAAGCGGTTACGTTATAAGTGGTCTATACTGTAATTCAAACTGCTTCGTTGCGACGGTGCACGTGTCGCAAAATGGGTGTTTCGCGATCGGTCGGGCACGCGCGTTGGTTTAGGCATCGGCTGCAATGTACAAAAGTTGCTGTAACAGCGGCGCCAAATGCATTCTTTTGTGAAGTTCAGCTTAGAAACCGTATACAGTTTACACAAAAATATCGCAGTATTGGGGGTGCACAATACCTTTTGAAGTGTCCTGATTGTTAAAGTACACCAAAGGGGTACCTACTTGCAGCAAGTTATTTCTGACAATTTCCTGAAGCAGGCAAAATCATCAACAACAAAGTCGCAGAACAAGCCACTGTGATCTAAAAACAGCGAGTTGCTTGTCAGTTTGTGCTGTTCCAAGTTTGCTGTGGTTGTGTGGTGTGTCCAGAGGTATATAATTATTAATAGGGTGCATATGTATCTCACAAAAGGTTCTAAGTGAACTGCTTAGAAAACAAAAATATAGTTCTCCTTCAAGTCGGATGGCGTGGTGTGTCCGTGAACGGCGCGGAAGGGCTCGAAAACGGCATTCAAAACCGTTAATAGCGGGTAGCCATTTTTGCTTTCCACTTTGACGATAGCGAAACTTCGGAGCACGTCCAAAAATCACTGCCTGGCAGGAAAAAAGCGAACTGCTTAGAAAACTAAAATATAGTTCTCTTCCTTCATGTCCGATAGTGCAGTGTGTCCGGGAACGGGCCGGATTGTCTTTCGGCGTCTTTGTCTTTTTGTCTTTTGTCTGGAAAGCGGCGTTTCAAATCATCGATAGCAGGATAATGATGCCAAATGTCCTCAGTACAGAAAGAGTTAAACACAGTGTTGCAAGTGCCACTCAGCAGCTTCACCTCCTTGTATTCTGGTTTCTGTCTATGTTAATGCGTTTACATCTACTATGCTGCAACTGTTTGTTATGTCGTCGTTATGTCAAAATAAAGTGTCCTTGAAAGTGAATACAGTTAAACCTGCTTATAACGAACCTCCATATAACGAATTCCTGGATATAACCAAGTTTTTCGATTCCCCGCCGTTACTCCATAGAAGCACATGTATTTGAGACCTCTACGTAGCGAAGTGGCAGCGGGAGACGCCCTCGATATAACGAATTTCCCCCCCCTCCGACCACCTAGAGATTTCGTCCCAAATTTTGTCATTATTGCGCGAGCAGCAACCGGAAGCACCTTCTCCGCCGCGATGGAATGCGAAGCGAGCGCACGTGTACGTGCGTGCGTGTGCTCGGCCCTGCATCCCTCGATCCGGCGATCTAGCCGCCGCGGGCGTGACCTTTCCCCCTCCCTTCATTCAAATCTGATCCTGCCGCTTGCTGCAGCTGGCCTAGCCCGCCAAGCCGGCACTCTCTTCTTTTCCAGCTGATGTTGCTGACGCGCTGGTACACTGCTGTGGCACATCAGACTCGATGAGCGCGGACACGCGCTGTCAAACGCTGGCGGTGTGTGGAAGCGCCGCTGGAGAAGCGAGCGAAGGGACCTTCGTGCTGTTGTCTATCGCTTCAACGCAAACTGAGCGCCGAGAACACACAGCACGCAGAAAGCTGCCAGCCGCCGACGCACCTACGCTGCTAGACTTTGCCCCAACGCAGATCGCTTTCAAGATACGGCCTGTGCGACTGCGCGCCGCCCCGCTATCCCTCCCCCCTCGCTCTCTCACCGGTGCCTCGAGCGCAACGGAAGAAGGCGCGCTTCCTCCCTGCTTTTCTTGCACGCGCGAGATTTAGACGCGGTCCTCGGCTCCCCTCGCACGTTTTCACTCGCACATACAGCATACGGCGCGCGGCGACAGTGTTATCGCCCTTGGACTTTAGGGTACGGCCACGCTAGTGGCAAAAACACGCAGCATAACCGCGCGTCAGAAACGCGCGGCAACGCGTCATGCCTCGCGCGGCAAGAGCGGCAGTAATCGGGGGTCTTGCAGCGTGCCGCGCGAAATGTGTTCGAGACCCATTTCTGCGGCAAATTCCGTGTGCTGCGAGATGAAGAAACAATCAAGAGCGACGAGGGTGACGTCACAGAGCCATTACAACCGGAACGCCGCCGGTCCGCGCCGGGTTTTCAATCGACGATCGTCGTCTCTCGCATGAAACGAGCGCTCGCGGTGTTGCTCGCCCGTTCGGAGAGCGCGGGAGATCTTATCGCGCTGCCGCGCGGCGAGACGCGCATGCCACAGTGGCCTCGCGGCAAGGCGCTGACGCGCGGCAACTTGCCGCTCGCTGCATGACGCGCGCGTTTTTTGCCGCTAGCGTGGCCGTACCTTATATACGGAATATCTATGAGCCAAAACCAATTTTAGGGCCACAACGCGTCAGGGACACCATCTTTATATGGGAAATACAGATCTCAAGGGTCATACTTTTGCTTACGGAAACCGAAAATACGTCATAGTTGTCGCCCCGGCACTTTGGGTGGCCAATGCCATCGTCAAGCCACCAAGCCAAGTGACATGAAAAATTAAAAAAGGCCGCTCGGGCTGGCGCGTGGTGGCAGTTCGCAACGTATGATGCGGGAACGGTCGCACAGTTGCGACGCAACAGCGGGGTTACCAATGCATTGAGTTCTATGGGAGCTGTGCCGGGACTGGTCGAAAGCGACGTAACAGCCGGGAAAACGCAGCCCCCGGGAACGTAACAGCGAGGTTCTACTGTAACACTATACGACACTACGACGGCATTGTGACGCTCGCTCTTCGTTTCCGATGCCTCGCGCTTGTGCGAAACGACACGCGTCCACGCATCCGGTACCTGGTGTGACATGCCGAGGATGAGTGCTTCGACGAAAACGGAAAACGGGTGCGCGTTACAATTGAGGGCGCGTTAGAATAGAGTAAATATGGTAAACGTTTATTTTTTGAATTTTCGTGCCGAACCTGTATATAACGAAATCCTCTTTATAACGAAGTTTTTCGGGAATTTGTCAATGTTGTTATAGCCAGGTTTAACTGTAATCCAGAATGTGGCTCCCATAGAAGAAGAAAAAAAAAATGTCGCAGTTTCGCCCGAAAGGCGAAGCATCGATTGCGATAGCAAATTAGTAGAGGGCAATTCGGAGTAGGGATAGTAGTTTTATCGGCTGCATAAACTTATACACATTAGCTTACAAACTGAATTAACAATCGTGGTGTCAGCGCGCACAAGCAAACATGAATAGATCACACTGAATGACTGCAGCCAACGACTGTCAAAACGCTGGCAGGAAGCGCAGGTTCGCGCGGTCTATCGCTTCAACGGAAACTGAGCGGCGAATGCACAGAGCATACAGAGGTCAGAGCCGTGTGGAGATAAGAGACGGTGTGGGCGACCGGCACCGCCGGGCAAAGGAGAAGTGGGCAGAGGAGAAGCTGCCCCCCCCCCCCTCTTTCCGTTTCTTGCTTTCGCGTGGGAGATTGAGTAGCAAGATACGCCTTTGGTGCTGGAGCACAGCGCCGCCCCGGCTCCCTCCCTCCCATACCCCCACAGCCTTTCGGGCGACGGTTGCGTTTGCTTTCCACCGTGCGTTCGCTCTCCGTGATAGCGCGCGGGGGAGTTCGCCCTCCGTGATAGCGCGCGTCCCCCGCGCCCTATCGCTCGCGCATACGGCGCGCGGTGACGATTTTGTCGCCCTTGGAATCTATACGGAACCTCACGGCGACGGCGACGCCGACGGCAGAAATCCGGTTGAAGTGTCCATATAATTGCTATCGCAATAAAACTGAGGAGGGGCCCCTACAATCCCAGATGCATTGTGAAAAGTGTGGCGGAAGGTCGTGCGTCATTTCAGGCTTTGCGGCCCAGGAGGGCCGGATAAGGGCCAGATAAAAAAGGAGTTGCCCGATAAGTTTGAGGCAATTGTGCAACTAGGCTTTACAAAAAGTGACCTCACGGCCTCTATCGATGGTTTGAAATTCCGCTTTTGATAACTTCCGCGCCACTCACGGACACACTGCACCATCGGACGTGCAAGAGGAGAAACTATATTTTTGTTTTCTATGCAGTTAGCTTTTTTCCCACCAGGCGGTGATTTTTGAACACGCTCCGAACTTTCGCGATCGTCAAAGCAGAACACAAAAATGTCCGGCTCCGGAAACGGCGCGCATGCTGATTCCGCTGCCCCTGCAGTTGGTGTTACCGATACATCGAATAGCAGCGAGTCACAAGACTCTGACTTTTCGTTGGACTTTGAGTCTGAAAACGACGATGACGCAAACCAGCCCAGAACATCGGCGGCCACAGCCCGGCACGCCCAACTGTAGTGCTTGCATTAAAATTTTTGTAGCGGAATACCTGTTCAATAAAAAAATTTTGATTTTTTCGGAGATAGTGCCTAAAAGACGGCAATACATACTGTATATCTCATCATTTTCGGAAAATTTTTTTCTTAGTAGATACAAGCGTTTCTTTACAAACTTTGTTCAATTTTATTGCACAATCTTGATTTTAACAATTCATATTTTTTTATGACATACATCTCATTAATAAAACTTTTATGTGTGAAAAGTGCATTCATTTTGCTTTCTGTTAATGTATTACATTAAATATTGAGTGCAGTAGTTCTTGCAGAAAAAAACACCTGCCATGACATACAAAAAACACCTATTTTCCCCATGGTAGGGAAAGAGTTAACAGCAATTATGACAGCTTGTTGACTAATAAAAATACCTACGAGGTAACTATCTGTGGCCTTCGTTTGTATAGTTTCAGCAATGCTTTATGTATGTGCCAAAACCACAATTGGATTATAAGCATGCAGTGGGGGACACAGATTAATTTAGACCACCTAGGGTTCTTTAATGTGCGCTTAAATCTAAGCACACAGGTCTTGAATTTTGCTCCATCAAAATGCAGTCGCCAAGGCTGGGAATTGAACCCATGATCTTGTGCTTCACAGTGCAATGCCATAGCCACTGAGTAACTGCGTCAATTAAAAAAAAAAAAAGCCATATGCAGTTTTTCTTGCATTGCTTTATTTATTGGATAGTTTCCAGATGTGTAGAAGTGTGGCAATATGTTTAGCTTTCCGAATAGAATGGTTCAAGTGTGCTGCATTTATTTTGTAGGCATCATCGAAATTCATGGATTTGTCAAATGGGAACAGATGTGAGCCATTTCAAGTTGCGTGCATTCTTTCCATTGCGGCTACGAAGACCAGAAATAGGCAAACTGTGGCCACCTTCAGAATTAGAAAGTTCTGCAGGTAAGCTTTCCTGAAAAAAAAAAAAAAAAAAAAATTTACTCTGTAGTCTTTCTTTCTGCTTGTCCTTTATTTTATTTATTTGTTTGCACTGAAAACACAATTGAAAGGCACTTCAGATTTTTCTGCTGCTTGCTGTGCTATCATGTCTGAGGTCACAAATGCCACTTTTCAACAACCAAGTGTTCGGAACTGACCATTGTAACTCTTTGTAGGGACAAAGCCTTGCCTGCCTATAGAATCATTATCGATGTTACATGGATGTATTCATGTTGTTTACATGCCACCATATATTGCATTCATATAATGCAAGTGTCCTGCACTGACATGACGATAGTCATCTAGTTTGATATAAAATTGATAAGAAAGCTGTTGAGCTTGGAGGAGCCCTAAACTGTTGGCGACAAAGGAATTTTACCCTGATAACAACAGCGTGCCTTTAAGGCATGCTTGTCTTGTCACTGACGATTGTGCCACCCCAGTGAACCATTAATGTACCATAGATGTCCAAAGAACATCATGTTTGAGACATTGCACACATCCTATAGATATCTATATTTCTCCAAACATGATTACAAATACGTACCATGGATAATCTAAGTCCCATCCAGATCACGTTGCTGTAACGTTGAAGGGATGTCGCAGCTGGACATAAGTGACCTCTAATAGATGTTCTTTTTGGGGATGCAGGAGGTCCATAGAACATCTAGTGGATTTTTGCTGTTGACGCTATAATAGACAGTTTTAGTTTAGCGTGGTTACCGGAATAGCGGGCGTACCGGAATAGCGGGATCGAAGTGCGCATGCGCAGAACGCTAACTGACCCATACCGTTTACCGTGCGCACGCTATTTCTCAGAGTTAACGTTACCGTGTTAGCGTGGTGTACGTAGTGTACGTAAAACATGGCGGTGGTCCCGGTCGCCCGCTTCGAACTGAATTTGGCGCTGTTTTTGTAGAATTCACTTCGTTCGTAGCAAATGACTGCGTAAACGGCTTTTGCTTAGTCTCATGCCGCTTCGCCGAGAGAGTGTTATGGCTAATCTTGAGGAATTTTCGAGATCGCTTCTTGTTTCGAACGCGCCTAAGCCTAACGAGAGAAATTTTTTCTGAGATGCCAGCGCCATCTGTCGCTAAAGTCGGGAGATAGGCGCGACGACGGCATATGGCCTCTGAGATGGGAGAATTTCGGAGGCTATGGCAGACAGCTTGTACTGCTTGTCTGTTTCGTTGCAGATCGACGGACATGTGAAGTAAAAATACAATGCGCTCCTGGCTTCGATTGCGCTGCCTATCGAACTTTCCGGACGCACACACACATAGAATTAGGTGCCCTGTGTATGCGAAATTCAAAGCGTAATGGAATAGCGTCCCGCACGTAAACTACGCTATCACGCTATACTAAAACTCTCGTTCTGCAAAGTTCGTTTGCAGAACGGTAACGCTATTTCCCGTAACCCCGCTATTACGCTAACGCTAAACTAAAACTGTCTAATGAGCTGCATACCTGCAAGTGCCACAGCAGATGTACTGTCAAATACAAATGAAATGCGAACAGCAGTGTGTGTGGCCAAAGCGTAACTAAAGGCACAGTGTGCGGCATCAGCCAGCGATCATTGTACACATGCATGTGGTTTCGATGCGGGGTGCGTCACCTGTTTTTTGTTTGAAGCTTGTATTCTCACACCGCCATTGCAGTGCCATTCCTATCTGTGATTACTGTTAAGGCAATACATTTTTCATGCTATTCAAATTACGATTAGACACTGGCAGCTTTGATGGTGGTAACAAAAGCAAGGCAACGCACGTTAGCAAGCTGGGTGCGTGCCAGCTATATCACACTACAGATGTAGCGATGGTGCTAGCCACCATAACAGTGTACTGCCAGGTGGGTATGGCACTGCCGCGGAGAGATGAGAAAACAACTTTCGGACAAAATACGGGTGACGTTTATCGCAATAGGGCGAGCAGCGCTGCACTCTTCCTCGAGAACTACATCCCCAAGCACGTGCACAACGACTAGCCGACGACATGCACCGTATACTTTTAGCTATGCTTCGGCCACACGCTCCGCTGTTCGCATTTAATTTGTCCTCGATGGTACATCTGTTGAGGCACACTAATGGCACAGTTAGCCCCATTGTTGGCATGTAGCTAGTGACTTTGCTTGAAATGTTTTGTTAACGTGTACACGTGTGAATGTGAAAATATAAATTGCAACACAGGTGAAATCCTTAGATGGCTAAATGGTCGAAAAATCCGATGTCTAGCGTTACAGCACCAAAATTCAATGGCACCAGAATTGGGGATTGAGCCCTCGACCTTTAGTGTTAATTAGGTCGAAATGAATTAAGGCACAGCTCATTAAGATAGAGTTAATTGAGGCACTCTAACCCATTACCTTCGTTGGGAGTTGAAACCACTTGGAGATATGGGCGAATCAGCCATATCCCCAAGTTATTTCCAAGTTGGATTCCAATTGACATTGTGAAGGTAGAGTCGGACCCACTACCCTGGGTGTTAATTAGGGCAAAGTTACTTAAGGCAATTAAGGCACTCGAACCCTCGACCTTTGGTGGAAGTCGAACCCACGACTTTTGTGGTAATTAAGGCAAAGTTAATTAAGATACAATTAATTAAGGTACTCAAACCTTCGACCTTTGGTGGGAGTAGAGCCTGGAACCATTGGTGGTAATTAGGACGAAGTTAATGAAGGCACAGGTAATTAAGGCACTCGAGCCCACAACTTTCGTAGGAGAAAACAATAGGAAGTAACAATGCATGCGAATGAGAATGACAGATAATGCTTCGTGAGTGCGCAGGCTTCTGCCGTCATCCTCTTCAGTGTTCGCTAAAGTGACTGTCAACTTTTATATATAGTTCTAGCACTCATCAAATGCGAAAACTCTGCTAACAAAATCGTAAATCTGCATTTTGATCATTATGCATGATTACAAATCCTGCAATGGATAAATGAAAAATAGTGAGTTCAGTAAGCACTAGGTAAAGCACACCAGTGAAACTCACAATGTTATACCAATGTTACTTTTTATTTATACAACTCATAAAACTTTATTACAAAAATGATCGGCCGCCCCCCGCCAGGCACATGTATGAAAATATTCATTACAAGTTCTAGGTGTATACAAACAGGTTAAACGTGAATAAAAAAATAAAAACAGATTCTTGAAAATTAAACTTCACTAAAACAAAAGTAACGAGAAAAGGGTGTTAACACTCAGAAAATGACTGGTAGACACAGTGCCACAATTATAATTAAAAAGAATAAAACTGATTAGTAGGAGGTAATATCACATAATAATTAATGACCAAAAGTGCATGGCCTGCTTGCCAGCACCTGCTTCTGGGGCCACCGGATTCAAAATAGAACGCCAGTACTTTCTAGCTATATTTAAAAATACCTGGTAAAAGAAATTCCACACAAGCAGATTCCCAAGATGGAATGTTCGTCTTGATAGGCAACTTGGGGACGTATTCTGAAACGTTCCACTTCGGCGATATTTCCCTTTTCGCCTTTAGGTGTGTGCTGGTTGGCTGTTTTAGCAAAATTGGATGAGCTGATTGGCTGGTTGAGCCCGACGTCATTGAATTTTGCTCAACCAGCCAGTCAGCGCACATCTGAAGGCGAAAAGCGAAATATCGCTGAAATTGAACGTTTAAGAATACGTCCCTTGCTCAGGCAGCTTCTCACACCACGAAATTGCCAATAACATAATGCCGCCAGAGACTTAAAGATAGGCATTGCAAATGAAAAATATCTCTGACACTTGAAGAGGAGCGCCGGAAGCCAAGTGATACAAATATGTGCAAATTAACCATCAAAACAGTTGCCCTCAGAACATTTCTATAAGCACTCCACAAGGCGAACAAACGTACCACAAATAGCAGTCAGAAGCACAGCTCTAAATTTCAGTACGCAACTGTACAGTTCTGCCTAGTATATACATACTTGGGCCATCGTCAACCGCACAAAAGTCCAAAAGACACTAATAAAACACACGCTGCTCGCGTGCGGAACATTGCTGCGCACTTGCATCGAGGCGCGTGTAGCTGAATTGATATCAGTGGCGATGCGAAATCAAAGCTATTGCGAGCAAAGATTGCGAGTTCAAGCTTCTTTTTTTCTTTATAAACTGTCGTAATGCATCAGCAAGTTAAAGGTTACGTATTTTCAACAGTGTACTAATAGATATAACTGAAAAATAAAGCATCTTTGTATGAGAAAAAAATGACGTAACCGAGACCGAAAGCATAGAGAAAAAATACCGAAAGTATTGGCTTTTGCGCGCGGTGTCCAGCAGCAACGTTAATAGACCTCCAGCAGTCCGTGCAGAAATAAATGCAGTCATAACTGAAATTCTGGGCTTTAATACTACAGTTGAATCTTTTCAGAATGAACAGATGAATATTTCGCAATTCAGGTACACATTTTTCCTCTCGTAGAATCTCTAACATGCACAGTGATGATGATGTCGAAAAACAAAGTAAATGTCCCGCTGCAGGGCTGTAACAGGCAACAGCGCGACTTTTGCTCTCCTAGCTTCCCATTGTTAGGCATTAGAGACAACTTGCTTGTATTTCTGTGCATAGTGCGTGCATCTACTGACAACGCACAATGTACGATCAATGTGCGAAAGCTTTGAATGTGCAAGAGATGTCCAAATCACAAATGCATTCGATGTCTTTTGGATGACCCTTGACTACCACGTACTAGTCGAACATACTATAGGTGTAAACTAGACGTTGTTAAATGTCTTGAATATTTGGTCTTTTGTGGTACATCCAATGAATATTTGTGGTTTGCTGGGACATGATTGCTTTTTACTTTCTTCTACAGACCCGAGGACACACACCTTGACAAGGATACTTGTCGGAAAGAGTATTTGAACATACTATACTATACCAAAGAAGGTAAAACATAACTTTTCATATGTTTATACTTCATGGCAGCTTTTTCTTGTGTGCAGAAAAACTTGGAAAACTCGAATCTTTCAAAAACATTTTGCAGCTGTTGTCGTGTGCCTTGGGATCATCATGGTCTATCCTAGTGTCAGACAGTCATGGCTGTCTCAAATAAGAATTCTTAATGTTGTTTGTTCAGGCAGTTAGGTCTGAAGCAACAACTTTTCACACGCTTGTAATCAATAGGACATATTAATGCAATAGCGTTAAGGGCCCCGTGTCGCAGAAAATTTGGCGTCGGCGAAAACGCCGTCCGTGGCGGAGAAAATCATCCCGAACCACCCCGTACGCTGGCCCTCCATGTGGTGCAGGGGCGTTAATGAAGAAAACTGAATTTCTCAAAGAAAAATCTGAAAAACCGTCAGAAAAATCGTAAAGTATGACTTAACTAAAACCTACAGACATGATAGCGTCGAATTGTAATTTGAACGTACAAGAAAACATAATTCTGTTATGAGGAAGCACAAACACAAACCTCTTTTCCAGCATTTCTACCTTAAACAGCAGCGCACCCGGGTATATTACTTGCAAGAGCACCATTCAGATAGCGCTCGCCTCTTCGGCAGGTGAAACTGGGACTTAGCCTGCCATTGCGTTCTGGACATGTGCGCGCCTCGGGGCAACAGCAAGCAATTAATAAAATGATAAAAAAAGGTCCTAGGGCCTTCACATTTTCATTAATACATCTTATCTTGCCCCTGTAAAAATGTCTTCCCAGTGATGCATTTGTGTAAAAGTGAAGGCGACTTTAAGGGGAACGGTGTAAGCTTGGTTTTTTTAAGCTGGCTTTCCCACATTGTGTGTTGCAGTGAAGCCTACTTATAAAGAAAAATGCAATGCGAACGGGGCCCGAGAATGCTATCACGTTCCACTCTTAAAGGCGAAGCTTAAGCATCCTCCGATTTTTAAATGCGAAGCATTTCTTGGCTATCATTTGCCACTTTTAGAGTATCTATCTATCTATCTATTTATATATATATATATATATATATATATATATATATATATATATCCGCCTACGTCCTGGTGCTCTCATGGTCGTTTCGTTAACTTGGTATTTACCAAAATTAGCATAGTATGACAAGTGTGTATGACGAACATAAGTGATAGGTCATGACATGAATATCATGACATGTGTGTCACGTAGGTCATGAAACAGCTGCCTACGTCTTGGTGCTCTCATTGCCGTTTTGTTAACTTGGTAGGTACCAAAATTGGCATAGTATGACAACAGTGCATGACGAACATAAATGATAGGTCATGACATGAATGGAATGACATGCGTATCATGTAGGTCATGAAAGAGCCGCCCAAAATGACAATGACCCAGTGAAAAAACATTAACACTCAGAAATCACCGAAAGGGGTTCGGACGTGGGTACTAAGGGAAGGAAACACTAAAGGATGATGGTAGAAGTCATAGTTATGGGCATGACTCTGCAAAAATAACAACTCAGCGAAAAGACATTAACACTCAAAAACCGCTGAAATTGGTTCTGACGTTGGTACAGTAAAAGCTCGTTAATTCGAATTTCGCGGGGACGCCCAATGAGTTCGAATTAAACCGAAGTTCGAACTAACGAAATTCATTGAAAAAACAGCAGGAATTGAGCCTGGGTTGTTGGAAAATCACTCAAAATATTTACTTAGCCTATCGCTATAGCCTTGTTTTCCAACGCGCAAACGTGGCAGAAAAGCATCCTCTGTGTCTTCCTCGAAGCTGAAGAATAGACACGCGACACGCATAGCCTCCATTAGTTCCAAAGCTGAGGGCCGCGTGGGTGCATCATCCTCTTCGTCATCTGCACCTACATCGACGACGGGCGCTTCTCCACCAGTCACCTGCGCGATGATATCATCGTCGGTGATTGTGCCGCAGACCACTGCACAGCGATCTGCATCGACGTAGTCGTCGAAGGTCACGTCCTCCAGCGCATCCCGCAATCCGGCAGGAATGACCACGGCCTCGCGCTCGTCGGGCTCACAAGCTGTGCCCTCATTGGTCACACAAAAGCCACTGTGGCGGAAGCAATTGGCAACAATTGTTGCCGTGACCTGATCCCAGGAACGCACCAACATATGCAAGGCCGTGAGCAGCGTCACATCGTAGCGACACGGCACCGAACGACTTCGTAGCTCTGACGTACACGAGGCCTAGCGACTGAATGTGCGGCACACAAAGGACACGGAGACTACGCAGACACGTGCGGCACGAACCGCCACACGATGTGAAGAGCGAGCGCAATGACGACAGTGACGCCGCTGCGCTCGCGCCATCTATCGTTGAGCTTTGAAAGCTTGCGGCGGCAGTATAATATACCACCACGCAGCGGCGCGCAGTTCGAATTATCGATAGAGGAGCCGATGCGCGCGTGAACTAACGAGTTGGTTAACGCATAGACGCCTATATATTGTGGCCGGACCATGACCATCAGTTCGAATAAACCCGAAAGTTCGAATTAATGAGGTGCGAATTAACGAGCTTTCACTGTACTAAGTGAAGGAATCACTAAAGGATGATGATAGAAGTCATAGTCATGAGTATGACTCATCGAAAATGACAATGACTCGCTATAAAAAAGATTAACACTCAAAAACCACTGAAATGGGTTTGCACATGGGTACTAAGTGAAGGAAACACTAAAGATGGTGGTAGAAGCCATAGTCATGAGCATGACTAAGCAAAAATGACAATGACTCTGCAAGAAAAGATTAACACTCACAAACCACTGAAATGGGTTTGCACATGGGTACTAAGTGAAGGAAACACTAAAGGATGGTAGAAGAAGCCATAGTCATGAGCGTGACTCAGCAAAAATTGCAATGACTCAGCAAAAAAATAACATTAAAAAACACTGGAATGGGTTCGGACGTGGCCACTAAGTGAAGGAAACACTAAAGGATGATGGTCGAAGCCATAGGCATGAGTGCGACTAAGGCTTTCGCCTTAAGGTCTCTTAGGGCTAGCTAAAGGGACTCCCGAGGAACTGATGACGTGAATGTCATGATATGCGTGTCATATAGGTCATAAAACAGCTGTCTACTTCTTGGTGCTCTCATGGTAGTTTCGTTAACTTGGTAGGCTCCCCGCACATTGCTTCGCATAGCATCCATTCCCACAGGGCGTGGGATCTGCCGGCTTTTTGTGGTGTGCCATATTTGCATGCCATAAAGAAAAGCACTGAACATTTTTGTGACTACCAGGCACTTGGCCTCAGAAATAACTCGTACTGACTATGTGACTTTTTTTTTTCTTTCCTGTGAGAAAATTAAGAAGATACCACTGAAAACGAGCATTGTTTTCAAATTTATTTTAGCTTTGACATTTTCTTAATATGGCGCATGATAGCCTTAGTTGCTTATGCACCATTAAACACAACACAACAATTTTCTTAATATGGCAACATATCACATCACATTCCAATGAATAATACTTCACTGAAAGTGTAGATATTTTTCGGAGCTACTGATGTATAGCAAGAGTGGGGTAAGGAGTGCACGTAAAATCCCTGTCCCCCAACTTGCTTGCAGGACACACTCACACTTTTAACTAAAGAGGCAGTGAAAACAGTTTAGAAGTGAAAATAACACGCAATATAGCTTGGGCAGCACCAGAGGAAGGCAAAGAGTGGTGGTACCCCTCCCATAATATTTGCTGCTGCAGCTCCTGCCTTGGCATCGTAGAAATGGCATGATATTGGTAGTGTGTATAAGCTAAAGTAAGTGCTGAGGTCGAAGTCATGAGCGCCCATTTTCCGAGTCAGCTTCAGTTTGATTGAGCCCTTGAATGTGAAATATTTGTTCCAGTAGGTCTCGTAAGATCTTATATTGAAAATTTCATTGCTCAGCTAGATTGATGTTGAAGGTAGACTCTAAACTGCTAACTTGCATTGGCTACCGAAAATCAATAGTAAAAAATTAATTCATGTAATTTTAGGAATTGTGTAAATTACCTCTCTATAGGCTTCCCATTTGGATACTCGAAGGGTAAATATTATCGGTTTGCAAATACCGAATAGTAGATTTTGATGTGAATATCTAATTGAATCAAGAAAAAAATGCCAAATATCGAATCGAATATCAAAAATTTAATACAAACTTCTATGCTTCCTAATTTTGTGCAAGAAACACAGTGCTGCACATGCTCAGGAGGCTAATCACATTATTTAGCAAGAAAGAAAAAAATGCCAAATATCGAATCGAATATCAAAAAATTTAATACAAACTTCTATGCTTCCTAGTTTTGTGCAAGAAACACAGTGCTGCACATGCTCAGGAGGCTAATCACATTATTTAGCAAGAAAGTATTGCTTTCACGTTTTCTTCCAGAAAACATGAGGGAGGGTTTTTCTATCTTTATGGCAGGTGGTTTGTTTGGGTTATCGTCGGCTCGTTGAGGCCAATCTACGCAACAGACAAAAGCAGGGAATGTGCATCACATCACTCGACACCGCTTCACGTAGTCATTGGCGCCAACGGTAAAGAGTTCTCAAATGGGAAGGCCCACGGCAAGTTCACATGACGTCTCCCACCGACAGCCACCGTACAGTATTTCACAAAGATGGCGGCCGTGAACATGCAACAGTCATCCTGTGCACTCACTTCCATTGGCGAGCCGGTTTGTTGGCTCTCCAAAGGTCGTGTGACCGCTGTGAATAGATTTCTGTCAATTCGGTATATGTAACATTAGTTTTATTCTTTTTTTTTTAGAAATGCATAATTCTGTTTAGGAGCCCAGAGCCCACTCAGCTCGTGATGAGGGCTGATGCCAAGTTGTGTAGAGCTATTTAAGCTTGAGAGTGAGAACAATTGTTATCTTCACTTTCCAGAGCATTGGAGTTCTGGAAGTATGGTATATGGGACCTGCTACATGGCTATACATTATCCTTAGTCAAAACTGAAATAAGCTGTAAGCTTTCCTTATTCTTAAATTCCTATTGTTTGAGCACACATCAGCAGGGAGGTTGCAAGTTCTAAAATGAAAAAAGTTTTTCACTTTCTAAGCGTGCCTGTGCTTTAGAGACACTGTTTCACATGGTAATGTGTTCAACAACAATAAGACTTGGTAGACAGGTTCATCCTGCGTTAGTATTTTTTTTAAATCAGCAGCCCTTCCCCTGTTGTTGAGAAAATGTGGGTAAGTGAAACTTGTGGCAGGACGACACTGTCGCAGGCATTCCGCTTCGTTTGCTCTAAACTCGGGGTCGGGGAGGACTCTTCACTGACGTTTGGCCTCAACATCGCGCTCTCGCAACTTGGGATCCATGGCTCTTCGCTGACATTTCGCCTGGGCTTCGGAAGCCCTCACACTAGAATCGACATGTCGACAATGAATCCTTTCCCGAGTGAGTTCGTGGCACCGTTGCTCAAACGCAGCCTGCTCTTCGGCAGAACGCACCTCGCGCGGTAATGCCATCAGATAGCCGAAACTGATCTGAGGCGAGGGAAGCCCGGCGAAGCGCGTGCCAACCCCTTTCCTTCCCTTTGCCTCCTCATGACACACGAAACAACCCTGATTGGTCGGATTTCTTTCTTCCCTTCTTTCCTGTCCCTGGCTCATACCCGCATATCCCCGGGCTCATACCCACATATTCAATGCGGGTATGCGCCACACGTGATTTTATCATAGTTAATCATGACTTAAATGACGAGCATGTGATGTTATTAATGTCATGTTAGTCATACATTTGTACCCTTCCATTCCAATTTTGGTATATACCAAGTGAACGAGACGCGAGTTTTGATAAGGTTTTAGCGTGACACCACCACCACTACCGCCGACACTTGTGAGGCAGTACAAGCTTCGTTTGAATATTGTCATTTAGTATTAATTCCAGTTTTGTCATTGTGACTCTCAAAGCGTGTGGAAGTGACTCGCAAATAATGAGGAAAACGAATAGCACAGACAGTGGTCTCCAAGATGGCACAACATTCCAGGTAACAGATTGAGTGAGCTCAGAAGCCTTTCATGGGCCAAGACCAAGCTTTCAGTTTGAAAAAATTTGCTGTGGGCTTAGTTGGGTGCATACCTGACATGCTAAGTAAGGAAGAATGAAACGCACAACTGTGGCAGCCATGACAAAAGACCCTCAAAAACCACCAGAAGCAGGTGTTTTGTTTCAAAATTTATGTGAAATCCGCTCGCTACACTTGAAACACTTAAAGTGAGAGGATCTGGCTATGCTATGTCATTCGAATTAGGCTGAAGCGAAGAATATCTTGCAGTTGAGAAGCGTCAATGAAATTGGGTGAGAGTCGATGTTGGCTGATGCTTGTGCCGAAAATCGGTTGGAAACTTAACTTATCCCTTGTGATTCAGGCCTAATGCATCCCATACAGTGAAATCATATTCCAGTGTTAGTCTAACATGCCCTTTTAAGTTATTCTGGGAGCTTTTCACGTTTTATTGTACTGAGTTCTGAAGTCTTCCCTCTCTTGGCTACTACATTGTGCATTCTGGGATCAATTGGAAGAAAATACAGTTAAAACTGGATATAACGAAATTGACAAATTCCCGAAAAACTTCGTTATAAAGAGGATTTCGTTATATGCAGGTTCAGCACGAAAATTCGAAAAATGAATGTTTACCGAATTTACTCGATTCTAACGCACCCTCAATTGTAACACGCACCCGTTTTCCGTTTTCGTCAAAGCACTCATTCTCGGAATGTTACACCAGGTACCGGATGCGTCGACGCGTGTCGTTTCGCACAAACGCAAGGCATCGGAAACGAAGAGCGAGCGTCACGATGGCGTCGTAGCGTCGTATAGTGTTACAGAAGAACCTCGCTGTTACGTTCTCGGGGGCTGCGTTTTCCCGGCTGCTACGTCGTTTTCGACCGGTCCCGGCACAGCTCCCTTAGAATTCAATGCATTGGTAACCCCACTGTTGTGTCGCAACTGGGGGACTGTTCCCGCATCATACGTTGCGAACTGCCACCCCGCGCCGACCCGAGTGGCCATTTTGACTTTTCATGTCGCTTGGCTTGGTGGCTTGACGCTAGCATTGGCCGCCCAAAGTGACGGGGGCGACAACTATAACGTATTTTCGGTTTCCGCCAGCAAAAGTATGGCCCTTGAGATCCGTATTTTTTATATAAAGATGGTGTCCATGACGCGTTGTGGCCCTAAAATTGGTTTTGGCTCATAGATATTCCGTATATAAGGGTACGGCCACGCTAGCGGCAAAAAACGTGCGCGTCATGCAGCGAGCGACAAGTTGCCGCGCGTCAGCGCCTTGCCGCAAGGCCACCGTGGCACGCGCGTCTCGCCGCGCGGCAGCGCGATAAGATCTCCCGTGCTCTCCGAACGGGCGAGCAACACCGCGGGCGCTCGTTATTTCTTGCAAGAGACGACGATCGTAGATTGAAAACTTGGCGCGGACCGGCGGCGTTCCGGTTATGATGGCTCCGTGACGTCACCCTCGTCGCTCTTGATTGGTTCTTCATCTCGCGGGATGCGGCATTTGCCGCAGAACCCATTTCGCGTGGCACGCCGGAAGACCCCCGATTCCTGCCGCTTTTGCCGCGCGCGGCATGAAGCGTTGCCGTGCACGGCATGACGCGTTGCTGCGCGTTTCTGACCTGCGTTTTTGCGGCGTCTTTTTGCCGCTAGCATGGCCGTACCCTAAAGTCCAAGGGCGATAACGCAGTCGCCGCGTGCCGTATGCTGTATGCGCGAGTGAAAACGTGCGAGGGGAGCTGACGACCGCGTCTATATGTCGCGCGCACAAGAAAAGCAGGGAGGAAGCGCGCCTTCTTCCGTTGCGCTCGAGGCACCGGCGAGGGAGCGAGGGGGGAGGGATAGTGGGGCGGCGTGCGGTCGCGCAGGCCGTATCTTGAAAGCGATCTGCGTTGGGGCAGAGTCTAGCAGTGTAGGTGCGTCGGCGGCTCGTAGCTTTCTACGTGCTGTGTGTTCTCGGTGCTCAGTTTGCGTTGAAGTGATAGACATCACGAGAGGTCACTTCGCTCGCTTCTCCAGCGGCGCTCCCACACGCTGCCAGCGTTTGACAGCGCTTGTCCGCGCTCATCGAGTCTGATGTGCCACAGCGTGTACCAGCGCGTCGGCAACATCAGCTGGAAAAGGAGAGAGTGCCGGCTTGGCTGGCTAGGCCAGCTGCAGCAAGCGGCAGGATCAGATTTGAATGAAGGAGGGGGAAAGGTCATGCCCGCGGCGGCAAGATCGCCAGGTCAAGGGATGCAGGGCCGCCTCGCACACGCACGCACGCACACGTGCGCTCGCTTCGCATTCCATCGTGGCGGAGAAGGTGCTTCCGGTTGCTGCTCGTGCAAAAATGACAAAATTTTGGGCGAAATCTCTAAGTGGTCGGAGGAGAAAATTTGTTATATCGAGGGGGTCTCCCGCTGCCACTTCGTTACGTAGAGGTCTCAAATACATGTGCTTCTATGGAGTAACGGCGGGGAATCGAAAAACTTTGTTATGAGCAGGTTTAACTGTAATTCCCATCAATATAGTTGTTCTGCAACGTAATGTGGCAAATATGAACAAGCATTTCTGATTTTAGGTTAGACAAACTGCCTAAAAGCTGTCACTGATATATTTTTGGTGTTGCACTTGTCATCAGTTTTCTTGTTTTCTTTGGTGCAAAAGTAGAGCTGATGTATCTGAGTCAGCTCAAGTCAGCTGATCTGGTTTTGTGGTTTGTTAATTGTAGAAATTTGTTTTCATGTCTAGCCAGTTATGATAAGCAAAAATTTCAAGCTTGGTATCTGATTCGGACATTGTTTTTGTGTGATAAGGGCAGTGTCAGTATACCCTCTGAAAGCAGTTTGTACAGCAAGTTTATTTGCTTGTGCATCATACTCTGTTTTGTGTTGTTTTGCAGAAGCAGACGTCTACTTGCATGATGTCTGTGGCAAAGCCCAGGTTGTCTTCTCAAAATACCAGCAGCTTGACCACCCAGGAATTTGGTCTGTTGGTGATGTCTTCATTTTTTCAAAGGTCTGAATATGCAAAATACTTGCCTCACTTTGGCTTAGGGTGACCACCCGTCCCGTGACTCACGGGTCTCTCCTGCATTGAGGGCTATTGTTCCGCGTCCCGCTAGAGATATGAAAATCTTCAAAAAATGTCCCGCATTTTTATTATTATTGTTCGGCAGCACCTTGAGTTCAGCTGCATATGGCCACCCTGTTTGACGATGTGTTAGCTGCAAGCACTCCAAGCTTCTGAAAAAGTCAGCTAGCCGCCTGGTTCACGGTGGCGACGAATGCTTCTGGCACCAGCTGTGCACGCTGTCCAGCCATCTAAAAGTGGTTTGTCCCGTCATTTTAGAGGTGGTTCGATCTGACAAGAAATATGACTTCAAGAAAGTAAAACAGGCATCTAGTACTTCCCAGGCTCTTAATCAGTAACATGTGGAAACTAAGCCACAGCTGTTTTGTGAGTGACTATTTTTTGAGTTGCCGAATTTTTATGTTGATATTCGGGAGCACATTAGTGATGTTAAAAATCGTTTTGTTTACACAGATATTATTTGAACGTCAACTTGTATCAGTTAGTCTATTTCTCTGTTTCAGAGATGACAAAATATTGCAAGAGAAAATTTCTCGCCAAAAGCTAAAAAATTAATTATTGTAGGTAATTCCTCATCGTGCCGTGTCAATACCCCCCTGGTCAGCGTGTCCCGCATTTCGCTCGTAGGAAGGTGGTCACCCTACTTTGGCTACCTGATTGACTAGAATATAGGTCCCCCTTTTTCTTCAAGTTTCGTTAATCTCAAACTCGAGGAGTGTACTTATAATAAAATAATCTGGTTAGGATAGCCTACAAGTGTGGGATGCTAAACTTCATGTTAATGTGATTCTCCATAAAACAGCAATCAGTCAGTTTGAAATCTCTCTATAGATTCTCGTAGTTTTCAGTAGTAGAGTGTGCTGACGCATGTACTGTCTGTAATATGTTACCGAGGGGTCAAAATATTCATCTGTACTCTTAATTCAGTTCTCATAAACTGAATATATTGACTCATGTAGTACATTGGCTGGCTGCAACTGGGCACTGAAAACAAAAGGCTCTTCACATTAAACTGCGAGTCAAACAACTTGAGGTAGCAAGTTGAGTTCCTCCATGCGCACTGTGTACCATGTGATCTCTCTTGCACAACCATGCTTGCTTTTTCTCATACACCACTACCTCTGCTGAGGTGCAGAGTGTCGAATTTGTGCAGATAATATGTACTTTGGTGAAACCTGTGGGTTTGAAAAGCGCTTGACAACAAACGACACAACACACAGGGATAGTGCAAAACCAGGAGGCCAGCTTGCTAAAACGAAGAATAGTTTCTTGATAAAACACATTGAGGAATTGAAGTTCCACTCACCACATCGAGATACCATGCGAAAAATTGTCCATGCCAGACGTTTGTGGGTGCAGTTCCTCAAATGGAAGTGCATAAAGTCATCGTGTTTACCCACGCCAGTGCCGTGCTCTGAAGTTAACAGGGAACAGCCCCGACGAGGGCACTGTCACTTTGTGTGCTCTGACTTCCCACAGCCAAAGAGGAGGGAGATGTTGCTCTGACTCCAATGTTATTCACGCCATCTGAGCATTTACCATAGCTGCGTAACTATAACATCAACCCCCACCGTTGATACACGACAGTTTTGTGGGGAAAACAGACGTCATACAGTAATATGCGAGAGTCGAGCATCCCCAACAATCTAGCATGCACTCGGCGAAGGACAGTACAGTCGACTTCTGTTAATTCGATCCTGAAGGGACCAGTGAAACTGGTCGAATTATTGGGTGGGTCAAATAAACAAAAGGCAGAAATAACACTAAAACATGTCATTGATTCACTTGGCAGTATTCACTTAAAGTAAACTTCGCCACAATACAGCTGTATTTTGTAGTGAAGCATATTAAGCAGGGGAAAGGTGTCATTGTTACTGGACATAGCACACATTCCTTAATTTACACATGCACTGTGCACTATCACATTACCGTATTTACTCGATTGTAATGCGAGGGGTGACTTTTCATTGCATTCATTAAGAAAAAAATAAAACCACGAAACAGGCGCGAGGGGTGAGTTTTAGTTGCGTCTAGCAAAAAAATAAAGAAGAAAGAAACCGCTAAATTAGCACGCAACTGCTGGATGCATGAAAAAGTCGCAGTTTTGCCCGAGAGGCGAACCATCAATTGCGATAGCAAATTAGTACAGAGCCAGTAGTTTTATCGGCTGTGTAAACTTGGACACATTCGCTTACTACTAACTGAATTAACAAGCATGGTGTCAGCACGCACAACAAGCATGAATAGATCACGCTCGATGACCGCGCACAACCGTTGTCAGAACGCTCACGTGAGCAAGCGCGCCAGCAGCAGCGAGTGAAGGTTCGTGCAGTCTATTGCTTAAACGGAAACTGAGCGGCGAAAGCACAGTGCATACAAAGGTAAGAGCCGTGTGGAGATGGCTTTCAAGATACGGTGCGCGCGACAGCCCGCAGCCGCACAAAGTACAAGTACGTGGTTAATTGGTGGCAGAGTAGAAGCCGCGCCCCCTCCCTCCTGCGCTGCCTTCCAACTTTCCTCCTTTCGTGTGGGAGATTGAGTCACCAGTTCTTGCGCCCGGTCGCAAGATACACATTTGGTGCCACAGCTTAATGCCGCCTCCACTCCCTCCCTCCCATCCCCCCACTACCTTTTGCACGACAGAAGACTTCGCGTTTGCTCTCCGCTGTGCGTTCGCTCTCGTGAAAGCGCGTGTCCATCGCGTGCTTTCACTCGCACATTGCACTCGATCAGAATTCGATGCATCATTACACTTTTTAGACAACTTGAATTTCGGTATTCGATTGTAACGCGAGGATCGACTTCAGGTAGCAAAAATGAGGAAAAAGACTCGCATTACAATTGAGTAAATACGGTACATGCATGAGCAACGAGACACCTAATTTGCCTCCAATTCGTTGATCCTGCAGAAGGACTGAACCCAGTCCATAGGAGCTGACATCAGCAGACACTGATGTTGGAAATTCTGTGTTGTACCGAGCCATGCATGAGTTTCAGGCAAGCATTTTCTTCAGGGAGTTGAAGGTCGTTGCTTGAGCAGTATCCCATGTCCAGGCGATACCTTTGTTCTGTTGCAATCTGAGAGGCGCTGTGGCAGCGGAAAAATTTGACAAAAAGTGTCAAACATGGTGGAGCATTCCCAAGAAGCGGCTTACACCTGCCAATTGTGTTGGAGGCTGCATGCTTGTGATAGCAGTTACCTTGCCTGGGTCAGGTGCGATGCCACTGGAGTTGACGATGACGCTGAGGAACTTGACCGATGAGATGCTGAAGTAACACTTCAAGGCGGTAAAGGTAACCACCTGGTTGAGCTTGGTCAGGTTGACACAAGGGCAGTATCCTCCTGTCGCTTTTAGGGCCACTACAAGGCCTGCACACCATAGTGTTAGCTTGTCAACTGAACAGATGACACCTTCCCTCTCCAGTTTGTCCAGTTTGGCTTTCAGCACACTCGTGAGCAGAATGGGTATGCACCCTGTGACCGTTAGGGAAAAGGGCATGGTTCCAGGCTTAGTGTGGATGTGGTAGTCTTCTGGCATTCTACGTAGTCCTGTGAACAGTGGCATTGCGGCTGGAGGTGGCGGCACGGGCGTCTACTACAGTCAACAAAGTGGGCTATCCCGAGTGCGACTATCACGGTGTCGCCTAAGAGGGGCATGGTTGTCAACACCACCGACGAGGTGCAGTTTTTGGTTGATAAACAGCCTCGTCAAGACAGGGTGGAGGGGGACGTACCGAGCTAGTCCAATTTACAGAGGTCTGGACCGATAAGCTGTTCACCAGTGGCTTGGTCAAGCAAGGCAGGATATCGCAAAAACGAACGGTATACAATGAAAACGTCCACGCCTGAGTCTATTTCGATCTGAAGAGGGTAACCGTTCACCTGTACCACGACTGGCCGGCCTTGTTGCCTTGTGGCCGGCCTTGCGTTGACTTGACAGAGAGCAGCTGAATGTAACTGAGGCACTTCATCTCGGGACGGCACACTGATGTGAATTGACCCCGTTTTCAGCAAAGGTTGCAGGTCGTTCTTCAAGTAGGACACATGGAGTATGAATGCTGTTTGTTACCACAGTAACTGCACGAACTCTCTGGTTCACTTCGAGGCTGGTCGCGGTGCTGTTGGTTCTCTCTGCTTCTGGAAGCTTCCCGAAACCGTAATGCGGCTATCATTTTGGTTTGGTTCCATGACACGGTGTCCACATTGAGAGAGCCCAGCTGCGAGTTTCCATTCTGCAGTTTTTTTTTTGTTTTCACTGTTTTCATGCTGTCTAGGTTGATTAAGCACGTCCTGGAGCGTCAATTTTCGGTTTTAACAAAGCTGGTCCGACAAGCGAGTGGTTGAGTAGGTCCACGACGAACATGTTGTGTATGAGGCGTTCTTCGACTGCTGCTGACAAATATTTGCACTTTTTCACCATGTTCCAGAACGTTGTGTAGAAGGCGTCTACCATTTCCCCAGGCATCTGTGTACATCGATAGAACTGACTAGTTTCGTATACTTCATTGACCGAATGCACGAAGTGGCCCATGAGTGCCTCTTTGATGGCTTCGAAGGAGTGGTAGGCCTCGGTATTCATCATGAGCAAAGCAAAAATGACCCGTGCTTGAGTACCCATTCAGTACAGGAGCGTGCAGACCTTGGTCTCTTTCGAAGTGGCACTCAGGCCCGACGCAAACACATAGTCTTCGACTTGAAGTAGCCATGCTGGCCACTAACTTTGGTCATCGAACGTAAAAGGCGGTGGAGAGGGATGCTGGTGGTTGCCAACTAAGTTGCGGACAGCTCGATCTTCAATATTCTGACAGCATGAAGGGGCGTTGTTTGGAGCATGGTCTCCCTACTTCATTTTCTCTGCGCAATATATGCATTTGGAGGGTGCCACCATCAAGTCACTGGGGGCATGTCTGTTCTGCCCTATACAGCTTCAGACAAAGTGACGTGAACCAGTGTAAGCTGTAAGTGTAAGTTAAAGTAAAATTTAGTGGCATTACGAGAATTTGGATAAGAGGCTTTATGTACCAAAACACTTGAGTACAGCTTTTTATTGCGAGTAAAAGTCAGCTGTCTATACGGGTTTTACAGCGAAGATTTATATGCCTAGACAAAACGTCCATCCATGCCCAGGAGGGCCCTCCACAGGAACTAGTGCACATGTGCAAAAAAGAAAAGAAGAGTTGGAGAGGAGTTAAGAGCGAGAGGAGAGGGAATGTCTAGGTCTTTCACCTCGGAGTAACACGTGTTGGTGACGTACATACACCCTCGCAGTGTCGACGTGGAGTGCACACGCACCAAGTGTGAGGGAGGAAGGGGTGAGTTCCGTCTGGCGCGTAATTGGCTGCGCAGTTGGTGACATCGTTCCTCTCTCGCAGTGGTGCGTGCATGCGTTATTCTTTCTCCGACATTGCAATGGTACAGCCACGTGTCATGCGTTCTCTCGAGGAGTAGTTCACGTACGAAGAACGGCGCCGTGAACAACGCCGGGAGTCCGCCTGCCGCCGTGCTGCCGACGCTAAACGTGTCCGTGTCTTCATTGCTCTGCATAAAAGGGCATGTAAAGTGACACATAATTGCATAACACAGTTCAGAAACACTTTAATATATACAGTGATATACGGTGTTAAGGTGATAAACCATAACATAAACACTGTGGCTGCCCCTTTTCAGCTTCGCTGGTCAACCATCTCCACAGGGTGTAAGGGCCGAACATTTTTTTTATTCAGCCTTTCTCCTGGGTACAATGAGAGATTTTGCAGAACACCTCGGATGAGGCAAATGCTGGCCTCGTGGGAGAGCCGACTTGTTAAGACCCAAAAGTCAGTGTATACAATTGAACTGGTGGAAACGAACATTTCTTCTTGAGGTCGTGTGGTACCTTGTGCCATTATTTTCAGGCATTCTCTTTTATTAGCCATTACCACCTCTACTGCCAATGATGATGCCACCTTTCTGAGCTCTCTGTGCAAAAAAAAAAAAAGCGTTTGTATGCAAAGGGTCTTTCCAATGTATGCACATTCCATTCTTTTCCACTACCGACATCTCTCATGACAAATGCTCATTTTCTTAAGCTTTGCATGTTCACTTCTTTGCTTACTGCCACAATGGTATATATATTGAGCAGCAAACCTGGCATCCGAATGATAATGTTGAAATTTAGATGAAATCTGTGAAGTGAGGTTGTGTGCATATGAAATTGGAGTTGTAAAGTGACTGTTCCTGACTTCAGCCTGCACATCTACAATGGAATCTCGTTGATACAATGCTGCATAATACATTTTTCGGAGTAATAAGTTTTTTCTTATATACCATTTCTTGTTCTTATATACGATTATGGTCGGATAATATCATTTTCAGATGATATGTTTTATTTTCCAGTTCCCATGAAGTTCGTATCAACGAGATTCCACTGTACATGCATTCGCCTGTGCAACTGTGTGCCCATTTGCAAAAAAAAAAAAGGTGTAAAGGCCAATTGGTCTTTACTTTCTTTGTGAATGGGTGTACATGAATGCCCACAGGTTCAGCCATTTCTTTTGGGGAGTGGTGGAGAAGAAGAGTTTTATACATTAATGTAAATAAGGGAAAATCAGAAAGATTTGATGATTTCGAATGAAATCAAGTCCTCATTTCAATGTCACGCATTATGTTGGGGGCGCAGCAGAACACCATTAAGTGGCTTAGTCAGAACCATGCCCTCTTATCAAAGTAAGATATAGTATTGGTAACAACAGAATGACACTGCATCTATATACAAATTAAAATGTGCATATAGTATTGCACCAAAATACATATGCAGCATGTTGACTTGATATACATGGTCAAGAAGTGTCCTTTCACTTTTTAAAGGTAGACGCAGAGACAGCAGTACTTAATATCAAGCATTGTTGCATATGCCAACATCAATGAATGCCACGCATTTTCTACAACGCTATCTATAGGGTTAAAATTGTTTTGACGTTTCTAGTGCTTCTGTAGTGTAAATGGGGCCAAAGGATTTGCTGTGATGGTTGGACCCTGCAAACACAAAAACATTTTGCAATGTATCACACCTAAGTGATTTAGTAGATGTACCTTATTAAGGTTCTCTAGTACTGTGTCACTTGATGGGGCTTGTGTCATTCAATCTGTAGGACAAATCCTGAAATTTATTTATTTATTATTTATTTATTTATTTATTTATTTATTTATTTATCTATTTATTATTTATCTATTTATTTTTGCCATATCAGATGTATGACAGCAGCACTGGAAAGTTCTTTGATGTCCCACCCCAATACCAACTGGTCGGACGAGAGGTGAGAACATGTGACAGTTTACACTTTTTAAACTCTGAGAGCTCTGCCATCTTGCACTCTGCTCTTCGTTAAAAAAAAATTTGAGAAATTTAAGCATGTTCCTTCAAACCACTGCGAAATTAAGCATTTTAAGATGTGCTTTGTCACAGAGCACCTTGAATGTGACGGGGCACAATATTTCATGAGACAGCACATGACCCTTTTGAGGCATCAGTTACGTAGAAGCAGCAGTTACGTTGGTATCAGCAGCTTTCAAGTTTCTTTCCAAGTCATTCAGAGCAGGGGTAGATGTCTGAATAAATAATAAAAATAACAACAGTAATAATAATTATTATAATCAATCAATCATAAATTATTTATTTGTTTACCGTGCCCAGAGATAACCCTAAGGTTCGAGCGCTGGTGCACGCATATGTAAAAAAAAGAACTACAGTGGAATAGAAGTGAAAAAAAAAAGCAATGAATAAAAAGAACAGTTAAATAAATAAGAGTTGTTCATAAAAAGAGTGCACTTGAAGAAGAGTGTGCACAATGAATAAAAAGAACAATTATGAAAATAAGAGTGGACATAAAAAGAGTCTACATAAAACAATTATGAAACGGAGAATGTACACAAACCAAAGTGCAAGGTAAATACAAACAAAAAAGGAGGAGAAAAGCAATTGAACAATGTGTAAAACTATGAAACAACAAGACAAGGCTTGGAAAAGAACAATGACAGCAAGTTATGAAAAATATAGAGATCATGAAAATAACCGTTATAAAGTCTCGGTATTCTGGAGACGGTTTAGTGTTGGTGATGACAGGCACGAACATAAAAGATCTATGTTCTCTAGTGATCTTGCACGGAATATGATACATGATACAGCTGAGGAGTTTGGGGCAGGTTAGGATACGATGAAGGAGTTTGAAAAGAAACATAAGGTCAATGCGACTTTGTCGGCAGCAAAGTAAGGCCAGTGACAATAACCAAACAGTGCTGAAAGAAGGTCCAGTGTCCATGTTAGCAAAGCGGTGATGATATATGCTTAGAAAATTTCTCTGGGCTCGATCTATAATGTCACTGATGGATCTAGAAATGGCCTTCCAGACAACTGACGCATATTCGGTTTTAGGAATACAGGTTATTGTGTACAACTTGCGGAACGGTGTAGGCGAATTTAATTCCCTCAGTAGTCTGTAAACAGAGCCAAGAGAGTGCATACCCCGCATTTCAACATGTTTAGTGTGAGCCGAAAAGTGTAAGGCTGTATCAAAAAGTACACTGAGATCATTGATCTCGCAGACCTTACACAATGGTACAAAATATACAAAATAAGAAAAAGAAATGGTTGCTGTTTTGCATGTAAATGTAATGACTTTAGTCTTAGCAGCATTCACCATTGCACCATTTAGAAAAAGAAAACAGCTCAGACTACAAAAGGGAGAGTTTTAGCTGAGCAATCCCTTGTTTGGTCGAGCGGAACGCTTTGCTGCGCCACCTGTGGAACAAGGTTGGTGTTATTGTGAAAAGAATATAAATCAAGCGTGCTTTTGTTAGGCTACAAGTATTAAAGAAAAATACGTCTTTGTTTTAAATATCTAAAAAATATCGTTAAAAAAATATAGGATTTCATATTACCAGTAGTTTTTGTTGCCTGCAGGCGAGCCAGCGCTGCATTTGAAGTTGACGCCTATGACATGCCACTGCTGCTTGTGCTAGTGGTGGTTGCCTTGTTTGTTTCGCAAAAGCGCTGGTTCGCTGTGCGCGCTCAACTGGAGTAGAGAGAGGAAACAAGCGAGCGAGCGGCCCGCTCGATAAACATGCTGGCCGCTCCAGCATACCGAACATGCGCAGTGGCGTCTCAGCTTGCCCGCTGGGCCTGCTGGCCCACAAGCCCACTCAGCTATAACTCTTTAATGAGAATATCTAAGCGTGTTCCAATAAATTCTAGGTGTATTAAGATGACCAAGAACAATTACTCTGTGCTTGCTATGGAAAGATATTACGCTTTCAATAGGAGCGATGGCCTCACGAAACAAGACAGGGGGAAATATTCGACAGTACATAGAAATATCCAATGAAGAAATTTTCACAGCGCACTAGGCTGACTTCTAGCCAAAACTGCTCCTGTACACTTTCTGTGTCATTGCGCCGAACGCATCTCGGTGAACTGTCAACAACAATCAGTACGCCACCGCCTTTCTGTGTAGATGCACAGAAGCCCCGGTCACTGCAGAAGACATTGTAGTGTGGTGTAAACAGTCTCAATAGGAAATTTCACTGCAGAGCCAAGTTTTGAAAATAACAAAAATAGGAAAAGAATAGAAAATGACATTGCAGAAAAATTTACGCGATTGGGTGCGAAGTCCACAAGCATTTTGGTAAAAGATGTCCAAATTACATGCCACTTTGATTCTTGGGGGTTATCTTGGTTGCATAAAGTATGTTGTCATGTAGCATCACACAGAACAGGCATCCCATTGGCTGCATTGACGGGTCATTCGGGCATTTAAGGGCTTGATCATTGATGGCTGCATAAAAAGAACAATACAACTCATATTTCGTTCTATGTTGCCGGCAGGAGAGGGGAGAGATATTTAAGGTCTTAAAGTGCTTTGTCAGGTTGGAAGAGGTTGTTTCTGGGCTCAACTTAGTAACAAAAATAGCCTTAAGTCGTAGCAGTTGTTAAGCTACCGCTAACGTCCAAGTCTTCAGGGCTCCAACCGAGGCAGGACTCTTGTTTTTTTGTTTAGTCTTAAGGGATTTTTCAGCAGCAGAAGCGAAAGCAGGTGGGAAAATGGCAGCTCGTTGTTCAGTTGTGCGTTGGAGTACATATTGCGTTGAGGCAGAGGTAAAAGAAGTAGAAGTCCTTCCGAAGCTTACAGCATCTTCCCAGGCATGGCAGTTGCATGTTGCTTCAGCTCGTCGCTCAGGCAATGAACCTCTGCTCGAAGGGAGGCAACGACTTGTGTCTATTGCTTCACGCCATGGGAATGGTCCTTGCGAAGGCGTTCATTTTCATCGCACAGTTGGAAAACTTCTTTGCTCAGGAATAACATTCCCTCTAGCATTTCAAAAAGGAAGCGGTGCAGACTGAGCATGTTGCTGCTAATGCTAAGGCCACCCAGTGAGGCACAAGAGAAGAAGGGGACACCGGTTTGGGAACTATAAAGCTGCAGGGAGCACACCACCGGGTCGTCGTCACTAGGCGTCACACCCTACTGTGTTAAGTTACATAACTTGCAGCAATAGGTGTGCAATCTGGACTTCGAATTGAATTCGGGGATTTTACATGCCAAAACCACGATTTGATTCCGGGAATCCGGATTAATTTTGCCCACCAGGGGATCTTTAACATGTCCCCAATGCATGGGACACGGGCGTTTTTGCATTTTTGACCCCCAACGAAATGCGGCTGCGGCGGCTGGGATTTCACCCTGCAACCTCTTGCTTAGCAGCGCAACACCATAGCTGCTAAGCCACCGCAGCGGGTCACGATCCGGACTTCAAAAGCTCTAATTTGTTGTCTACACGCTTCGCATGTACTCGTTTTTCACAACTTTCACAACAAAAGAACTGCTGTTTTCCTATAAAAGGGCACGAGCAAAGCAAGCATGCGTCCTTACAGGATGCCATGCTGCGGGATTATATAATAATAATAATAATAATAATAATAATAATAATAATAATGTCAGGATGGTCTAGTAATGAGCGTAGTCTAATTTAAAAAAATTAAAAAAAATTAATTATGGAGTTTTACGTGTCAAAACTACCACCTGATGATCAGGCACGCCGATGTGGGGGACTTAGAATTAATTTGCACCACCTGGGGTTCTTTAACGTGCACCTATGTCTGAGTACATGGGTGTTTTCTGCATTTCGCTCCCATCGAAATGCGGCCGCCTTCCTATCGATGTTTTAATATTTACATTTTAATTATTTAGCGTTTTAAAAATGAAAACATTTCTTCCATGCCGTATGTAACATTTAAAATTTGCTTCATGTGAATCGCACTTCTTCCCCTCCTTGGTTGCCGTGACTATGAAACAAAAAAGAAGGTAAGAAGGGCTTGAGCTTTGATGTGCATTCCTGTTTTTTTTTTTTGGAGAGCATGTGCTTTGTAACCTTCTTTGGCTTAGCTTCTGCACAGTATGCATAAACGCACAGTGGTAAAAGTCGCAGGAATTTTCATGGATCTCGGATTTTTTTTTTTTTTTGCGCACATACAATATGGAATGTACCATATAAAATCTGTTCAACATTGATGGCAGAGCTGGTGATTTTTGCTTAACCTTCATCTTATCTGCATACCTCTTGGGTCTTGTGGCCAAAAACTTTTTCCCCCCCAGAAGATTAGTGAAAAGATGCCAAGGCCCAGGCTGAGGACCCTTGATGCCTTCGCTGGCTGCGGTGGTACGTTTGAATTGAGCTCACTTTTGTGACAACTTGGCTTGACTAACCATGTGTGTGTTCATCTGAGCATGAGGTGATGGGTGATGAGTGTAGTGTGGGAAGAGTAAGAGATTTGTATGCTATTTAAATGAACTACATAATGAAAACAGTTATGCATACAGTCCAATAACTTCATGCGTTTCATATAGGTCACTCTGAATTATATATGTGTTATTTATCTGGCCTTTAACGATTTCACATCATTTCTATGAGGACAGAAAAAACATATAGAATAATTGGAACAAAAAAAATTTTTTTATTGGGTATGTATATATATATGTGTTTACTTTTTTTTTTGAAGTTTTAAATGTGGCCCAGTGGGCATAATTAGTCTTATGAACAGATTCAGGCTAGTTTTAGCTTGTACCTAATTAAAAAAAAATAGCCCCTCCCCTGTCGAGGAGATAGGGTAAGCAAAGCATGTCGTGTGTTTCTTCGGTGTTCCTCCGAACGAATTGCACTGACGAGTACCACGTTGTGCTCGAACCACAATCAGTCACACGCTCTGCAGCTGGCTCCGAAGTTCCGGTTGAGAAACTCTCGTTGAAACCTGGCCGTCGCGCCAGGGAAGTCGGCGCTAGCGTTGCCGAGGCGTGCACCACCATTGTCGGGTTCCTGGAGGGGAAGACGACGCTGACGTTTGGCCTAAACATCGTGCTGCCGCAACTTGGGGTCTGTGGCTCTTCACTGACGTTTGGCCTCAACATAGTGCTCCCTCAAATCAGGGTTCGCAGCTCTTCACGGATGATTCGCCTGGGCTTCAAAGCCCTCACGCTAGAATCGGCACGTTGATGATGAGCCCTTTCCTGACCATGTTCATTCTGGATGGATTTCCATGAAATTTCTTCAATATGAAATCTGGCCGTTACGTAAGACAATAAATGGCTCATACCGCCTCAAGCAATGACTCACACCCCGTAAACGCGGCCTCCCCATTACGATGACAGAAGAGAAGTGAAATTCTACGCTGGAATGATTAGTGGCAACGCAGCCAGCTGTGGAAGCAGACAACGATGACGAACATGGGAGCAGTGGCACAAGCATGTGACGAGCACATGCCTTGTGCCTGGGCAGCTCTGAGAGCAACTGGTTTTTTTAGTGATTCATTGCCGGCACAGGCTAGCGTATACAAGCTTCACTTGAAAAATGGTGTTTAAGGCACCTTAATCATGCAGCAACACATGTACTCTGCATAGAACGTATTTATTAAACCATGGTCTGTAGATTTATGCAGTTCCTTGAGACATTTCAAGGGGGTCCATGACACTGCTTCACAGGTGCACCGTACATGAGCATGGTCTATTGAAAGAGCAACACATCTGGTGAGAGATATTTGTGTCAACATATTTGTGTGAGGTTGCACTTCCTACAAGAA
>NC_051155.1:137160323-137329674 GCF_013339745.2 Dermacentor silvarum
AATTGGTGCAGAGTAAAGCCGCGCCCCCTCCCTCCTGCGCTGCCTTCCAAGCTTTCCTCCTTTCGTCGTGGGAGATTGAGTCACCAGTTCCTTGCGCCCGGTCGCAAGATACACATTTGGTGCCACAGCTTAATGCCGCCTCCACTCCCTCCCTCCCATCCCCCACGACCTTTGCACGACAGAAGACTTCGCGTTTGCTCTCCGCTGTGCGTCGCTCTTCGTGAAAGCGCGTGTCCATCGCGTGCTTTCACTCGCACATTGCACTCGATCAGAATTCGATGCATCATTACACTTTTTAGACAACTTGAATTTCGGTATTCGATTGTAACGCGAGGATCGACTTCAGGTAGCAAAAATGAGGAAAAAGACTCGCATTACAATTGAGTAAATACGGTACATGCATGAGCAACGAGACACCTAATTTGCCTCCAATTCGTTGATCCTGCAGAAGGACTGAACCCAGTCCATAGGAGCTGACATCAGCAGACACTGATGTTGGAATTCTGTGTTGTACCGAGCCATGCATGAGTTTCAGGCAAGCATTTTCTTCAGGGAGTTGAAGGTCGTGCTTGAGCAGTATCCCATGTCCAGAGCGATACCTTTGTTCTGTTGCAATCTGAGAGGCGCTGTGGCAGCGGAAAAATTTGACAAAAAGTGTCAAACATGGTGGAGCATTCCCAAGAAGCGGCTTACACCTGCCAATTGTGTTGGAGGCTGCATGCTTGTGATAGCAGTTACCTTGCCTGGGTCAGGTGCGATGCCACTGGAGTTGACGATGACGCTGAGGAACTTGACCGATGAGATGCTGAAGTAACACTTCAAGGCGGTAAAGGTAACCACCTGGTTGAGCTTGGTCAGGTTGACACAAGGGCAGTATCCTCCTGTCGCTTTTAGGGCCACTACAAGGCCTGCACACCATAGTGTTAGCTTGTCAACTGAACAGATGACACCTTCCCTCTCCAGTTTGTCCAGATTGGCTTTCAGCACACTCGGAGCAGAATGGGT
The DNA here is from genome assembly GCF_013339745.2 of Dermacentor silvarum. NCBI lineage: Eukaryota > Metazoa > Arthropoda > Arachnida > Ixodida > Ixodidae > Dermacentor > Dermacentor silvarum. The sequence goes on from NC_051155.1 coordinate 137,161,329, forward strand.
ATGCACCCTGTGACCGTTAGGGAAAAGGGCATGGTTCCAGGCTTAGTGTGGATGTGGTAGTCTTCTGGCATTCTACGTAGTCCTGTGAACAGTGGCATTGCGGCTGGAGGTGGCGGCACGGGCGTCTACTACAGTCAACAAAGTGGGCTATCCCGAGTGCGACTATCAGGGTGTCGCCTAAGAGGGGCATGGTTGTCAACACCACCGACGAGGTGCAGTTTTTGGTTGATAAAACAGCCTCGTCAAGACAGGGTGGAGGGGGATGTACCGAGCTAGTCCAATTTACAGAGGTCTGGACCGATAAGCTGTTCACCAGTGGCTTGGTCAAGCAAGGCAGGATATCGCAAAAACGAACGGTATACAATGAAAACGTCCACGCCTGAGTCTTTCGATCTGAAGAGGGTAACCGTTCACCTGTACCACGACTGGCCGGCCTTGTTGCCTTGTGGCCGGCCTTGCGTTGACTTGACAGAGAGCAGCTGAATGTAACTGAGGCACTTCATCTCGGGACGGTACACTGATGTGAATTGACCCCGTTTTCAGCAAAGGTTGCAGGTCGTTCTTCAAGTAGGACACATGGAGTATGAATGCTGTTTGTTACCACAGTAACTGCACGAACTCTCTGGTTCACTTCGAGGCTGGTCGCGGTGCTGTTGGTTCTCTCTGCTTCTGGAAGCTTCCCGAAACCGTAATGCGGCTATCATTTTGGTTTGGTTCCATGACACGGTGTCCACATTGAGAGAGCCCAGCTGCGAGTTTCCATTCTGCAGTTTTTTTTTGTTTTCACTGTTTTCATGCTGTCTAGGTTGATTAAGCACGTCCTGGAGCGTCAATTTTCGGTTTTAACAAAGCTGGTCCGACAAGCGAGTGGTTGAGTAGGTCCACGACGAACATGTTGTGTATGAGGCGTTCTTCGACTGCTGCTGACAAATATTTGCACTTTTTCACCATGTTCCAGAACGTTGTGTAGAAGGCGTCTACCATTTCCCCAGGCATCTGTGTACATCGATAGAACTGACTAGTTTCGTATACTTCATTGACCGAATGCACGAAGTGGCCCATGAGTGCCTCTTTGATGGCTTCGAAGGAGTGGTAGGCCTCGGTATTCATCATGAGCAAAGCAAAAATGACCCGTGCTTGAGTACCCATTCAGTACAGGAGCGTGCAGACCTTGGTCTCTTTCGAAGTGGCACTCAGGCCCGACGCAAACACATAGTCTTCGACTTGAAGTAGCCATGCTGGCCACTAACTTCGGTCATCGAACGTAAAAGGCGGTGGAGAGGGATGCTGGTGGTTGCCAACTAAGTTGCGGACAGCTCGATCTTCAATATTCTGACAGCATGAAGGGGCGTTGTTTGGAGCATGGTCTCCCTACTTCATTTTCTCTGCGCAATATATATGCATTTGGAGGGTGCCACCATCAAGTCACTGGGGGCATGTCTGTTCTGCCCTATACAGCTTCAGACAAAGTGACGTGAACCAGTGTAAGCTGTAAGTGTAAGTTAAAGTAAAATTTAGTGGCATTACGAGAATTTGGATAAGAGGCTTTATGTACCAAAACACTTGAGTACAGCTTTTTATTGCGAGTAAAAGTCAGCTGTCTATACGGGTTTTACAGCGAAGATTTATATGCCTAGGACAAAACAGTCCATCCATGCCCAGGAGGGCCCTCCACAGGAACTAGTGCACATGTGCAAAAAAGAAAGAAGAGTTGGAGAGGAGTTAAGAGCGAGAGGAGAGGGAATGTCTAGGTCTTTCACCTCGGAGTAACACGTGTTGGTGACGTACATACACCCTCGCAGTGTCGACGTGGAGTGCACACGCGCCAAGTGTGAGGGAGGAAGGGGAGAGTTCCGTCTGGTGCGTAATTGGCTGCGCAGTTGGTGACATCGTTCCTCTCTCGCAGTGGTGCGTGCATACGCTTTTCTTTCTCCGACATTGCAGTGGTACAGCCACATGTCGTGCGGTCTCTCGAGGGGTAGTTCACGTACGAAGAATGGCGCCGCGAACAACGCCGGGAGTCCGCCTGCCGCCGTGCCGCCAACGCCAAACGTGTCCGTGTCTTCATTGCTCGGCCTAAAAGGGCATGTAAAGTGACACATAATTGCATAACACAGTTCAGAAACACTTTAATATATACAGTGATATACGGTGTTAAGGTGATAAACCATAACATAAACACCGTGGCTGCCCCTTTTCAGCTTCGCTGGTCAACCATCTCCACAGGGTGTAAGGGCCGAACATTTTTTTTATTTAGCCTTTCTCCTGGGTACAATGAGAGATTTTGCAGAACACCTCGGATGAGGCAAATGCTGGCCTCGTGGGAGAGCAGACTTGTTAAGACCCAAAAGTCAAAAGTGTATACAATTGAACTGGTGGAAATGAACATTTCTTCTTGAGGTCGTGTGGTACCTTGTGCCATTATTTTCAGGCATTCTCTTTTATTAGCCATTACCACCTCTACTGCCAATGATGATGCCACCTTTCTGAGCTCTTCGTGCAAAAAAAAAAAAAAAAAAGTGTTTGTATGCAAAGGGTCTTTCCAATGTATGCACATTCCATTCTTTTCCACTACCGACATCTCTCATGACAAATGCTCATTTTCTTAAGCTTTGCATGTTCACTTCTTTGCTTACTGCCACAATGGTATATATATTGAGCAGCAAACCTGGCATCCGAATGATAATGTTGAAATTTAGATGAAATCTGTGAAGTGAGGTTGTGTGCATATGAAATTGGAGTTGTAAAGTGACTGTTCCTGACTTCAGCCTGCACATCTACAATGGAATCTCGTTGATACAATGCTGCATAATGCATTTTTCGGAGTAATAAGTTTTTTCTTTTATACCATTTCTTGTTCTTACATACGATTATGGTCGGATAATATCATTTTCAGATGATATGTTTTATTTTCCAGTTCCCATGAAGTTCGTATCAACAAGATTCCACTGTACATACATTCGCCTGTGCAACTGTGCATCCATTTGCAAAAAAAAAAAAGGTGTAAAGGTCAATTGGTCTTTACTTTCTTTGTGAATGGGTGTACATGAATGTCCACAGGTTCAGCCATTTCTTTTGGGGAGTGGTGGAGAAGAAGAGTTTTATATATTATTGTAAATAAGGGAAAATCAGAAGGATTTGATGATTTCGAATGAAATCAAGTCCTCATTTCAATGTCACGCATTATGTTGGGGGTGCAGCAGAACACCATTAACTGGCTTAGTCAGAACCATGCCCTCTTATCAAAGTAAGATATAGTATTGGTAACAGCAGGATGACACTGCATCTACATACAAATTAAAATGTGCATATTGTATTGCACCAAAATACATATGCAGCATGTCGACTTGATATACATGGTCAAGAAGTGTCCTTTCACTTTTTAAAGGTAGACGCAGAGACAGCAGTACTTAATATCAAGCATTGTTGCATATGCCAACATCAATGAATGCCACGCATTTTCTACAACGCTATCTATAGGGTTAAAATTGTTTTGACGTTTCTAGTGCTTCTTTAGTGTAAATGGGGCCAAAGCATTTGCTGTGATGGTTGGACCCTGCAAACACAAAAACATTTTGCAATGTATCACACCTAAGTGATTTAGTAGATGTACCTTATTAAGGTTCTCTAGTACTGTGTCACTTGATGGGGCTTGTGTCATTCAATCTGTAGGACAAATCCTGAAAATTATTATTTATTTATTTATTTATTTATTTATTTATTTATTTTTACCATATCAGATGTATGACAGCAGCACTGGAAAGTTCTTTGATGTCCCACCCCAATACCAACTGGTCGGACGAGAGGTGAGAACGTGTGACAGTTTACACTTTTTAAACTCTGAGAGCTCTGCCATCTTGCACTCTGCTCTTCGTTAAAAAAAAAAATTTGAGAAATTTAAGCATGTTCCTTCAAACCACTGCGAAATTAAGCATTTTAAGATGTGGTTTGTCACAGAGCACCTTGAATGTGACGGGGCACAATATTTCATGAGACAGCACATGACCCTTTTGAGGCATCAGTTACGTAGAAGCAGCAGTTACGTTGGTATCAGCAGCTTTCAAGTTTCTTTCCAAGTCATTCAGAGCAGGGGTATAGATGTCTGAATAAATAATAAAAATAACAACAATAATAATAATTATTATAATCAATCAATCATAAATTATTTATTTGTTTACCGTGCCCAGAGATAACCCTAAGGTTCGAGCGCTGGTGCACGCATATGTAAAAAAAAGAACTACAGTGGAATAGAAGTGAAAAAAAAAAAGCAATGAATAAAAAAGAACAGTTAAATAAATAAGAGTTGTTCATGAAAAGAGTGCACTTGAAGAAGAGTGTACACAATGAATAAAAAGAACAATTATGAAAATAAGAGTGGACATAAAAAGAGTCTACATAAAACAATTATGAAACGGAGAATGTACACAAACCAAAGTGCAAGGTAAATACAAACAAAAAAGGAGGAGAAAAGCAATTGAACAATGTGTAAAACTATGAAACAACAAGACAAGGCTTGGAAAAGAACAATGACAGCAAGTTATGAAAAATATAGAGATCATGAAAATAACCGTTATAAAGTCTCGGTATTCTGGAGACGGTTTAGTGTTGGTGATGACAGGCACGAACATAAAAGATCTATGTTCTCTAGTGATCTTGCACGGAATATGATACATGATACAGCTGAGGAGTTTGGGGCAGGTTAGGATACCATGAAGGAGTTTGAAAAGAAACATAAGGTCAATGCGACTTTGTCGGCAGCAAAGTAAGGCCAGTGACAATAACCAAACAGTGCTAAAAGAAGGTCCAGTGTCCATGTTAGCAAAGCGGTGATGATGTATGGTTAGAAAATTTCTCTGAGCTCGATCTATAATGTCACTGATGGATCTAGAAATGCCCTTCCAGACAACTGACGCATATTCGGTTTTAGGAATACAGGTTGTTGTGTACAACTTGCGGAACGGTGTAGGCGAATTTAATTCCCTCAGTAGTCTGCAAACAGAGCCAAGAGAGTGCATACCCCGCATTTCAACATGTTTACTGTGAGCCGAAAAGTGTAAGGCTGTATCAAAAAGTACACTGAGATCATTGATCTCGCAGACCTTACACAATGGTACAAAATATACAAAATAAGAAAAAGAAATGGTTGCTGTTTTGCGTGTAAATGTAATGACTTTGGTCTTAGCAGCATTCACCATTGCACCATTTAGAAAAAGAAAACAGCTCAGACTACAAAAGGGAGAGTTTTAGCTGAGCAATCCCTTGTTTGGTCGAGCGGAACGCTTTGCTGCGCCACCTGTGGAACAAGGTTGGAGTTATTGTGAAAAGAATATAAATCAAGCGTGCTTTTGTTAGGCTACAAGTATTAAAGAAAAATACGTCTTTGTTTAAATATCTAAAAAATATCTTTAAAAAATATAGGATTTCATATTACCAGTAGTTTTTGTTGCCTGCAGGCGAGCCAGCGCTGCATTTGAAGTTGACGCCTATGACATGCCACTGCTGCTTGTGCTAGTGGTGGTTGCCTTGTTTGTTTCGCAAAAGCGCTGGTTCGCTGTGCGCGCTCAACTGGAGTGGAGAGAGGAAACAAGCGAGCGAGCGGCCCGCTCGATAAACATGCTGGCCGCCCCAGCATACCGAACATGCGCAGCGGCATCTCAGCTTGCCCGCTGGGCCTGCTGGCCCACAAGCCCACTCAGCTATAACTCTTTAATGAGAATATCTAAGCGTGTTCCAATAAATTCCAGGTGTATTAAGATGACCAAGAACAATTACTCTGTGCTTGCTATGGAAAGATATTACGCTTTCAATAGAAGAGATGGCCTCACGAAACAAGACAGGGGGAAATATTCGACAGTACATAGAAATATCCAATGAAGAAATTTTCACAGCGCACTAGGCTGACTTCTAGCCAAAACTGCTCCTGTACACTTTCTGTGTCATTGCGCCGAACACATCTCAGTGAACTGTCAACAACAATCAGTACGCCACCGCCTTTCTGTGTAGATGCACAGAAGCCCCGGTCACTGCAGAAGACATTGTAGTGTGGTGTAAACAGTCTCAATAGGAAATTTCACTGCAGAGCCAAGTTTCGAAAATAACAAAAATAGGAAAAGAATAGAAGATGACATTGCAGAAAAATTTACGCGATTGGGTGCGAAGTCCACCAGCATTTTGATAAATGATGTCTAAATTACATGCCACTTTGATTCTTGGGGGTTATCTTGGTTGCATAAAGTATGTTGTCATGTAGCATCCCACGGAATGACTTAGAACAGGCATCCCATTGGCCGCATTGACGGGCGATTCGGGCATTTAAGGGCTTGATCATTGATGGCTGCATAAAAAGAACAATACAGCTCAAATTTCGTTCTATGTTGCCGGCAGGAGAGGGGAGAGATATTTAAGGTCTTAAAGTGCTTTGTCAGGTTGGAAGAGGTTGTTTCTGGGCTCAACTTAGTAACAAAAATAGCCTTAAGTCGTAGCAGTTGTTAAGCTACCGATAACGTCCAAGTCTTCAGGGCTCCAACCGAGGCAGGACTCTTGTTTTTTGTTTAGTCTTGGGGATTTTTCAGCGGCAGAAGCGAAAGCAGGTGGGAAAATGGCAGCTCGTTGTTCAGTTGTGCGTTGGAGTACATATTGCGTTGAGGCAGAGGTAAAAGAAGTAGAAGTCCTTCCGAAGCTTACAGCATCTTCCCAGGCATGGCAGTTGCATGTTGCTTCAGCTCGTCGCTCAGGCAACGAACCTCTGCTCGAAGGGAGGCAACGACTTGTGTCTATTGCTTCACGCCATGGGAATGGTCCTTGCGAAGGCGTTCATTTTCATCGCACAGTTGGAAAACTTCTTTGCTCAGGAATAACATTCCCTCTAGCATTTCAAAAAGGAAGCGGTGCAGACTGAGCATGTTGCTGCTAATGCTAAGGCCACCCAGTGAGGCACAAGAGAAGAAGGGGACACCGGTTTGGGAACTATAAAGCTGCAGGGAGCACACCACCGGGTCGTCGTCACTAGGCATCACACCCTACTGTGTTAAGTTACATAACTTGCAGCAATAGGTGTGCAATCTGGACTTCGAATTGAATTCGGGGATTTTACATGCCAAAACCACGATTTGATTCCGGGACTCCGGATTAATTTTGCCCACCAGGGGATCTTTAACATGTCCCCAATGCATGGGACACGGGCGTTTTTGCATTTTTGACCCCCAACGAAATGCGGCTGTGGCGGCTGGGATTTCACCCTGCAACCTCTTGCTTAGCAGCGCAACACCATAGCTGCTAAGCCACCGCAGCGGGTCACGATCCGGACTTCAAAAGCTCTAATTTGTTGTCTACACGCTTCGCATGTACTCGTTTTTCACAACTTTCACAACAAAAGAACTGCTGTTTTCCTATAAAAGGGCACGAACAAAGCAAGCATGCGTCCTTACAGGATGCCACGCTGCGGGATTATATAATAATAATAATAATAATAATAATAATAATAATAATGTCAGGATGGTCTAGTAATGAGCGTAGTCTAATTAAAAAAAATTTAAAAAAATTAATTATGGAGTTTTACGTGTCAAAACTACCACCTGATGATCAGGCACGCCGATGTGGGGGACTTAGAATTAATTTGCACCACCTGGGGTTCTTTAACGTGCACCTATGTCTGAGTACATGGGTGTTTTCTGCATTTCGCTCCCATCGAAATGCGGCCGCCTTCCTATCGATGTTTTAATATTTACATTTTAATTATTTAGCGTTTTAAAAATGAAAACATTTCTTCCATGCCGTATGTAACATTTTAAATTTGCTTCATGTGGAAGGTCACTTCTTCCCCTCCTTGGTTGCCGTGACTATGAAACAAAAAAGAAGGTAAGAAGGGCTTGAGCTTTGATGTGCATTCCTGTTTTTTTTTTTGGAGAGCATGTGCTTTGTAACCTTCTTTGGCTTAGCTTCTGCACAGTATGCATAAACGCACAGTGGTAAAAGTCGCAGGAATTTTCATGGATCTCGGATTTTTTTTTTTTGCCCACACACAATATGGAATGTACCATATAAAATCTGTTCAACATTGATGGCAGAGCTGGTGATTTTTGCTTAACCTTCATCTTATCTGCATACCTCTTGGGTCTTGTGGCCAAAAACTTTTTCCCCCCCAGAAGATTAGTGAAAAGATGCCAAGGCCCAGGCTGAGGACCCTTGATGCCTTCGCTGGCTGCGGTGGTACGTTTGAATTGAGCTCACTTTTGTGACAACTTGGCTTGACTAACCATGTGTGTGTTCATCTGAGCATGAGGTGATGGGTGATGAGTGTAGTGTGGTAAGAGTAAGAGATTTGTATGCTATTTAAATGAACTACATAATGAAAACGGTTATGCGTACAGTCCAATAACTTCATGCGTTTCACATAGGTCACTCTGAATTATATATGTGTTATTTATCTGGCCTTTAACGATTTCACATCATTTCTATGAGGACAGAAAAAACATATAGAATAATTGGAACAAAAAAAATTTTTTTTATTGGGTATGTATATATATGTGTTTACTTTTTTTTGAAGTTTTAAATGTGGCCCAGTGGGCATAATTAGTCTTATGCACAGATTCAGGCTAGTTTTAGCTTGTACCTAATTAAAAAAAAATAGCCCCTCCCCTGTCGAGGAGATAGGGTAAGCAAAGCATGTCGTGTGTTTCTTCGGTGTTCCTCCGAACGAATTGCACTGACGAGTACCACGTTGTGCTCGAACCACAATCAGTCACACGCTCTGCAGCTGGCTCCGAAGTTCCGGTTGAGAAACTCTCGTTGAAACCTGGCCGTCGCACCAGGGAAGTTGGCGCTAGCGTTGCCGAGGCGTGCACCACCGTTGTCGGGTTCCTGGAGGGGAAGACGACGCTGACGTTTGGCCTAAACATCGTGCTGCCGCAACTTGGGGTCTGTGGCTCTTCACTGACGTTTGGCCTCAACATAGTGCTCCCTCAAATCAGGGTTCGCAGCTCTTCACGGATGATTCGCCTGGGCTTCAAAGCCCTCACGCTAGAATCGGCACGTTGATGATGAGCCCTTTCCTGACCATGTTCATTCTGGATGGATTTCCATGAAATTTCTTCAAAATGAAATCTGGCCGTTACGTAAGACAATAATTGGCTCATACCGCCTCAAGCAATGACTCACACCCCGTAAACGCGGCCTCCCCATTACGATGACAGAAGAGAAGTGAAATTCTACGCTGGAATGATTAGTGGCAACGCAGCCAGCTGTGGAAGCAGACAACGATGACGAACATGGGAGCAGTGGCACAAGCATGTGACGAGCACATGCCTTGTGCCTGGGCAGCTTTGAGAGCAACTGGTTTTTTTAGTGATTCATTGCCGGCACAGGCTAGCCTATACAAGCTTCACTTGAAAAATGGTGTTTAAGGCACCTTAATCATGCAGCAACACATGTACTCTGCATAGAACAGTATTTATTAAACCATGGTCTGTAGATTTATGCAGTTCCTTGAGACATTTCAAGGGGGTCCATGACACTGCTTCACAGGTGCACCATACATGAGCATGGTCTATTGAAAGAGCAACACATCTGGTGAGATATTTGTGACAACATATTCTTGTGAGGTTGCACTTCCTACAAGAATTTATATTGGAATAAAGACAGGAAGGAAGAGCATGTTAACTGGACTGGCTTTGGCTGTCTTCATTAAAACCTGACATGAGCACCATCACCATTCTTATTGACCATTTACCGTGAGTGGCATACGAAGCACCTAAAACATAACCCTTGCACTGTGAAACGCGACATGATTTTTGTTGCTATGGTTCTAGCATGTTCTTAATCTTTGGCCTGCTCACAGGTTTTCGTGGATACATTGGGGTTCAAGTGCGTTTATATATACATATACAGTAAAAGCTCGATGATACGATCATGGCTAATACGAATTTCCGGATGATACGAATTTTTCTGTGGTCCCGGCCGAGCCCCATTACTTTGCAACGTGCTAGAGAATGGTTGTTACAAATCGATTTTCGGCCTGCGTCGGTTGATACGAATAAACTCCGCCCCACTGACGGCCGCGAAAGAGAACAGCGCGCAGTCACGCGCTTTTTCCCGTTATCTTTTGGTGCGGAGTGGCGGACGCGGCGCCGGACAGCGCGGACTTCGCGACTGGGCGCGAAGAGTTTGAAGCGGTGGCGCTTTTGTACTTTTCCTCCTTTTCGGCGGCCGCCCATCGGACGGAGTGGCTGCTGTGCTTCGGGCCGCGTTCTTTGTGTTTGCGCCATTTTACCTAGTCGCAGCGAGCTATGTCTACCGAGATAGGATTGTCTACCGAGATAGAAGGACATTAGAGACTTTTTCTTCAAGAAATAAATGCTTTTTACGTACATGTGCCTGAGTGAGTTCACCTCTGACTCTTTAATTTAGCTACCGTCGAATCTCGTTAATTCGAACACGCTTATTTCGAACATACCGCGCACCGACAATGCTCTTAGCAGCGCGCCAAGTCACGCGGCGGCGCCTCCGACCGGCGTTGCTCCGACACTGCCGTAGAGCAAAAGCTCAGGAGAGACCCCTCAATGCCGCGCGCGAAGGAATGTGGAAAAAAAAAAAAAGAACCCGTGGCGGAAATTTCACCCTCGCTCAAATTGCAAGGTCGCCATTTCTGCATCGCGCCGGAACAAGCGTGGACGTGCCGACTAGTGTGTTCTAGACAACCGTATTCTAGCACACACTAGTGTCGACGTCTCAACCACGCGGATAAAATGGCAGTGAACCCTTCTCCTCTATGCTTCCTCTATTTTCTAGTCGCATATTGACCTTGCGCGCTGCGGCAGCAGCGCAGAGGGAAGCAGCGGCGGAGGCGCAGTCGGGCCAACGAAACTGCCCACGCCCGCAAACTCTCGCTTCCCGATAACGGCAGAAAACGAAACCGCCCCCCTCCCTCACCTTCGACGGTCTCCGCGCGCACCCGTGTGCCGGCGCCACCCGCTCCCTGAAGCTTCGTTTTCTGCCGTTATCGGGAAGCAACCGTTAGCCGGCGTGGGCAGTTTCGTGGCCCGCGCTTGCTATGCGCTTGCGTGCCGCGATATTTCACGACTCGCACCGTTCGTGCATCGTGCTATGGTGCACGAATACTTCAAAAATACGTCCTTTTATTTCGAACAAATTTTCGGGCCCCTTCGAGTTCGAATTATCGAGATTCGACTGTAGTTTTAATTGTGTTTCGATGATACGAATTTCGGCTAATACGAATATTTTTCGTGACCCCGTGAGATTCGTATCATCGAGCTTTCACTGTATATATCTTTAGTTGAAGAAATAGCATGCATATGCATATTAAACAGTATGGATGGAGCCACAGCTGTTTATTTATTGTATTTAAAACTGCAATGGTTATATTGCCTATACTTTACATGCCATTTGTAGTATGTAATGAAGGAAAAAAGTGGTGTCTTATGGCGGAAATCGCAGTGCTCATGTCGTGTTTTGTTGAAGTTGTCCTAAGTCCTACATAGAGTATTAGCCCCAGCACTTGTTCCTGTTTTCAATTTCATGTAACTACCCCCAGGGAATAGTTGGATGCACCAGTCTTGCTTGTGGGGGAATTTCAAGACTAGAAGGAGGGAACAAAAGTAATATTCCTCGAAATGCGAATCATGATTTTTTAATACAGTCTATTTGACGCAAATGCTTTGCCAGATATTTTTTGTTGCCCTTTTGATAGATAAAACTTGTGAATGGAGGGTCTGTAGAAGTTCTTGCGAACCTCTTTCAACTGTCCCGGGAATTCCCCTTACGCTATGGGAAGGGGGCAAGGTTCCATAGACTGCAGTTCCCCGCCCAGCTTGGTAAATGTTGCTCTATAGCAAGTTTATCTTTGGACAAGGAACACAAGGATTCCGTGGCAGTGTTTGAAAGCCAGCAGTGTTCTCGAGGACCAGACAAGATTGGGAAAACATGAATGGTGCAAAAGGTGGGAAACATTGCAATCTTCCTGTTAAAGTCACACATTTGGTAACTGTGCAAGGACTACATCATCTCTGTACAGCTTGCTACATTTGTTGCAGGTGGGCCTGTCTCCCTCACTGTCAACTCTCTCCCTCACTCTCGACAAGGAGTTGGTCTAAATAGTAATAGTGTACATAAAAAATTTGGCAATCTTGCCCGAAGGTGAAGTATTGAAAGCAATAGCAAGATTTCGCATTATGCTGAAGGCATTTCAGAAAGTTGGCGTGATGAGGAGCACCACCAACGGCATTGCATTTTTTGCATGTTGATGCTGCATGAGATGATGCCGAAGGAAAACAAACCATCAGAGTTCTTCAGCGCTCAAAGAAAGGATTAGATAGATTTACCTTGTCTGTTCCATTGGTCTATGCACCACAGTGTGGTTTACACAGAACGATCATGCCCTGGCTGCAGCATAGCTGATTGAATGCAGCGCAACCGTGCATAGGCTTGGCTTAATCGGTTTTGAAGCCAAATGCACTGTGCCTCTTTGCAGACCGTCTAACCCTCTACAGGTTGAAAGGCCTCGCCTACATGTTGATACTGTCACTGCACGAAAATGCCAACAGCGACAGCACAAGTGTGCCTCAAGCATCCGTATAATAATTGTCGCAATAAAGGACCAGCTAAATTAAGGAGTAAGTTGGAGATAGTTGGGCAGAAGGGAGGTAGGATACAGGCAACGACGAGTAGTGAATGATCATGGACTCCATATGCATCCTGCTCCTTTATGTGAGCTGAACTACTAACTTTTCATGAACCTCACTGCACTCACTGTAATGCATGGAACAGACAGAGAAAATGCTGTCTGAAATAGGCAGCTAATTGCATTAGTACTGTTGAGGTGAGTTTGATGTGAAAAGTTATGCACATTTTAATGACTGAGGCAGTACGAATCAATCATCAAGGTAACACACTTTCCAAGCAGCATTATTTCGTTAAAAAAATATATGTATATATACAGGTTTTGTATAAAAAGTATCCAGAACAATTTTTTCCTGATGTGACTGTACGTCGCAGTGCGCTCGCACCGCCTTTGTGGCAGTGGTGGGGGATGTGACATGGACGTGCAAAGACGTGCCAAGCGCCATTCGCCTGCGAACATTCGTTCAAGCTAGATCATGTCTTTAGTGGACCCCTGTCGAGTGACTGGGTGCAAGCGCAAAATGCAGCAAACATGTGAACAGCAGTACGCCATCAAATTTTGTGTTGGACTGGAAAAATCAGGTACGGAGACGTTGGGAATCATTCGCCAAGTGTTCAAGGATGAAAGCATGTCACAAACTGCAGTTTTTAAGTGGCACAAGCTCTTCAAAGATAGCTGAGACGTGGCCAAGAGAGTGTGGTGGACGAGCCCCGTGCTGGACGGCCGTCGACCTCAAGAACCGACGACAATGTGCAATGTGTGTGTGAAGTGCCGAATTCAGACTGTCGTTTAAGTGTGCCAATGGTAGCAGATGAAATTGGCATTGATAAGATGACATTGCACAGCATTATCACTGAAAATTTGGCGAAGCAAAAGATCTGAGCTAAATTCGTCCCAAAGGTCCTGACGGACGAGCAAAAGCAGAGGCGAGTGTCTGCTTGCGAAGACCTCCATCATCGTCACGCTATTGTCTTCATACACTTGTCATCACCACGTTGTCCTCATGCCGTAGCAATGCCATCATTGTCATTGCTCTTTCTATATTCATTGTTGTACTGCCTTCGTGATGCTTTTGTAGTCGTTTTATCATTGTCATTTAGCTTCGTCATCTGATTATTGTCATACAGTCATCGTCACGCCATTGTTTTCATATACTCATCGGCGTCACATTGTCCCTTACGCCATTTTAGTGTTGTCGTCATACAGTCATTGTCATATCACCTTTATGAGGCTGTCGTAGTCTTTCCAGTGTCACCATTCCAGCTTAGTCATCAGATTCTCCCCATACGGAAGAGATGCCCTGGCTAGTGCACTACTTATACGTGACTTTTACTCAGAATACGCATTTCCATTGTCATGCCATCGTTATTATACACTCGTTGTCATTCTTTTGTCCTCGTGCTGTCATTATTATAACATCACATCTGTGCAGAATCGTCATCAAGTTGTCAACGTGCCTTCGTCGTCATACCACCTTTGTCGTTCCATTTACGTCATTCCTTCTTCGACATTTCACCATCATTGTTGCAAGTCCAAGGCAGCACTCGTCGCTTACAAAACATGAGAGATATGGTGGGGAAGACACGTTTCTCAACCAAAGCAAATCCCCGACCACCACACCTGTGCTGAATAGGCAAAGAGCTTTCTTTTTTTCTTTTCTTTTTTCGTTCATGATTGTGTGGCGTCACCTGGTGGTGGAATCTGAACTACTTGCAAGATGGCTGTCGGGGTACCCCCACCTTAACGTGAACAACCAGCGTCAAATGAGCTCTGCTGGAATTCTTATTGTACAGGTTTTTCCTGTGGCCTGGAGGCGGTGGGTGCGATCAAATCATGCTGGGCTGTGGAGAACAGCGAGGTGGCATCAAGGGCTTTCCAGCGTAATTTTCCTGAGTCAACGGTCTTCACCCAAGACTTCAACTCTTTTCTCAGCGATGTGCTAAAGGTATTTAACTCATTTGGCAGCATTGAAAGGATGCTCTAGATACAAGATACACAAGTGAGTTGTAGTTGGTACAAACTAAGCATCAGGTGCCCATCTTACTGGTCCATTTGTGCCTTAGAAGAGTATTGTTGTTTGAATTGATATGATTTATTGGAAAATACCTCAGGCTTTCAAAATGTAGAGAAAGCTCACTTCTTGTCTGTAAAACTGATTGCAGCTCTAAACATAAGATAGGCTGTGCAATATGTAAAAAAACACTAGAAAAACCTTCAGTGCGTTTTGAAAATCTTTATTAAGCATTTGGTGCAGCTGTGAAAATTCTCGCATTTGGTGACCATATGTGAGTAATAGTAATAAGACATCAGTTCTACATGCAGTTAATTTAGTGCTTTATTCCTCTTTAAGGAGTTTGAGGACTGCCTGTTTTAGAACAGTACAGCTGCTTTTATTCATTAAAGCTTCATTGAGGCATAGTTGGCACCTAGATGGCTTGCCTGTACTGCACTGAAGCTGTAGTTACACAGAACATGCAAAGTAGTGACAAACTCGGAGATATACAGTGACAATCCTCAGTTCAGTGAGATCTGTGATATAATTGGCCTCTTTTTATTTCATGATCATAGTTACGTGGAACACTGCATATGTTTCCTGTGATCTAGTGAAGTAGTTTCATTCCACAGTTTCAACCTAAGTAAGTCTGCACACAGTACATGCATGTACACAAGTGAACAAAAAGATATGGTCCACTAGCTTGCTGAAAAAAAAAAAAAAAACTGTATTTGTAATTCAAACACATAAACTAAAATTGACAAGTGCACTGGAAAGTTCATAGTGGCAAGTTTGGACTGCAGACCTTAATTTCAAGTTACATTTATAGGCAAAGAATAAAATTAGCTTTATCGTGAAATTCCTGGTTCAGATATATTTATGCAGGGAGTGGTTGTAGCCTTTGTGACAAGTAAAAGAAAAGCATCACCTGACATTGAATTTGTCTTTTGCAAGCATCCTTTCATGCGAAAATGCTTGCGAGTCGTGCAAAACACTGATCATTGAGCAGAATATGGAACTCACTGTCATCTGCTGTGC
This sequence comes from Dermacentor silvarum, assembly GCF_013339745.2. Taxonomy (NCBI): domain Eukaryota; kingdom Metazoa; phylum Arthropoda; class Arachnida; order Ixodida; family Ixodidae; genus Dermacentor; species Dermacentor silvarum. The sequence goes on from NC_051155.1 coordinate 137,176,994, forward strand.
CAAATGGAAAGCAACTTAGGCATGCCCTTTTTGTGCTTACAATCTCATGGATGTGCTCTGAAGCATGCCAGTGGCTGAGTGTGGCTGAAATTTGCCGAGTCAGTGCTTGATTGATCCTTAAGACATGAAGAAGGTATTATTATAAGACTGTGAGTCAAAGCATCAGCAGAGCAGTGTTTGTTTCTGTTTCCTGAGTAGAAAATACATGTTCTGGTGGTTCAAAAATGCAACTTTATTGCCTAACCCTGGTGCAGTCTTCTATGAAAATAAAACACCCTGGGGGTGTTGAATTCGTAATGCAGATGCATAAACTGAAAGTGTCAAGTGCACTGGTATGTTCACAATGCCAAGTTTGGACTGCAGTCCGGCAGTGCGAATGTATCCTTAGAGTGAGGCTTCACGGCGCCGCAGTGCACGCTGCAGTAAAGCCACACTGTAAGGCAAAATTCGCCTATAAGGCGGGGGGTGACTTCGAGGCTGAAAATTCTGGGACAAAACCTCGCCTTATATTCGAATAAATACGGTACATCTGCACTGTCCTGCTCGTGGAGGAATCTTAACACTAGATGAAAGGAACAATAGTCAGAACAAAGAAAAGCCAAAGGGGTGCAAGTCGCTCTAGGGAAAAAGTTGTGTGAGCTATGCGATAAGGCGAAATAGTCTTTTTTTTTTTTTGTAGTAGATTGGTACTATTCTTATGCAGGGAAAGAGGACCAATGCAAATGGGCAACAACTGCCACAGAAGGGAGATGTGCAACTGCTCTGCGGAGGGCCTCCATGTCAGGGCTTCAGTCAGCTCAACCGTTTCCGGCATACAGAGAGGTCTTTACTCAAGGTATGTCAAGCTTCATTTAGTAAAACATGGGATGACACGATTAGTGCAGGTTCACTTTAATCGGATTTGTCAGTTGTAAAATTCAGTGTCGAACTGAACCTGACCTGAAAATTGTACCTGAATAGGAATTTCGGTTGGAACTGAAACATAACATATATTCTTGAACTGTCTCTGAGCTCGAACTGAAAATAAAAGAAAAATAAATAAAAATTTTAAGCATATGCGGCAACATGGGTTGGGAACAAATTCATCGTACTCTGAAATAACTTTACAGTAAAAGCTCGTTAATTCGACCCTCGTTAATTCGGAAAATTGGTTAATTCGGACACGTCCTTTGGTCCCGGCAGGCGTTTGCATTATTTTATGCAATGAAACTCTCGTATTTGGCCGCACATCGGTTAATTCGGACAACTCTCGGTGCTCGGCAAGTGCGGAGCGCCGCAAATGTGCGACGCAAACGAGCCATAACTAGAGTGTACTCTACCATAACGGCGTTAGCGTCCACCGAAACGAAGCGACGGAGTTCGCATCGCCATAGCCATCAGTGGAAATCGTACGGGAATGACAGCAACGCCAGAACGCTTCGTGCCTATTTGAGCCTTTTAAGCTTTTATTCTTGCGTTTGCCGGCGCGCATAGCACCGCGTTGGCCGCGTGCCTTCAAAACTGCGTAGTCGTCATCCGTGATCGCATTGATAGCGGCCGCAGTTTCATCCGCAGCGGTTGCGGCAAAAAGTTTCGTTTTCACTCAGTGTCCGTGCCATCAGGGAATGGAATACAAACTCCTTGAAAAGAAAAAAAAAAAGAAATTTGAGCCATTCCACGTCGCCGCGCGTTGTTTTCCATCCTTGCTCCGCATCGCCAGCCTCGCGCGCCTCTGTCCCGTTGCCCTTCCGCCCCTCCGAACACGAATGGTCCACGCCCATAGCTCTAAGTCACGCCACCCTCCGAAATATGAATGGACCGCACCTAAACAACGTTAGCGTCCACCGAAACGAAGCGACGGAGTTCGGATCAATGTAGTCATCACTAAAAATCGTACTGGAATGACAACAACGCCGGAAGGCTTCGTGCCTATTTGTTCCTATTCGTGCCTAGCTTGCGTTTACCGCCGCACATAGCACCGCGTTGGCTGCGTGCCTTCATGACTGCGTAGTCACCATCCATGATCGTCTTGATAGCGGCCGTGATTCCGTCCGCTGCGGTTGTGGCAAACAGTAGTTTCGTTTTGACTCGGTACGCACGTCGGCCGCGTGCCTTCATAACTCGGTAGTCGCCATGCATGATCGCGTCGATATCGACAGCGGTTTCGTCCGCAGTTGCAGCCAACGCTAGTTTCGGTTTGACTCTGCGTGCGTCGGCCGCGCGCCTTCAGAACCGCAAGGTCGCCGTGCATGATCACGTTGACAGCGGCCCCGGTTGCGGTAAGCAATAGTTTCGTTTTTACTCAGTGCAAAGCTGTCGAGGATGAAGAAAGAGAGATTGCGGTTGTGAAGAGGAAGAGGCGCACCGTCTACATCGCGATGGGCGGCGACCCGGCGACATTGACGAAAAAATAAACGGGATGTGCGGGCGCTAGTGAAAAGCGCGTCTCAGATGAAGACGCGCGCCGCGGCCGCGATGTGAAGGAAGTCGCGAAAGCTTCACCGCTGCGAGCTCTAATCAGTCGCGAGATGACGAGAATTGCAGCTTCCGCATTGCGTTTATGCAAAATAGAAACAGAATTTGCTGATTCATACTGCAAATAAGAGCGTGTTGACGTAGTAAGCATTTGTTTACTGTTTTGATACCCTCGATAATTCGACATTCGGTTAATTCGGACATTTTTTTCGGTCCCGTGAAATCCGAATTAACGAGCTTTTACTGTATTTTAGTCGGCATGCCCCGCTAGCAGGTTGTCATGACTCGCAAATTGTGTTGAATGCTAGATGGGGACAGACACTGGGTATAAGCTGGTAATTCCAACTTTACCCAAGCCTTTACCATTGTTATACTCCGGTAATTACAACAGCCTTGGCAGAGACACTTTTGGACTGAGCGTCGGAACTGTAGTTGTTATACGGATGCAGTTAATGCTGATGTTCAGCACAACTGACAGTAAATGTCGATGCCAGAACATTGAAAGTGGTGCACATGGAAAGAGGCGCTTAGATGAAACAGTTGCTGGCAAGTCTGCCATGTTAAACCCAGCCTGTAGCAACTTAACCATCACTACACATCTATGCTTGTGACATATTGTATCATGAGTGGCACTTCTGTTGCTTAGCAACCAGAACTTTGAAATTCTCATTGGCCAGTTCGATCACCAGAACAGTGACATGCTCTCAACTTTTCACAGGGCTCACATGTATCTTTGTTAAAAAGGAGCACCATACTATTGAGGCTTTTTCCTCCCCCCCCCCCCCCCCCTAATATTTAGGCGGCATCTGGGTTGGGATACTGTAACGATTCTATTTCAGTGCTATTCCTCATCATGCTTTGTAAGTGGTCTGGTCCGAGCATCGCTCTTGCCCGCATTATCAGTGGGGTCGTCAGCTGTGAGCATTAGATAATAAACGATGGCTAGAATCAGGCGAAAGGCATCACTACAGTATACCTGCCCTGGCTTTGCTTATGAGACGCTTTGGTGTGTATGTCGCAGAACATCCGCAAAAAAATTTTTCAATGCTGAGCGGGTGAACTGTAACATTTTCTATCTCTTCTTTTTAATGCGAAAACAATATATACCCCCTCACTCGAAAATCCGGTGGCGGTGGCATGACAGAGCGATGGTACCAAAAATGGTTGATGGCACAAAAAGTAAAAACATGTCAAAATGCTCGGATTGATGTCAAAATTGTCAGGGTGATTCCTGTAAGCAAAGTAAGTTAATGGCTTTGAAAAGAAAATTTGATACGTTCCAGTCGGGGTAGCAATCGAACGCGGGCCTCCGGGGTACGAGACAAGCACGCTTTCCTGACGCCACGGCAGCTCCACGGTTTTGGCTGACTAAAGGTGTGCCTAGTGCATGCGTCATTGGGTACATCACGGTGCAGCCAATGGGAAGGGCGTGGCGCCACGTCATGAGTGTATAAAATGAGTGCACTGCCTCCAGCGTGTCACATGCTCTTCGGATTTCATTGGTGCTGTGTCTACTGTGATAGGCTCTCGACGCCACGGCATGAGTGTATAAAATGAGCTGGTCAGTGGCCAACGTATTCACAAACACAGACACCGAATCAGCAGAAATTACTTTAATGCATGTCGAAAACATCAATCGCAAACATTTCACCAAAGGGATTATGATGCTTTTGCATTCCCACATGTATGCTGTCTTAAGTGTTCCTGGCGAATTTTTTTTTCTACTTCTTTATATTCTTTAAAATTTAATTCTTTAGCAATACAGAAGACTGGGTGATCTGGTATAGGTTTATCATTTTGAACTGTAGCGCAAAAAAACACTGAGCACAAGAGAAGAGCGAGACACAGGTGGTCGCTACACTTGCAAATGAATTTTTATTAGGAAATTGTTAGCTTGAATAAAAAACAGGAGTGTCTGCGCACATGCAGCAGAACATAAACAACATCACCTTCACAAAAAGAACAGAATTCCAGCACCAAACGAAGTCATACGAAATTTCAGCCAGGTATATTGATTGCAAATGACTTCATTTAGATTTCCGTCAATGTTCTTTTTTGTTTCTTTTCCTTTCTTTTTTTTTGCTGAAAGTGACATCTTTCATGTTTTATTGTGTGCGTGCATATGCTGCTGGATTTTATTTAAGCTCCCGATTTCCTAATAAAAATTCAGTTGCAAGTGTAGCGATCGTCTGAATGTCCTCCTTTTCTTAGTGTTCAGTCTGTTTTTTGTAGCGTTAGCTACACTGGCCTAGCCAAGCCCGATTTCGCGCGGCACATCAAGAGCCGTGCTGCGCATGCGCAAGGATCAGTGATGTCACACGGCTTGCGCACCGGAGCCACCGGAGCCGGCACCTCTCGCGCACTCCGCCGCCGCCGCGCGCGACTCACCGCCGTCGGTCTGCGCATTCCAGAGGAGTGACGTCGTAGACGCACTGGCGCCGGCGCGTGCTCGCTGTGCAGTCGCCGTCTGACACTGCGCTGGAGCCGCTGCGCTTCTGACTGGCGTTTGCCAGTGTGGTGTAGCCACTGGAGAAGGAGAGCGCAAATGCTGCTCTCAAGCTAATCCTTGACAATCTAGACAACCAGGAAAGCTAAGAATAATCAGCTGAACCTTTGCTAACGCTACGTATATCCTGGCATAGCCGAGCTAAGCCACTGCAACTTTTCTTTTGTTTTTTCGCTACAGTTCAGTATAAGATTTCTTTCTTCTTTAAGGTACTTTCAGCTTTGCACCAGGTAAATCGCAGCATGATCATTAGTTGCTTTTTGGACATAATGCATAGAAAATGTTTCCTTGTATGTTTGAGGCTAGTTTGCGTACATAATTTTTCTTCAATATTTGTTGCTTGTCATCTTTGTTAATGGGCTAAGGTTGTATTATCTTCAATGGTTCCTTCTTCTATTTTTTTTACTTCTTTTGATCCTTTCATATAAACTTTATTTTTTTGGGGGTTGGTACTTGTAGCTCTCCGCCAGGTATTATACAGTATGCTTATTATTTACTTTTTGGATATAGGAGTTATAAAGGAAATAAGGTGCTCTCTTGTATGTTTGACTTTTGCTTACATAATTTGCCTTCAACATTTGTCATTTGTCTGCATGTGCTATATATTAAGTTCGTATTATTCTCTTTTAATTTTTGGGTGGGGTAATGACAAAGCTACTTTAATGTCTGCTTGGCTACATCACTGAATTGCAGTCTATTATTTAAGAAGAAAAAAACTCATGATAATTTATTTATCTCTGACTTTTTACATTTACAAATACCTAATTCTACGCATTCATACATCTCATAAGCCATTTGACTTTTACACCTCGTACATACTCTGTATGAAGGACAAATGAAACTGCAAGAAAAAGTGAATGTGGAGATTTATGTGTCAAGGTGCCGCACTTCCTGCTGCACACTCTAGCAATGCCACTGCCTTGAAATGCCTGGCTTCATTTGCACATATATCTGCAGTAGGTATATAACATTAAATTTCTGTACTTGATGCTGATGTAAAAAAAAAATAGTAAGTCAACCAAATGTTGACACTAAAGAAGACGAGGTCAGTGTACATGGTGGTTCGAATGATTCGATGATTAAATGCTGATTATACCTCTTTATTCTGTCTCTTTTTCATGGTTATTATTCACTCATTTCGTATCTTATTCGTATCATATTTCACATGCAATTACGTCGACCTTGTCTTCTTTAGCGTCACACTTGGTTGACACTTTCCCTTTCTCTCGAAATGGTTGCAAGATAGCCGAATCCCAGATACACCAAACCTGTGTGAAGGTAGCAAAGACCGTGTCTTCAAAAACACGAAACTCAATGTACACACTAAAAGAATGGAGCGTGCTGGAACATCCGCGATACCCCACATGCACGCGTTAAGTTAGCACGTACTCGGCAGACAGGGCTAGCACTAAGATATTACATGTTCTACAAGTCTCTACAGGTAATTATACTCATTTTTATTCTAGCCTCAGTTTGCTGACTATTGCTACGTGTTCTCGGCAAAGAGAGGTACGATGCCATTTTATGTTTATACAACATCTGCAAGTCTTTTGACCAACAGTTCTTTCTGGAAATGGTTAAAGATAGCCAGATTCTAGTTACGCCAAACTCGTAGAAAGTCAACAAAGCAGATTTTGTCTTTGAAACATGGGTTACTCTATCCGACATGCCTGGAAGTCCATCTCTGCCTCCTCTTGGCACAACTTGCACATGCAGATGAGTCATTAGTTCTGTGCAACGTTTTACCGAGGGGGAGGACAAAGCGTACCACAGCGAACTGGTTCATGAACCAGTTCAGTGTTGCAAACTGGTTCAGGAATCGTATTATTTTTTATTTATCCAACCAGAAATTGTATCAAAACGAAATAGCATTATACTGAACCCAAAACTTAACTGGGCTGGTATTCTTTATAAATTTTTTTCCGGATTGATATCCTGGTAAAAATGACATTTGTGGCAGTATCGGAGTATTGTGCTCATACATGGACCGTGCTTAGTTAAATATGAAATAAATAACACATAAGATAAAAACCCGACGGACTTGTGTGATCCTAAAGAATTGCATGCCATGTTCCAGTGAAGCTGCGAGTGTGCCTGGCAGAGGAGTGCATTTCATGCTTAAAGGCAGTGTTAATGAACTGTGTTGATTCTTTGATGAAGTCATTAAAAAAGGAAGAGGTAAATGATCTCTTTGAACGACATTGGCCATAAAACTTATGTTACACTCTGTGGAGTAATGTGTAATTCTTGTTTATCTATCAATTTCATGTAAATGGAATTTGTTTTTTTCTTTATTTTTTGTAATAAGCCCATCTGTACTGCCAATGAAACTGCATGCTCATTGTCACCAATTGTGGTTATAATAGCTGATGGGACCAACACCACGGTGGCATGTGATTTGTACTGCTCGGTAGAAGTGCATCTGTACAAGCCATTTTGGCATTGCCAGACCAAACTTCGATGCAGCCGACTCACGTTGACAAACCTCTCATGAAAGGCTTTGCCTGACGCTGAGATTCAGTAATTGTCAAAAAAGCCTTCAGCTTCTCATCTGTGAAAAGTATCATTCACACTGAGTGCCATGTATGTGGCAAGGTTTAGGCTTGTAACTGGTGCCATTGTTGCTTGGTTAATCTCCTTGAGCTTGTCCCCTCTTCACTGCCACCTTTCAGCAGCGCTGAACGTGTCCATTTCCTTCAGTACTTGCATTGCCAAAGGACATAACATCGAACAGCTGGAAAGCATCTACCTGGGGAACACTAAAGTGACTGGGTGTCATTTGTACGTGCAAATAAATAACAAGTCTTACATCATGTACATGTCACATTCATATTATAAACAATTCCTTTCAAACAAGTACTATTAATCTGCAAACATTAGCGCACAAGCTTTTTGTCAATTGTTGTTAATAGTTTGATCTTTACAATTCATACTTCTCATTCTTTGCATCATTTCTTGTTGTGGAATGACTTCTTTGTGTTTGCTGTTCCTTTATTGCGCAGAGGGATGCTGAACCTGTGCTAACCCATTGTTTTGTGCAATTAGCAATATGTATTGCAGATGTATTTAAATTTCAAGGTGAGATAATTTTAAACATGGCTAACTGAAAACAGTGTCTGGAATGACCAGATGATAACACACATTTTTGTATTTTCTCTCAAAAGCATGGCCGTAATGTAGTTATTGCAATGCTGGACTCAGGAACCCAGAGTCCCTGGTTTATTCCCAGCTCTCTCTAGGTTATCTTTTATGTTGCTAAATAATTTTTGTGAAATACATACAACCTCAGGATTTTCATAGAGGCTAGGCATATTATGCTGATGCATTGTAACATTAGCACCAAAAAGTCACGTCTTCTATTCTAGAATACTAGAATAAGGGAGAGAAGGATAAATGAAAGGCAGGGAGGTTAACGTCGACGTATAGTAACAATTTTCTGCTCTATATCACAGACGATCACTCAACCCGGTAGCTTTAAAAAATCGCAGCAGTGCTTTTGTGGCTTTTTGTAGCTGTGATATGCGAGGCCATTCCTAGAAGAAAGTATATTAAGAGCTGCCAAGCTGCTATTGGATCAGACAGATAGTTATAGGTGTTGGTTTATGGACGATAAGTTCACTAAGCCAAAGTACTACAATTTTTGCATAAGAAAGGCCTTTGTGCTTTTATTTAAATTATGGCGAGCCATCGGCGTTTAACCGACGACAATGAAGTGGTGCCAAGGCATGCAGCTCTGCGCACCGCGCGCTCGAGCCAGAGCTCGAACGAGGAACGAGTGGGCCAGCAGTGTTCGGTGATTTCGTTTGTGCTCGACCGACGAGGAAATAAGTATGTGGGAGATCATCAACCACGTGTGTTCCCACAAAATAAATACCCATGCTGCAGGGCAAACTTCACGAAATAAAAGAAAGGAAGTTTTTGCCACTATTATGACAGATACCATCCAGCAGCACCATCCAGTGGTGGCAGTACAGGGAACATGTAGCACAGAAAACAAGGGGATTGCTGTCTTTCTACTACTTATGAGACACCTCATTGTATTGCAGAACTCGCTGGTGTCATCGTACCTGAGTTGCTGCGACTACTACCGGCCACAGCTGTTCCTCTTGGAAAACGTGAAGGGCTTCCTCAAAGGCCATGATGGTCGGATGTTGCCGCTGACTCTGGAGTGCTTGCTGCGGATGGGCTACCAGTGCACCTTTGCCTCGCTTCAGGCTGGCAACTATGGTTTGCCCCAAAGCAGGCGCAGGTTCGCACTTTCTTTACCTTGCCTTCTTTGCAGTTTTTCTGGCACTACACAAATTCAATGACCATTATGTTTCACATCACGACAAGGTGTTTCTGCACTTGCGCTGTGCTAAGGTGATGATTTTCCTTTTTAAATTCATGGACAAATTGTTATGTAATTTAATTGACTTCTAGTGACTAACAGTTTATCTAGTTCATGGAAAGGTTGTAGGCTGTTTTATGCAGTGCTCCACCATATTGTACGCAGTGGTGCCTTCTGTAAGCAGGCTTGTTAGAATCGGGCATATACTGCCCGATCAGTGGTGTGTTTTGGCATTTTTCTGCATCTTGTTTAATTCACCCCACTGGATAATTTGATCACTTTCATCTGTCTCGTAAGGGTCAAATTAACAGAAGTTGACTGTACAGTTAAACCTGGATATAACGAAATTGACAAATTCCCGAAAAACTTTGTTATAAAGAGGATTTCGTTATATGCAGGTTCGGCACGAAAATTGGAAAAAGAAACGCTTACCGTATGTACTATCGCTCAAGATTTACTCCCAATACACTAAAGTTGCGATGAACAAAAAAAAGTCCCAGTTTCACCCGAAAGGCGAAGCATCGATTGCGACAGCAAATTAGCGGACAGCTATACGAAGTAATGATCGTACAGTCAAACCTCGTTAATACGTACCCGCTTAATGCATAATTGCAGTTTAAACCTAGTTGCGAAGATTCCCCCACCCAGCCCCCATTGAACCCAATGTATTGGCTGACCGCTTAAGCCGTAGTCGCTCATTGCCCACCAAACAGTTAGTGCGTACTATTTTTCTTGTTCTACACGCACCGACACAAAATCGGCAAAATCTCATGCACGCGGACGTTCGATTCTCAAGTTGCGACGCCCGGACGACAGTCGCCAGCAATAGTGAACTTACAACATGGCCACCATGACGTATTTTCTGCCGATTGCCGCGCACAAAAGCATGGCCTTCGAGATAAGTTCCCGGTAACGCGGAGAAGCTGCCGGTAGGGGGTGCGAATTCGCTGTCTCCTTCGGAGTAGTAACCGCGCAGAAGCACATTTTATTGCAAAGCGCATTTGTGCCGTCACCGTGGACGTCGCTTTGAGGTTCCGTGTAGAGTCCAAACACGGCAACATCGTCGCCGTGCGCCGTACGCTGTGTGTGCGAGTGAAAGCTTGCGGGGGTCAGCCGACTCAGTCTCGCGCGCGCGAAGGAGAAGGGGGGGGGGGGGGGCGCTAGGCACGGCGGGGGAGGTGAGAAAGCGAGGCGTTTACTTCGGCGGCGGCCGCCTTATCTTGAAAGCGATCTGCGATGTGGAAAAAGTGTGTGCCCGCGCGGGCTTATCTTCAAAGTAAACTGCAGACAAGGTCAATATCTTGCGTTTCTTCGTCGAAGCACTCATCCTTGAAATGTCACACCAGGTACTGGATGCTTGGATGCGTGTCATTTTTGCACAAGTGCGAGGCGTCTGAAACGAAGAGCGAGCGACACGATGGCGTCGTAGCACAGTGTCAAGTTAGTGAAGTGAAGCGCAGAGACTTGCGCAGTAACCAGAGAGCGACGCAGCCAGCGCGTTGAGAAAAAAAAAAGTTTTTTTTTTTTCTTCAGCAACATCAACAGGAAAAGGAGAGTGCCGGTTTGGCGGGCTGGGTCAGCTGCAGCAAGCGGCGGGTTCAGGTTTGAATGAAGGGAAGGGGAAAGGTCACGCCCGCGGCGGCAAGATTGCCGGGTCGAGGGATGCAGGCCTGCCTCGCCCACGCTCGCACACATGCACACGTGGGCTCGCTCTCGCGCCGTGAATTCGAGCTCGCCAAGCGCGACACCGCCGCTTCGCATTCCGTCGCGGCGAAGAAGGTGCTTCCGGTTGCTGCTCGCGCAAAAATGACAAAATTTGGGGCGAAATCTCTAGGTTGTCGGCGGGGAAAATTCGTTATATCGAGGGGGTCTCCCGCTGCCACTTCGTTACGTAGAGGTTTCAAATACATGTGCTTCTATGGAGTCACGGCGGGGAATACAAAAACTTCGTTATATCCAGGAATTTGTTATATGGAGGTTCGTTATAAGCAGGTTTAACTGTATAACGTGTACACTTATTTGCCATTGCTGGTGCTTGTTTTCCGACTGGCTTGGTCTACTTTGTATGACATGATTTCTCCTATGTTGAAAATCATTCTGTGGGACATACTTAAGTAATTTAATTCAACATAGCCATAATTTCTGCTGCCAGTGAGGCGGACAGAGTACCCAGTGCGATGCATGTGCACATTTGAGCTGGAGATGTGCTGTTATTTGATTGGTTATATTAAAGAGTTGTGTCAAAGAATGTCACAGTCAATGTCCATTTGAAAACACAGCCACCACTACGACTACTACCAGGCTAGTGGTGGGCCACACAAGGCTGCATATACATAGAGCTTGTTTATTCTGTACAAAGAGTGCTGTTATGTTACTATATGTGCTGTTATGCAGTTGTACACCTGGGTGGCTTCATTTTTTGGTAGAATTACTCATTTGGCAACTTGCATTCTTCTGCTTGCAGAGTCATTGTTCTGGCAGCTGCACCAGGCCAAGTTTTGCCCAGGTTTCCTGAGCCGAAGTCTTCATTTAAGTCTCATGAACAGTCATCAATCATTAAAAAGCAAGAGGTTTGTTTGCCTTGAATAAACACTTCAAAATTAATGGCATTTTGTTGGTAACTTTTGTTTTTTCAGTGATCATGTGACATTTCTTGACTTTACTATGAAAATTTTTGTTCAAGCACATTGACAAACAATGCAATGTCAGCCGCGCTGCAAGTTGCAACAGTGTATTCAGCTTATACACATAGAAATGTGAACATGACTTGCATCAATTGGTAGGTGCAGGATGAGCCGCTATGATTTAAAAAATTATGCAGACCAACCTCAATGTTGGCATCTAAATGAAGCAAGGCTTTCAGGCTATTTTTAGGTGTATAGTTTTTCCAGAGGTCACGTAAGGTCACTGTGAAGGTCGCACGCAGCATCCCTTAAAACAGTTGCATGACATTGACTAAAACGCAGAAACTGCGAGTTAAAAGCCAATGTTTCTATCTTTTTCATTTTTTTCACAATGTGATGTCTTGGAATGTGCAAGTGGTGTTGCCAGATATATAAGCCTTGTCCTTTTTACAGTCCTTGTTACTGAATCACTTACACAAATAGTACATACACTGTAAGTGGGGTTTCTAGGGATCACTTTAGAGGGTGCATGCTCAAAGGCGCAGACACAGCGACGAGGGCGATACAAGGACGTTGAACCATTGCACATACTTGTATAGATTCCTCCTTAGCTTCCTACTATGGAGGTGCATGCAGGAATACCGGCAGAAAGGTCATAATGGCCAGTGATACGAGACTTGTATATGTTTATGGCATCCAACTCACCATTAAAGACTGAGCTGATGCACCCCTACTGGAAGATGTGGTAGCAAACTGGTTTGGCGGTGTGTTGAGAGGAGATATCAGCTTTAGGCTGTAGGTGTCCTTCATCAAATCAAGGATCCACATGCTTTCGGGTTTGTGAAGATTGACTTTAATTTCCCCAGTGACGAACAGAGGCATCATCTTGTCTGTTGCGTTGTTGTAGCCTGGAATTATACACAGGGGTGTAAGCTGAACTAAATGTAATGCCATCCTTTGCATGTCCCCCCTCACACCCTCTCCCTCCCCGAGCCTAATGCAATGTCTCTCTCGTCCCCAACCACGCATCTCCTCCACATCTGGAAGTGCTTTGCTTCTTTCAAACTTTGAAACGCCACTGTTTTCTCGCATTTTTTAAGGGGTTTGTGCTGAGACATTCCTCTGAATCTAGTCGACAAAGAAAGCTTTGCTTTATGAGGTCACTCGATGCTTTAGGGTCTAAAACAGCTGATTTTGGAATTCATCTTAGCTATATTTGAACTGTAACTACGTCTTAAAAGCAGGTACACAATAATGAAACCCTGTTGTAATATAGTATTCAAAATTACTGAATATTACGTTCTCAATAAATATGATTTGAACACCTAGACTTGTTGAATGTGTATTAAAAATTGTAAGTTCATCTGCATAATTTTGCTTGTAGCTGTATCTGAATGTCCGACCCAGCAGTGTCTTGTGCAAGTAGAACTGCACGCCATATTTTGCTGGTGTTGCTGCAAGAGCCCTGAATTTGCCAAAACTCTTCTTTGTGCCCACAGTTTCATCTAGGGACAAAATGGTCAAGGCATGCGCCACTGCGAACAATCACCTTGTATGATGCAATCTCGGACCTGGCTACCTTGGAGCTGGGAACGCCTATGACTGGCACTTGCAAGCCTGTCACGCACCACCAGGAAATGGTTTGTCGCACTGATTGCTTCTCTTTTAATTCAGATTTGGCTGGTGGCATACTGTGTTTGGCTGTTCATGTTTCCTGATCTAAAACATGCAAATGCATCGCAATGTTTGAATCTAAATAATTCGAAACTTGTTCGAATTGGCGAGGTAGCAGCAGTAGCGAATGACGCATGCATTTTGGGTAATGCAGGCTACTCAAGTCAGCGTGAGGTAATGCATGTTCTTTGTCAACGTCAAGAATTTTGGCATGCACAGAAGAACAGAGGTCGAGATGGCCACACATGTGCACCTGACTATAGAACTCAAGGTTTCTTCTGAGGTAAGGTACCAATGCCGCCGGAGTGCATGTTGTGCCAAATTGTAAATGTGCTTTTGGTGGTGTCCATTTGGTCGAAACATGACTGATTGCTGGCATTGCAAGCTATCGTGCCACTACAGCTAAAAGCCCTGACCTAGCCAGAATTACCGTGACAAGGACAAAGCGCAAGAAAAAGACACCATCATAACAGTTCATTGTTCTAGACTCAGGTACGGATGAAACTCTATCTAAAATGGTCTGTAAGGTTGCTTAGATACAAAAGGATTCAACTGCTGAACGCGCACATGCCTTATGCCAGGAGAAAGCAGCTTATGTAAATAAGCAAACTAAGAGTGAGCACTGTAGATGCTTTTTAAAACTTTTGCTAAAAGAGCCTTTCAAAAACTTGGGAGGAATCAGCTTGTTCACTTAACCAAATTATATTGATTATGTTTGTTCATGAGCTTGCTGTACAGTGTACACAACAGAGAAGTTTTCTCACCTTTCAGCTTCAAGATACCACAGTCCTCTTTACACAATTGTAATGAATGGATTGAAAGAGGGTATGAACGCAAGGACTAGTGGTATAACATAGAGGATCTTGAAGGCACAGTTTCAGATATGGAAGCTGAAAGCATTGAAATTGCTGCTGTTTTCAACAATTTTTATGTGTATGATTTGCATGCTTGGGGGCGTGCAAGTCTGAACTTGCTATCTCAAGTTCATGGGACACGCCAGGGTTTCTAAAAAAAAACACACTGAATAGGCGCATTCCACACTAAGCGAAATGTTCGGACTTGCCAATTAGTTTTTCATACTTGTAGGGGCCTTCAGAAAAACTACCACATGATTTTGCAGTCTTAAAACGACAAGTTTAACTAAAAAAAAAAGTAATTTTGCTGCATATTGCCTTATCAGTGGAATGAGCTATCATGCTATTTTTCTTCAGTCTGGCACTTCCATCGAAGGCGTTGCATATATTCAATTGAAAATAGGATTTACAAGTTGCTATAACAAGCTCTCATATAAGGTGTTGACACGAACCGATTGGTTAGGTTCTGTATTGAGAACAGGACAAAAAACACATCCTCACTGTGCGTTCCGTGTTGTTTTGAATGTGGTGCTCTTGAGGGCATTTGTTGTGGTCCTTTGATTACTGCAAGGAGGAAACTTTTTTGGATAGGCTCGGATACTTGCTAAATATGGTTGTTAGGCAACTGACCATTGGCAGAAATGCTACTTCTTGTGATCTGCTGCCAGCCATACATGTGTATAATTTCCAAATTGAGCCCTGTTGGTCACTGGCACATGGTGGTGATCTGTGGCTTTGACAGTGTTACACTATAACCAAAGAAGGATGTACTCGTGTTTGTAAAAATTTCAACTGTCGAAGCTCAGATGTGAAATTTTAAATTTATTAACAGCACTTTGGATCATCGATTAAGTGTAGGCTCTTGTTTGACTTCATTACATGACTGGCTGCTTCTAACCTTCTTAATGGTACAAGTGATAGGCATATCTTCATTTGTACAGTCATGTACTTGAAGAAATCAAGAAAGGAGAGGCCCTTGTCACTAATCACCATGCATTGGACATTGTTACTAACAGAGCTACTGTTGTGCAAACTCTTATAAATCCTTTTTCGTCGCTAAGTACTGTATGATGATTATCTTGCTCGTTCTCTAGCTGTTCTTTTAGTTTTAGTTTACCAAAATGGACTCTGAATATTTCGTCAATAAACAAAATGTTAGCAATCTCTGTGGCGGAGCCAAAAGAAGAGAGATGGATAACATTTTGGTTATTGACAGTGCCATAGAGCTCAACTTTACACTTTGCTCATTTCAGGGTGCTCACTGCTTCCTGTGTGTGAGTTTTTGTGCGAATAGATGGGTGTGCATTATTTCTTTTCTCTCGAACTTTGATATATTGTTATATATTAAACCTGTAGTAGCATGCCAAAGCTGTTGCTCGGCTAGCCTCCCCACCCATCATAAAGATTTTTCTCACTAGCGCGCACATATTTTCACTACTGGTTGATCTTACAGTTTCCTTGTGATACATTTTTGGAATGTGCAAATTATGTACGCAATTGGTGGAATATGTGGTGCAAACAAAGTATGATGGCAGTATGTGTTCAAGAGACCATTGCCCTATGCTAGCAGTCTGGCGTAACGCAGCTCCAACATTCTGAACAGTTTAGCACACCAGAGCCATATGCAAACTACTATATCTTTTTGTTCACTACTGTAGGCTTGAGGGGCAGTACTCATGTGCTGGACACATGAGCAGGCACATTGGCCAATGTATTACAGCTCTGCAATGCGAGTCCACACGTGAGAAATTAAGCTTCATGTTTGATGCAGGAAAATGTTGTCCTCTTTAAAGGTTTCTATAGAGTACAGCCACCATCATGGATTTCTAGAGTATGGGAGCAGCGCTCTTTGAGACCCTTAGGGCCACCTATCGGAGGAAGTCGGAACAACACTACCGTAAAATTCTGAGCAAGTGCCCCCACCCATGCAAGAGTCCCCCTCAAACTTTACTGCTAATTTCAAATTTCCACGTCGTTCCAGGAAAGGTGTGTTCAGGGAAATTACTGTACCAGTGCAGTGTCGATGTGCCATTTCTGCATTTCTTTCGATGGTTTTGAGAGTGATAAACAGCACTAACAAATCTGTGGCTTAATAAAGTTCATGTTAAGCCCACAACGTTTTTTTTTCTTTCTTGCCGGAAAATTTTGTTGTCGCCATCCTGAATTTTAGTGCTGTTACGGATAATGTACTCCCCCCCCCCCCCCTCACTTTGCTGGTAATTTCTATTTGCGCGGCGGGGGGGGGGGGGGGGGACGCATGCTCTGAATTTTATGGTAGTTGCTTCTGAGCATGCACTGCGGGGCGGACAGGGCTTTCCTACTTGGTGTCCTATTCGTGCACTTTGTGCAGCTCCCTTTTTCTGATAGTTTGCCTGTGTGTCGTGCATTAGTTGCACGTTAAAGAATCCCAGGGGTACCAGGGGGTCAAAATTAATCAGGAGTCCCTCGCTATGGCGTGCCTCATTATCCTATCGTTGTTTTGGTACGTAAAACCCCAGAATTTAATTTCAATTTTTTAATAATTTGCCCCATGGCAGGGGGAGCTGGGATATGTGCAGGTGGCAGCAACGGTTCCTTATCGGCCTGCGTCCTGGCATGACAACGCAACTGCTCATCACACGGCAAAAACATTCACCGACGATTACGATACTCCCTGATACGAAATTTGAGCCCACCTTTATACGTGTTTTCATTTCACAATATATTGGCTGGTGCTGACAATCTGTTTCAAGCTGCAAGTTGCAAACGGAGCGAAGTGTGGCGCGACTGCCTGGCTAATTGGGAGATTGCGAGAGGCAGCACGTGGGTGATGTGTGGGTGCAATTCACAGCAACAGCCATCACAGACAGACCTCCACTCATACAGCGCTTTGTTTCCATATTTGGTATCGATAGACGTGCTCACCGCATGCCTTATGGACGGCATCATCGGTGAACAGATGATGCGCGCTACTCTGGCATCATCTCGTAGCGATCGTCAGTGCAGAACATGTCATGCTCGGCACTATGCTTTTCTTCTCACGCTTTCGTCAAAACCTCCTTGATTTACCTCCTCGTGCTCTCTTCGCTATTGCCATCTTTCATCCCCTACTGCACTCTGTGTTCGCTCTTTCATCCTTCGCTGCGCTCGTTCGCTCGGTTATGCCGAGGGACGCCAACGCCGATGCTAAATGCAGGAACAGGCACCTAAGAGCTGCGCTCTAAAAGTCGCATGCACGTGCATCCTGTCATTGAGCAGAATCATCAAAAAGGCAGAGCAACATAAGGGGCATGGTTAATATTGCTTGTGGCGAAGCCCTTTCCATCCAGCAGCGCATGCTCAGAAGCAACTACAGTAAAAGCTCGATGATACGAATCTCACGGGGTCACGAAAAATATTCGTATTAGCCGAAATTCGTATCATCGAAACACAATTAAAACTACTGTCGAATCTCGATAATTCGAACTCGAAGGGGCCCGAAAATTTGTTCGAATTAAAAGGACGTATTTTTGAAGTATTCGTGCACCATAGCATGATGCACGAACGGTGCGAGTCGTGAAATATCGCGGCGCGCAAGCGCATAGCAAGCGCGGGCCACGAAACTGCCCACGCCGGCTAACGGTCGCTTCCCGATAACGACAGAAAACGAAGCTTCAGGGAGCGAGCGGGCGGCGCCGGCACACGGGTGCGCGCGGAGACCGTCGAAGGTGAGGGAGGAGGGCGCTCCAGGGAAGCGGATTTGGCCGCGTCAACTCCGCCGCTTCGGTGGCTCCCCTCGCCCTCCCTCTCAACTCCCTCGTAGCTCTCTCACCTTCGACTCCGTGCGCACATCTCCGTGCGCGCCCGCCGCCGTGCTGGCGCCAGCTTATTTTAGCCGCCCCCTGAAGTTTCATTTTCTGCCGTTATCGGGAAGCGAGCGTTTGCGGGCGTGGCAGTTTCATTGGCCCGACTGTGCCTCCGCCGCTGCTTCCCTCTGCGCTGCTGCCGCAGCGTGCAAGGTCAACATGTGACTAGAAAATAGAGGAGAAGGGTTCACTGCCATTTTATCCGTGTGGCTGAGACGTCGGCACTAGTGTGTGCTAGAATACTCTAGTCGGCACAGAATACTCTAGCCGGCGCGATGCAGAAACGGCGACCTTGCAATTTGAGAGAGGGGGAAATTTCCGCCGCGGGTTCTTTTTTTTTTTTTCCCCCGTTCCATCGCGCGCGGCATTGAGGGGTCTCTCCTGAGCTTTTGCTCTACGGCGGTGTCGGAGCAATGCCGGTCGGAGGCGCCGCCGCGTTATTTGGCGCGCTGCTAAGAGCATTGTCGGTGCGCGGTATGTTCGAAATAAGCGTGTTCGAATTAACGAGATTCGACTGTAGCTAAATTAAAGAATCAGAGGTGAATTCACTCAGGCACATGTACGTAAAAAGCATTTATTTCTTGAAGCGCCACCGCTTCAAACTCTTCGCGCCCAGTCGCGGAGTCCGCGTTGTCCGGCGTCGCGCCTCCGCACCAAAGGAGGAGAGAAAGCGCGTGACTGCGCGCTGTTCTCTTTCGCGACAGTCGGTGGGGCGGCGTTTATTCGTATCAACCGACACAGGCTGAAAATCGATTCGTAACAACCGTTCTCTAGCACGTTGCAAAGTAATGGGGCTCGGCCGGGACCACAGAAAAATTCGTATCAGCCGGAAATTCGTATTAGCCGTGATCGTATCATCGAGCTTTTACTGTATGTCCTTCTGGTTTGCTCCTATAGGTGGCATGAAGGGTCCCGGAAGCGCACCACTCCCGCATTCCATACAGTCATGACAGAGTTTGTTTAAGAGCTTGGGGGAGGGGCATTAGCTACTGAGTGTTACCTGAGTAGGAGTACCAGGTATACGTGACTCTTCCAGTGAAACCAATGGCTCATTCATGCTCAAATTGCACACAGAAGGTAGCATTCCGCGGTAGGTTCAGTTAATTACTATGTTTGTGTGCATTCTGGGGTTTTCACTGCAACAAACCAGTGGTGCCATTTGTGATTGCTATGGTCAGAGGCTCCTTCCATTGTAGTTGTGACAGATGGCACCACTCTTCTGCTGCAGTGAAATCAGCATTCTTGAGTGACGTCACCACAGATGACATGCACTGTAGATTTATTGTGAATGAAACATTGAAAGTAGTGCAGGCAAATGTAACACTCAACTGAAGCTGACTCTCCTGTTTAAGTAATACTCGATACCTGTTTGTGCATTTGTATCTCATCCAGCAGTGATGTGTCAATGTCATTGCAGATCAGAAGCAGCAAGGAGGGCCCTGTTCGAGACTTTGAATTGCTGACTTTGTCACCCTCATGCAAGCACGAGTGGACCACATTCCATTCTTTCCGGGTGCCAACTGGAGGGACCTGCCCAATACAAGAGTGCGCCTCTCAGACGGCACCTACACCAGTATTTTGTAAGGCAGCGGCTCTCAAATAGTTTTTGCAGACCCTTGAGGGTGCACAATTGCATTGTGCCAGCAGCAGGCTGTTGGTAATAGAGCACTGCACGGGCCGATTTTTTCAGCCTGGGCCCGGCCCGCGCCCGTTTTTACGTTGGGCTGCCTGCCTGAGCCCGATCAAAACTTTTATGGCGAGACCCGGGCCTGGCCTGGGCCCGGGAATCATCTATGTTACCCGCCCGGCCCGGCCCACCACCCCTTTACCTTAGGCCCGAGCCCGGCCCGAACCCGGCCCGAAATCGAAAAATACATGTTTTTCAGAGTTGAGACGCTTGAGAATAACTCGCTGCACGTTACATGCACACCACCAGAAAGCCCAAGCCCGGCCCGGGCCCGCGTCAAAAAACCCGAGCCCTGCCCGAGCCCGTGAAAAAAAAAACTGCTCTACCCGGCCCGGCCCGGCCCTTGGGCCGGGTCGGGCCCGGGCTTTCGGGTAAGCCCGAGCCCGTGCAGTGCTCTAGTTGGTAATATCCCATCTGCATTTGTGGCACCCCTAATTGCCATATAAGCGAGTTTTCCCAGAAACTTCATGACATCATTCTTTATTTTGAGCATGTGCTTTGAAATGTGCTTTGCAGCTAAAATATACATGAACTAGAAAGCCTTGTGAAAATCTCTAGAGCTTTTACTTTCAGGCCCTCCGCTCTTTGAAGTAGAGGAAAAAAAAGTGTCAGTCCTGTAGCAGTTATTTCACTCACTCACTCAGTCCTGTAGTATGTGGTTTAATCAAGAAAGGTAGGCTTAGGGTGTAGAGCAAAAAAGAAATGCTTGATCAGTCTGGCCAAAATCACAGAAGAAACTTCAGCAACAGCAATTGTGCAAGATAGCATGTAGGAGCAGGTTGCTGTACAGTAGCCTTGTAGCCATGGTTGGCCATTACATGCTTCTGGTGAAAAGCTTCTGTCAATTTTCTGGCGACCTGATTCCTATGTTTGGAAATCAGATGCAGGTTACTGAAGAGTTGGCAGAAGCTTTTTATATGCACTGCTTGACCAATGCCTGCATCAGTGTTCCACTCACAGATCTCCGTACTAGTAAAGTTGCTCATATTAGATGATCATGTCTATTTTTATGCACCAACTTGTGGCTTACCTGTAAACACATAGCTGACCCAGTCGATGCATGAGGTTTAGGACACCCAATTCTCGCCTTTTCAAGCTCAGGCCCAGTTCTGGATGGTTCAACTATGCACAAATACCTGCTTTTTAGCCCAGCAGTGATGAATGTATTGTTCCTGCACAGCTTTGAGCATTTAGTGCATCTGCTATTGTTACTGTGTACAATACGCAACATAGTGTCGCTGTCACTAGTTTACATTTTCAGCATAACGATCCACTTTTCTTTAGACTCCCAAAGTCTTAGCCCCACAGTGACGTTTTGTGCTTTCTGTGGTGGAATGGGAAAGCTTAGTGAAGTTCCATGCATTCATTAAACTCCCAGCACATGAATTGATGTGCTTTCACCGTGGTAGCTATATTTCGATGAGGGTGAAATGCAAAAATGCTCGCGTACTGTGCATTGCATGTACGGTAAAAAAACCTCAGGTGGTCAAAATTAATCTGGAGTCCCCCACTACGGCGTGCCTCATAACCGTATCGTGGGTTTGGGACGTAAAACAACACAATTTAAATTTTGTAATTTTTTAACAGCGTAGCTGTTTAAGCTCGAGGATCGGCTACAAATCGTTCACAGAAACTCCGCTGAGCTACGACATCACTGTGTTGCCTAGCAACCGCTTGGCACAGCTGCGCCTGGCTTCGCGGAGCTTCGCACAGGTGTCGTGACGTCACCGCTCCGACTTCCACATCGCTTCTCCTAGCCGCGCTGCACTGCGCCTAGCTCTGGCGTCACTATGCGCCACCTAGCAACCACCTGGCATGTCTGCGTCTGGCTGCGCCACGCTGCGTCGCCGCTGCCCATATATCGCCACGCTTCCACAGCCGTGTAGGCAGAGAAAAAAAAATGTATAAAGCTCCGTGACGCCACGACGGCGGCACATTGCCGAGTGTCTCTGCGCCAAGCACATCGTTTGCGCCGCTTAAAAACATGGGTCAGCCGAAAAAGTACGTAACCCCCGAGGAAGAAGATGCTCGACGGGAAGCCCGTCGCATTGCTGCAACAGCTGCGATCAAACCCGGAATATCTTGCTGGTGAATCTTCATCACAGCGATAGCGAAGAGCGGAAGATCCCGAGCAAAAACTTAGAAAAACTTCGTAAACCTTGGTCAACCTCCAGCTATGCTGTTTCTTCAGCCTTGCACCACTAGTGCAAGCTGCCCTCACTTTTTTTATGTGCTTCCTCTGTGCCCCTGTACATTTTGAAAACTGTCCGCACAGTACTGTAGCACTATGTGTGTGAATCGGCTGTCAGAACGAAGCGGTGCAGGATGTTCCGAATGGCTCTTTTGGGTGTGTGTCAACAGAATGCATCTCACTCACACCCACGGTTAGTCACATTGCGACCACATCTATACTATCATCTGAAACTAATTGCCTTTAAGGACAACTGCTGTCGGCAGATAGACCTGATAATGACAAGGATACCTATCAAAACATTGGAACCATGCTAAGTATCCATCATCATTCACTAATCTTCTTACTTGTCCATGTCTCACAGTTTTATTTGGTCTATCTATGTCAGATTGGGTGCAGTAAAAAAATTAACTTTTGGGATTTTACATGGTACGGGGCCACGTACACTATTCGGCACAGGCGTTTATCCTCTGCCAAATAGTGTACGTGGCCCCGTACCTTCGGATAAGGAAAAGCGATCTAAACCACATGGACGTTATCATTCGAACGGCTTATAAAAAGGCGCTCGGTCTGCCCATAAAAACATCTACGGAGCGTCTGCTACAACTTGGAGTACACAATACGGCTGATGAATTGATTAGCGCCCATCTTACAAGCCAGGTAATGCGATTAGCCACAACCAAGACGGGCCGCAAGGTCTTGGAGGATTTGAACATCTGCTTTCCGCAACAAGTGGCTGGACGACAAGATATTCCTCGGGAGTGGCGGAACAAATTCCTCACGCTTCCTCTTCCTAAAAACGTGCACCCGGAGCATCATCAGGCCAGAAGAGTGGCAAGGAGCAAGATGAAGAACAAGTGCTATTCCAGAACAGAAGGAGCCTTCTTCGTGGACGCTGCGGGCCCTGTAAAGGGGATATCGACAATCTCAGTGGTGCACCAAATGCAGGTTGTAGACGGGCTTTCAGTTCGTGACAGGGAAACCTTGGCTGTGGAGGAAGTGGCGATAGCCCTAGCTGCGACACACTCCGCGTCAGAATACATTATTACAGATTCGCAGGCGGCTTATAGAACCTATATGCGTGGTAGGATCACGCCGCTGGCATGCAAAATTCGTAGTCAAGCTAAGACTCGCGCTGCACCTAAGCAGCTGATATGGGTACCAGGTCACGAGGGGGTTGAGGGAAACGAGCGTGCACATGCTTCAGCCCGAGCTTTTCTTCCCCGGGATCCTTCTACGTCCTCCTTTGCTGACTTCGTCTCCCCCTCTCCGTTAACAACATACTCAGAGATACTACAGCATCTGCGCCTTGAGAGGCAGACACTGCCGGGGCCCGCTAGGGGTCTTAATAAATCAGAAGAGTGTCACCTCCGTCGGCTACAAACTATGTCTTATGCAATAACTACGATATAATTATGAGGCACACCACAGTAGAAGACTCGGGATTAATTTTGACCACTTGGGGTTCGTCAACATGCACCGAAATCTAAGCACGAGTGTTTTTGCATTTCATTTTTGCATATAAAATGCGACTGCCGCGGCAGGCATTGAAGCGCGTGCTCAAGCTCGGCAGCGCATCGTCAGCCACTAAGCTACCGTGGCAGGGTTTGAATGTATTTATTACCTTATAATGGTGCAGGACTGTCAAGACATATGACAAGGGCATCCAAGGTGTGTGCCCATGTGCAGCAGGAGGCAATTGTGACCCGCTGCCAGCTACACAGAAGCGCACATTGGTTCCTTGGACACTGGTGCACAGGGCTGGCAAGGGGGCTGCACAGGGCAAGCTGGATAAACCCTACGCACGACTTGGCTGGGACAGCTGCATGGGGACTGTCACCACTTCTCCAAGCCCTGACAAGGTGGGAAAGGAGAAAAGTGTTCCTGTTAAGAATTTTCTCTGTTGGCCACTACTAATGACCTGTGGACAAGAATTATTATCTTTTCTTGTTATCATGCGACAAAGGTGTATAGGAATTTCCCAGAAAAAAAATAATAAGCTTAAAAGTAAGCAACCTTCAGCCACTTAAATTGACAATGCAACGGACTTCTGTTAATTCAACTCCGGTTAATTCGATTTTTCGGTTAATTCGATCCCGAACCGAAGGAACCGGCCAACTCTTGTACATTGCTATGGAATCATTATTTCAGTCATGAAATTAACCTTTGCTGGATGATTCAAACTTAGCTGGTCATCATGCACACGTCCTATCCCAATGGTGACTGCAGTGGTGACTACAATAGCTGCCGCATCCATCTTGCAGCACTTAGGATGCAATGAATACAGCAAGCACACGGCATCTGCCGCCTAAAACGCCTATTTTTGTTCTGCCCAGGAAGCCTTTTAAATAAAAAATGGTAGCTCACAAATTATTAGTCATTCACACGATTGTAATGTGCACCTTTCTTTCTCGGGAAATTCGTCCAAAAATTGCTTGGGCTCTGCAAACCAAAATTGTGCTCACGGTGTTTGCAACAGCCTACCGTCGGAGACAGCCTAACCAGCGTTGTCATTGCCATCGCAAGATGGAGTCGATAGAACGAGTTCTCGCATAGCTTGGTGACAATGAGCAGCTTTCAGCCTGATTACAAAAGTGCATTCATACGATCAGCTATTCTACATGTTAAGCTAGTGGCAACAAGTCTCATCACATATGCTTGGCATTCCAGAGAATTGCATGTGTTGCAGGGCAAACTAGCGAAGTCGTTAATCTAGGCATGGACCATCATCCCGTTCTTATTGGTTCATATTGTGTTTGATATTTTGCATTTATCAAACGACTGCGTAACAATCGAAAACACAATGTGGACCGTACGAGAACATGTGGTTCTTGGTAGACAGCAATAAAGTGTTGTCTGAGATTAAGTAATTAAATTTCGATTCTGTGATGGAAATGTTCACTAGTTTCATCTTTGTGTTATTGCTGAAATCAGAGGCATGCTACGTTTTATTGTGGAAGCAGTTACCTATATGGACACTCCAGGTGAATTTTTGCCGCCGCCATGATGTTCCGTATATGTTTAGGTATATGTATGCTATATGCTTATCTGTGTTGTATATGCAAGGTAAGGTACATGCTATACTATTCAACCGCCAAATTTACTCAAAGTCTTAAATTTCTGACTGAATTATTCCTCAAACTTATTCAGAACTGCAGTGCGCAAGCAAAATTAATGAAACATTTCATTCACACCTCATGCCTTGTATCCTAAATCTCCTCAGAATGTTAAAAAGTACAGTTAAACCTGGATATAACGAAACTGCCAAATTCCCAAAAAACTGTGTTATAAAGAGCATTTTGTTATATGCAGGTTCAGCACGAAAATTCGAAAAAGAAACGCTTACCGTATGTACTATCGCTCAAGATTTACTCCCAATACACTAAAGTTGCGATAAACAAAAATAAGTCCCAGTTTCACCCGAAAGGCGAAGCATCGATTGCAACAGCAAATTAGCAGACAGCTATACGAAGTAATGATAGTACAGTCAAACCTCGTTAATACGTACCCGCTTAATGCATAATTGCAGTTTAAACGTGGTCGCGAAGATTCCCCCACCCAGCCCCCATTGAACCCAATGCATTGGCTGACCGCTTAAGCCGTAGTCGCTCATTGCCCACCAAACGGTTAGTGCGTACTATTTTTCTTGTTCTACACGCACAGGCACAAAATCGGCAAAATCTCATGTGCACAGACGTTCGATTCTTGAGTTGCGACGCCCGGACGACAGTCGCCAGCGATAGTGAACTTACAACATGGCCACCATGACGTATTTCCTGCTCGTACAGCTGTTGCCGATTGCCGCGCACAAAAGCATGGCCTTCGAGATAAGTCCCTGGTAACGTGGAGAAGCTGCCGGTAGGGGGTGCGAATTCGTTGTAGCCGTCGGAGTAGTAACCGCGCAGAAGCACATTTTATTGCAAAGCGCATTTGTGCCGTCACCGTGAACGTCGCTTTGAGGTTCCGTGTAAAGTCCAAACACGGCAACATCGTCGCCACGCGCCGCACATGTGTGCGAGTGAAAGCTTCCAGGAGTCAGCCGGCTCAGTCTCGCGCGCGCGAAGGAGAAGGGGGGGGGGGGGGGGGATAGGCACGGCGGGGGAGGTGAGAAAGGGAGGCGTTTACTTCGGCGGCGGCCGCCATATCTTGAAAGCGATCTGCGATGTGGAAAAAGTGTGCGCCCGCGCGGGCTTATCTTCAAAGTAAACTGCAGACAAGGTCAATATCTTGCGTTTCTTCATCGAAGCACTCATCCTTGAAATGTCACACCAGGTGCTAGATGCTTGGATGCGTGTCGTTTTTGCACAAGCGCGAGGCATCTGAAACGAAGAGCGAGCGACACGATGGCGTCGTATAGTGTCACCTAGTGTCATGTTGGTGAAGTGAAGCGCAGAAACTTGCGCAGTAACCAAAGAGGTGCGCTGCCAGCGTGTTGAAAAAAAAAAGAGTTTTTTT
Source organism: Dermacentor silvarum (assembly GCF_013339745.2). Classification (NCBI taxonomy): domain Eukaryota; kingdom Metazoa; phylum Arthropoda; class Arachnida; order Ixodida; family Ixodidae; genus Dermacentor; species Dermacentor silvarum. The sequence continues at coordinate 137,203,593 of NC_051155.1, forward strand.
TTTTTTCCTTTGGCAACATCAACAGGAAAAGGAGAGTGCCAGCTTGGCGGGCTAGGCCAGCTGCAGCAAGCGGCGGGATCAGGTTTGAATGAAGGGAGGGGGAAAGGTCACGCCCGCGGCGGCAAGATCGCCGGGTCGAAGGATGCAGGCCCGCCTCGCGCATGCTCGCACGCATGCACACGTGCGCTCGCTCTCGCCTCGCAGTAGTCGTCAATTCGAGTGCGCCAAGTGTGATGCCGCCGCTTCGCATTACGTCACAGCGGGGAAGGTGCTTCCGGTTGCTGCTCGCTCAAAAATGACAAAATTTGGGGTGAAATCTCTAGGTTGTCGGCGGGGAAAATTCGTTATTTAGAGGGGGTATCCCGCTGCCACTTTGTTACCTAGAGGTCTCAAATACATGTGCTTCTATGGAGTAACGGCGGGGAATAGAAAAACTTCGTTATATCCAGGAATTCGTTATATGGAGGTTCGTTATAAGCAGGTGTGTTTTCGAGCTTTTTCTGCCTCTTGTTTAATTCAAGCAATTTCGTCGGCCCCATCAGAGTCAAATTAAGAGCATTCAAGTGTACTGCTAAATGAATCAGAGGTGTGTTTTGACATTTTTTCTGCCTCTTATTTAGTTAGGCCTGCGAGATAATTCGACCAATTTCGGCGGTCATCGAACAAATGCAAGTTGACTTTATCAGGTTTCCAAATCTCATAAAAATTACGGCTTCCAAAAGTTAATATATATATAATACCGCACACATAAAATTTTACTCAGAACTGCTTGAATTATCATAACGAAATGTCAGCTGTACGCTATAAAAAAGAAAAGTGTCCATAAACTGTTCAGTAAATGATGTTTGTACTGTTGTTGATGATATTTTTGAAATAGTTTTCGAACATTTAAGAACGTCAACTGTGTGCAGTCAAGCAGAAAATTTGACCAGAAATACGATAAATTTAATCCCCACAGGCATGGTATAGGCATAAAATTTCGGAACTCGCTTAGTGAAGCAGGCTACATCACTCAGGGAGCCATACTCAGGGAGCCATCACTCAGGGAGCCAGCTATAAGCGATCATTCACACTTTCCAAGGAGTCCTGTGTATGCAGACAAACTGCTTGTTTGTTCCTGTTTCTTCATTTGTGCTTTTAATAAACAATACTTCATAATGGGCAATGCAATGACAAATAAAACTTGGTAGCATTATGAATACAAGGATGCGAACACCATTGTATAATAATTGTGAAAGTGGCTGTTTATTGTTCAAAAAGAATTTGATTCAATTCGCTTCTTGCACTATTAGATTCGTATTCAACTCAGTCTCAAAAATTTCTATTCGCACACTCGTTACTGTTTTGGCCACCATTAACTGAATATTTCATGAATAAACTTCTTAACATTTTTGTTTTCCTGTGACACAGCTATATTTGCTGAACAGTCTGCAAATTTTTAATAAATAGTCAGCAAATTGAGTAGTCAATAGTTCCAGCATTTTTTCACAAAAGTTTCATATGTTTTGGCATCGACTGAAGCATTTAAAAAAATTTAGGTAGGCATGTCTGGTCAAGACGACCTTTTATAAGTGCTATCCCCTCACATTCTCAAGTTGTAATGCCATTTTTTGCGGAAAGTAAGCACAGAAGTAATTCTTGCGCAATAGGGACCACATGCTATCGTCTATCTCCCACTCTCAACAAAGCCCGCTGAAATGCCATATCCAAGCAAGAGCAGTTGTCAAAAAACAAAAAAAAAACAAAAAACAAACAATGCTGTGCATGAAATGAATAGAAAACCACAGGGCACTGACAAAACACATCTTTATTCTCTGTTTCATACATAACAAGCAATGCTTTGGAAAGTGCTGAAAGTGACAATGCAGGATCTTTTCAGTTTGCAGTGCTGCACCCGTCGCAGAACAGGCTGCTGACTGTTCGAGAGTATGCCCGTGTCCAGGGCTTCCCTGACAACTTCGTGTTTGTGGGATCTGTCAGTGACAAGTACATGCAGGTAAGTTGCACTTGTGCCTATCTGAACTCCAACACGTTGTTAATGTGATGCGTGGCATGCGCCATATTGGAGCTTCAGCAGACATCTCACAGTGAACTTGTTAAGCAGGAAATGCTTACAAGGAAGATTAGTGTGACCTTGAAATGTATTCCTGCAGTTCTTGACAATTTCATGCAGTCGCCAATCTCACATTGTCTGGCTGTCCATGACTGTTTGTGAGCTACTCCTAAGGGACAGCACAGTCGAGGATTGCAGAAAACTAGGTGGGGTAATGAAGTTAGGAAATTTGCAGGCGCAAGTTGGAATCAGTGCAAGACAGGGCTAATGGGAGATCGCAGGGAGAGGCCTTCGTCCTGCAGTGGACATAAATATAGGCTGTTGATGATGATGTTGATGATGATGTTGATGACTAAAGGACAAAAATGCTGCAATTTTTTTTCTGTCAACCAAGAACCTAATGCTGTCCCTCAAGTGGTGGTCAAGTAATAAAGCAGTGAAAATTGCCACCGTTGATCCAGTCATGAATCTGGCCCGCAACTTTTTGACTGTGAGGCCAGTGCACTTTGAAACCAAATCACAAGATCTAGCATACAATCAAAGGAAATATTTGTTCTTGCATCGTAAGCTGTGTATGTCAAAGCCAAGGGCTGCCTGTCTCATAAGTAGCAATAAAAAGGTGGAGATGATGGTCGAAGGAGGACTAAGTTGACCTGCTAAACACAATGAAATAAGGTGGCATTTTATTGTGGATGCTTACTGTGTTAGAATAGACATTTCAGGCTTACCAGTGTACAGCACCACTGGTGATTGTTTAAAGGGACAATAACGAGAAAATTAAGTTATGCGGTGTTAGTATTTTGCCCTTCTACTACCAATAAAGCCACTCTTACTGTGTGTAGAAGCTTGGCATACCAGGGCAATGATGTCACTAGCATAGGAGCAGGTCGGGGGTGTATCTACAGAAAGCAAAGAGTTGAAGGATAGGAGTGGTTCATGGTCATACAGGAGTTAAATGTGTGAATAACCTACAGTGTCGTGGCATGAAGAGTCAAAAGTAAAGGTGACAAAGGGGTAACGCAGAGTCCCATTCACGGTGGTCTTCAGAGACATACATAGTGAGCATGTCAGTAAGGGTATGGTTGAGGTGCTCGGTGAGTCCATTTGTTTGCGAATAATCAACTGTCATGAACTTGTGATGAATGGAGCAGGACCTGAGGAGATCATCAACAACTTTGGTGAAAAAACAGCAATCACGATCTGTCAAGAGCTGATGAGGAGCAGTGTGGTGGAGGATAATGTAGTGTTGGAAGAAAATCAGCAATGTTGGTTGCACTGCTCGAGGGGAGCACCTGCATGATAACGAAGTGTGTCACATAATTAGTGGGGATTGGAATCCATCGGTCACCTAAAGGTGACGTCGGGAAAGGTTCAGGTAAATTCAGCCCCACGGGAAAACACTGATGGGTGGGAATGCTGCGGTAGGCCAGCTGGAAACAAGGAAGGTTTCTTGCGTCATTAACAGTGCTCGCAGGCTGCAACGTATCGTCGGACAGATTGGTAAAGGACAGGACAGAAGAAGTGGTCGTAAATACGAGCCACGCCAATGTTGCCAGTTGCAGGGGCGGCGTGAAGCTGTATGAGCACGCTGAAGTGTATGTGTTCTGGAATGACGACAAGAAGTATGGCTCTGTCGGTACACAAATGCAGCTGTACAACGCATTTTCTTTTAAGACAAAGAAATGTAGGGTCCAAATGTTGAGCAGCGAGGTGGTCATTAATTGACTGTAATGAGGGGTTACAATGCTGCTCAATGGTGACATAGAGAAAGTTCATAATGGACGATTCGCAGGCATTGGTGTCGTCGTCAATGGAATAAAGTGAGCAAGTCAGATGACAGGACAGGCAGTCGGCGTTCTGGTGTAATCACCTGAATTCATATAGTACAGAAAACGAGTAGTACTGTTAAACCTTGATATAACGAACTTCAATATAACAAAATTCTCGATATAACGAAGTATTTAACTTGGAAAATATTGTGTAAGAAAAATAAGTTTGTGACTACTTATTTGGCACATTTGCATAAAAGTTTCATTTCAATATAATGAAGCAGAGTGCTGATTGCCGACTTTGTTATACCGAGGTTTAACTGTATATTTTAAGCGTAACACCCAGCAGCCGAGGCGGTGTTTGGCAGGTGATTGAAACTCTGAGCAATGCGTTGGCTTTTAGCTTGTTCAAAGTTTTGTCACTATTTCACCCAAGAGGAAATGATGAAGCTTATTAAGGCCCAGGACCAGACCTCTCAAATCCTGGCAGTCCAGAGGGCCCGCAAGAGGGCTGTCAGGTTTGATCTGATGGTCCCCGAGTGGGCCTAGCCAGGTGACGTTAAGTTAACTCGCGTCTGTAGACCCTTTCGCTGTTTACAAACATACGCCCTGGACGGCTTCCAGTTTGGCTCAGTGACATAGTCCGCTAAATATATTGAGCAAGAAAGGCAATGGCGGTGATATAAATTAGCAGGAGTGCGCTTTGTGATCCGGCACAGTAGACTGATAAGGCCCGTGACCGGAAGTTTCTTGGGGGCGCACTATCGCTGCTGTTATCGCGCGAGCGAAATCGTCTATTGTGGACCGAATAAAGTTGTTTCACTCACCCACTATGAATGGACAGACTTAATTGTTGCACAATTCCTACACAAAAGCAAATTAAATGCCTCATTGGTAATGCCCTTTAGTATATGTCCGGCTTTTATACACTTCCGACATGTCTTTGCCTGCTTTTCTGCAAAAAACCTGCGCGTCCTGGATGTATGGGGTATGAGTTCGTGGACGTCTGGGCCAGGGGCATAGCCAAAGGGGGGTTGGGGGGGTTCAAACCCCTCCCCCCCCCGCCCCCACCCTTTCTTCTCGTCGCTTCGCGCTGACATAATTCATGAAACTGGTGCTACTATCACAATTTCATTCCTGGGCGCTTCCGTTTGGGTTGGTAATTTACAGTGAATCATGTCTGCATATGGAAAAAACTGTCACGGTGTTTATCAAGGCTTTGACACTCTGTGAAGTTTTGGGCGAGAATGTGGTGGCCGCATTCTGAAGCAACAAATGCGCAACAAATGAAGCAACAAATGCGGCAGCCGTATTTTAGATGATGGCGAAAACGCTCAAGGCCCGTTTACTTAGATTTAGGTGCACGTTAAAGACTCCAGGTTGTCGAAATCTCCGGTATACATTTCCGCCGCTTCCCTTCAGGTTACGGTTAGGCCGCGTTCGCGCAGCTACGTTCACACTTGGTATCGAAGCTGTCGGAAGCGGCAAAATATTGCAAAAATCCGCCCGCCTAGGCGGCAAAACAGGCAGCAAAACAGGCTGCGAGCCAAATCAGTCTCGGGCCGATTTTTTCGCCGTGGCGAAGCGGAAGCGCGGCGGAAAGTCGCTCTGCTTCACTGGAAGCTACACTGGCATGTAAACAACTGGTCGTAAAATTTAACATGGCACCAAAAGTGTAGGCTGTAATGCTGATCGACGCGATCAAGAACCAACCCTTGCTCTCCGACAAGAGTGGCACTAAAACGTACTGTCAGCAATACTCGCGATAGTATTCAACGTCGTGCGACCGGAGGTGCGGCAACGAAGCCTTGGCGTGACCCAACTTCTCGCGCTTTTGCAAAGCCAGGCGAACCCACCACCGCCGTTTCCGAGGTGTCCGCGTCTTCTGTTTATTCATTGTCCATTTCTAGAAAACCAGTAGGTAGAAGTATAAAAGCCATTTCTTCTTCCACTTCCATGGAAGATCATAGTTAGGCAGATTCCTCGTTGGCGCTCCATAATTCTCCTCGCACGTGTACGGTATGTTGCAGAAGTCGCGGGGTGCTTTTCTCGTCGCGACGATAGATTGAGAGCGTAGGTCTCACGTAGGACGCGCAGGCTTTGGCGAGCCCCAACACAAGGGCCAGCCCGGGTTTTAGCTGTGGTGTTCCCGTTGCCCCTTTGGTGTCCTGGAGGCGCCGACAATACGAAATGATGAAATGTTATTACAACTTGTAAATAAAAGCTAATAAAGAAATATTATCACGCGTAGGCACCAACCTGTGACTCAGCGATACCGCGCCCGTGTGAGGAGAATTACGGAACGCCAGCGAGGAATTTAACGAAGGTCGCAGATGACACGCGAAGTTGCGTAAGGTGATCACTTTTGATGACGGTATGTGGGTCAATGAATGAACATACCACGATACCACTCGAAATAATGCGATAACGAGCGCCACTACGCCGACAAACGTACGCAGACTAGATGGATCTGGACGAAAACGGCAGCGGCGGCCGCAGCGGTAGCAAAACAAATGTGAACAACTTGGACAGGCGCAGAAAAAATTTTCCGGCCGCTTTGGCCTTTCCGCCTGCTTTGGCCTTCCCGCCCGCTTGCCGCTTCCCAAGTGTGAACGTAGGCTTAGTCTGCGCGAGAAACGTCTCTTGTTTGCGATTGCGCCCCTACAGAAGGCTGGTAATTACTGTTGTGTTGTTGAATCCCAAACCAGCAATTACGGAAGGCTAGTAGTTGCTGTTTTGTTGTGGAATCCCAAACCAGCAATGTACACACGAAGGAGTTGATGACAGCAGTGAAATTCCACCGACTCGCAACAAAATGCACGAAACAGACAGCCGACAAGCATGAATTACTGCTGTGCGCAGTACAGCATAAGTAAACTCGCAGGCGCTGACAGTTTCAGGCGCTGACAGTTCTCGTCGGAGTTCACGTGTCCTGAGATATTGATTATGTGCACTATGCACTGAACAAGACCGGAGTTCATTCCTGCATCAATAGTACACCAATCAGTCGAGATTCTGTGAGGTACAAGGCCGCTTCCTGTTTGCACCGGCGTAAGTTAAGCAGAAATGAGTTGCACACACTACTTAAAATGTGTACACATGCCATATCTATGTTGTGCGGTGAAATATTCTGTACAATTCTGAATCTGTTGACATAAAGGCAAATGACGGCTGCACGCTCGCACACAGCGGAAGACACAGCGGCCCATGCACGTGCCGCAGGAAATGCAACCCTCTTGTATGAGGGAGCAGGGCGACAAAAGCTTCGAAAAAAAAAAAAGCATTACGCGTTCTTGCGCGTATTTAAGTTTTCTAGCCCAAAGACACAGCAAACAAGCTATTGCTATGGGAGTAGGTATAGCCTTGTCACACGTGCATTTTCACGCGTATAGCCGTCCTTGACTTGTGAAACGCACTTCGCCGCGACGAGGACGACGCCACCTATGCTTAACGGAAATTAACAATTAATGATGTCTTCTCCGATCGCACGGGTCGTCTTAATGATGCGTTTTCGAAGACTGGTTCATTCAGTGGCGTGATGAGAGACCATCGCCCACTGTACCTGTCATACTTACTGTATTTACTGAGCTTTCTTTACTTTTTACTTAATTTCTTCACAAGAACACGCACACGCGAGGCGGGGGGGGGGGGCGGTCCCATGTCATTGATATACATGTATAGAGACTGCTTAAACTACCGATATTTATTATCGATCACGTGACATAGAGGAAAGCAGAAGCTTGCCCCCCCCCCCCCCCGAATAAAATTTCTGGCTACGCCCCTGGTCTGGGCCTATGTGACAAGGTTCTTTTTCGCTGCGAGCTGACGACCAGCAGTTTTTCTGAATAGGTCACATAGCTTTTCTTTGCAAGCCTCCCAGCTCAGCCTTGCGCATCTCATACGACACACGAGCCATGCCTTGGAGGTAGATGATTACGTTGGTGAGCATAAGCGTAGTGTCCCACCTATCATGGTTGCTTACGTACTCGTAGCATGCGAGCAAATCTTCGATGTGAATGCTATCTGTGCCAGTCAAAGTCCCTTGGTCACAAGGATGCAGCAAAACCACTGGTGGTGAAGCCTGGGTGGCAGGAGGAGCATTGTCTGTCATCGTGGCTGCAAAGATCCAGTGCCGCATTGTAGCCAACTTACTCTGCACCTCCACCAAATGTTACAATGTACAGTGCATATTTCGCTTAAAATGTTCGAAAAAAGATTTTGCTCTTACCACTGCACTGCTCTTGCTCAAATTTCGCACAAAGATTGCATTTTGGAATCTACTTCATTCATTGTAACAATTGGCACTGTCAATTGATTAGTTTTAAGAAAGAAATGCAATGTTGCCTTCGGTTATCTGCTCTCCCGGTCTTTTGAGTGGCTGCTGGGTCAGTCAATATCATGCTGAGTGCTCCGGCTTATATAGCATGGAAAAGAGCAGTGCCAGTAGGCGCACCTGTGTTATGCATAAAACTTGTACATATAATGTTGTTCATCAAGCACAAAAACCTTTTTAATCTAATGCACACAATATTTAACAGCTTCTTTGGCTTAAGTTTTTTTTATTTGCGCTACTCGATTCGCCTAGGCCACTAACTATTTGCCCTCTCTTCGCCAATCTTCCAGAATAGCTATCTCCCACTGTGATACAAGGGGCTTAGAAGCCTTGAATGCATTTAGATATGCATTGTTATTCACTGTGCATATACAGTAGAACTCCGCTGTTAAGTTCCCGGGTGCTGTGTTTTCCCGGCTGTTACGTCGTTTTCGGCCGGTCCCGGCACAGCTCCCATAGGACCCAATGCTTTGGCAACCCCGCTGTTGCGTCACAACTGAGGGACCGTTCCCGCATCATACGTTGCGAACTGCCACCCCGCGCTGGCCTGAGCGGCCATTTTGGCTTGGTGGCTTGAGGATGGGATTTACTTATGACGTATTTTCGGTTTCTGCGAGCAAAAGTATGACCTTTGAGATCCGTATTTGCTATCTAAAGATGGTGTCTATGACGCGTTGTGGCCCTAAAATTAGTTTGGGCGCTTATATGTTCCGTATAAAGTCCAAGGCCGTTAACGCCGTCGCCGCGTGCCCTATGCTGTATGTGCGAGTGAAAGTGTGCGAGGGGAGCCGAAGACCACTTCTAAATCTCGCGCGTGCAAGAAAGAAAAGCAGGGAGGGAGCGTGCCTTCTGTTGCGCTCGAGGCACCGGCGAGGGAGCGAGTGGGAGGGAGGGATAGCGAGGGCGGGTTACTCTAGCATCAACTGCGTACTGCGTGGGCCGTATCTCGAAACCGATCTGTGTTGGAGGCAGAGTCTTGGCAGTGTAGGTGCGTCGGCGGCTCGTAGCTTTGTGCGTGCTGTGTGTTCTCAGCGCTCAGTTTGCGTTGAAGCAATAGACACTTCGCTCGCTGCTGCAGCAGCGCTTCTTCACGCCAGCGTTTGACGGCATGTATCCGCACTCATCGAGTGTGATGTGTTCATGTTTGCCTGTGGGCACCGACACCATGCTTGTTAATATAGTTAATAAGAGAATGTTTACAAGTTTATACAGACGATAAAACTACTATTTTTACATTGTATAGCTGTCTACTAATTTGCTATCGCAATCGATGCTTCGGCTTTCGGGCGAAACTACGACTTTTTTTCACACGCAAGAATTAAAATAATATTGTGTGCAGTTAACACTACTCTCATTTCTCAATTTTTCCTATTTCTTGGCTCCTGCGTTTCCCAGCTGTTACGTTTTTTTTTTACAGCCCGTGAAAAACGTAACAGGGTTCTACTGTGCTGTATTTGCAACAATATAACACAAGCTTATTTCCAGAATTATGGCCTTAGAACATGCCTCACGTTGCATTCAGATTTGTCACGTAAATATAATGTTTAATTTTTGTTTTATTTTCTCTAGCGCTGCCCCTTCCTCTTGCGCTAGAGTGCACGAGCTGGGAGTTGCAACTGTGCATTTCACACTGTCTTCTCCTGATTAAGAACATTGCTAGTGCCACATCCGTGTGGTTATGGCGTATCACTTGCAAGCTTGAGTGAGGCTGCCGTCACTATTGCGCAAAAACATCAAGCGAGTGGTTTTTGAAGTTGTGTGGTGGATCACTGTGCAGGTTGTGGAAGGCTTTGCCATGTTCGATTGTGTCACGGGCATTTCTGAAGTGCTGCCTGACCGATAATGTTGGTGGCACGGAGGACCACGCCATTCTCGCCTATAGTGACCAAAACGTCAGTAGCGACAATAATGCATCTGGTCATCCTTTCATTTTTTTGCCACGGCAGTTCGCAGTAACGATGAATAAAGCGCTGCAGACATCAGCTTTTATCTATCGTTTTCTGTTTCTTTTGTGGCATAACTTCGTGTGATAATCGTAATTTATATAATTTTTTTGTCTGAGAGACCGAAAGTGCCCCCTCACGTTATATTTGCAGCCACGTAATTTACATGGGAATACGATACCTCTCCTCACCATTCTTGCCTTGACATGCGTCGAACGTCTCGTTCATCCTCGTCGCATCATTGCAGAGACGTTTGATGGTGTGCATCGGCCTGAATTTTCGCTTGCATTTCGGCATAGGTTGTGAACAATGTCGTGCGTAAACATGAGCATTGCATGACATTAAAGTTGTGACCTGTGCGTTGCATAGACAAGAACATTCATCAGGTTACACATAGCATATGATACAAATAAATCCAATTGTATGCACTGCATTTAGTTGTACAAATAGCATTTAATTAACCGCTTCGCGTAGATTGTAATGTGTGCGTTGGATCTGCAGAATTTTTTTTGAAGCGAAGCTTTCTTTATCTCTTCCCCCCAATTCTACAGGTGACAGCAGATAGTTGTGCCATTGATGTGCGCAAAATTATCGCATTTCTTCTCAAATGCCGATTTGACAATTGATAAAGCTGTTTTATCTTTGGCTGCAGGCTCGTAATGATCGACAAGTGCTAATTCCCTTATAATTTCACTAATTGGTTTTAGTTTAAAGCATGCGGCACCCACTTGCATGCACTTACAGACTCACTTTTTCTTGATGCAGGTTGGGAATGCTGTGCCACCCCCTCTTGCAGCAGCTATTGGTCAGGAGATCATCAAGTCGCTGTCATTTTTATGACTGCAAAATAGTTTTTTGTCCTGGTCATAGTGTCAGGTGACGCACATTATTATTGTGAACATTCATTTTTTTTTTCTTGCTACCATTGATCATCCATCGACTTCTTTGCATTGCTAGCTAGACTTGTGTATTAAATTAACCTACAGCTTTTTCATCAAAAGGCACACAATGAGACCACATTTTGTAAGTTAAGAATGTATGAAATGTGATGTGAAAGTCATTTAATACAATGAACGATGAAGACACCAGCCAAACTTCTTTATCTCCTAAAGCACATTTGGGCTTTGCACTGAACCTGCTCAGCTATGTTTCAGGGCATAAGACACTTTGATTCACTGTATGTGCTTTGTATTTATTACCATTGCATTGTATTAGTTAAACCTAAATGAGATTTGTGAAGGCTCTAAAGGAAAAATATTGACATGCTATGTGATGCCTAAAGGTTTTTTGGGGTTTCCCACAGCCATGACTTCAAGTGGCAGTGACTAATATTCACAGGACTAGGATTTAAATACATTTACATAAATATCCAAGAAAGTGATCAGATGGCAGGCCGTACTGTTGCTTAATTGGTTGGGCAATAATTATGTCATGCAGAGGTTGTGGGTGCGACTCCCACTGGCAGAATAGCTGTCGTTCATTACACTTTCATTTTTCTTTTCTTTTATTAAGAATAAAAGGTTTATTCTAAATGCAACCTTCACTTGTAAATAATCGTCTGCACGAAAGCAAAAAAAGTTTAATTTTCTCTATGCTTTTCTTGTTTTCATTGTCTGTTAGCTTCATAATGGTTGCAGCTAAATATCGAGCCTCTAGGTTCCTCTTATTTTTATCTCTCATTAAGCAGTAATTTTTTATTTTGCTGGCTCTGTCTGTTATGTTGCCGGAACATTTACATTTGAAATTACATTTGCACTGTAACTGTTTGTTCCATGTTGCACCAAACTAAGGTGGATTTCATGATGTTAATGTCGCACTTCTGTCATCCCGCAGCAAAGCCGCTACTGGTGATATACAGTATAAACCACTTATAATGTAACCGCTTATAGAGCAGGACCGGATATAGTACGGTCTTTTCAGACTCCCGTTAATTTTCCCATAGCACTCCATGTATACGTGTACCGCTTACAGTGCAGCCGCGTGACATGAAATACCAGTTATTATCCGGCTTATGCGGGAAAATCTCGCTGACAAGGGCGGTAGCGAGCACGCTTCTCAACGAGGTGCGCCCACCGATGGGAGAGGAGATCGATGAGGGCGATAGAGAGGAGGAGCATGAGACGTGGAGCATGAGTCCAAGGGCGATAAAATCGTCGCCGCGCTCCGTATGTGCGAGTGAAAGCGCGCGGGGGACGCGCGCTTTCACGGAGAGCAAACGCGGCTTCAATCGCGTGAGAGGCCGTGGGGGTATGGGAGGGAGGGAGGGGGGGCGACGCTATGCTGCGGCACCAAATGCGTATCTTGCAACCTGGCGCAAGGGGAACTGGTGACGCAATCTCCCACGCAAAAGGAGCAAAGTGGGAAGGCAGCACGGGAGGGAGGGGGGCTTCTACTCTGCCAACAAATACGTTCGCGCCTGTGCCGGCTGTCCGTGTTGTTGCGTTGTCGCGCCCACCGTATCTTGAAAGCGATCTCCACACGGCTCTGACCTTTGTATGCGCTGTGCTTACGCCGCTCAGTTTCCGTTGAAGCGATAGACCGCACGAACTTTTGCTCGCTGCGGCGGCTGCGTTTTCCCACGCCCGCGTTTTCAGCTTCGCCAGGGCGAAACTGAGACATTTAAAAAAAAATTATTACTTTGTCTGCTTCATGCGAAGATCGTGGGTACTTGGACATTAACCTTTCAACGTTCGTAAATTTAAACGGATGCAAAACTCCCAGTCGCACACTTCGATTCTCGGATACACGCGGCTGCTTGGTCTACATGTTTTGCATACATGCAGGGCTTGAAAATCGTTGTTTTGGTTATAGTGTGGTACCGCTTATAGTGCAGATATTCCTGACTCCGGCGACGTACATTATAAGCGGTCTACACTGTATTAATATCAATATGATGCAATTTTCAAATTAATTTTGTGCTGTTTGTTGAATGGGGAAGGGGGATCTTGCCATTACGGTGCTACTGCTTAGAAATGGCTGACTGCTAGTTCTCATCTACTATGACAGTCTACCATGATGTCATTTTATGTAATTTATTGCTATGCTCACAGCCAAGGTGTGAATGATGAAGGAGCTTGGAAGATATAGCACTTACTGACCACCACCACAAGGTGATTTTGCATCTGTAACGAGGACATGAATGTAACGCCAGGGGGAGGGGGATGGACTCTTTGAGCTATGAAAAGCAAAAGGAGGACGCATTTATTTTGATTATAATGCAATTTCAGCCAAAGGCTCTAAATGGTATGAAACGGGCTGAAAGTGGTGTGTTCGAAATCTTACAAGTAGTGCCTTGCCCTAACAAATTTATCCACATTTCTGTTGGCTGCAAAGGCTATACAGTGTAGACCGCTTATAACGTAAGTTGCCGGGGTCGGGAATATCCACACTATAAGCGGTAACGCACTATAACCAAAGCAACAATTTTCAAGGCGCGCACATATGCAAAACATGTGCACCGAGCCGCCACGTGTATGCGACAGTCGAGGAATGCGGCTAGAACGTTTGCATTCAATTTATAGTCAAATCCCGTTAGTTCGAACCAAATCACGCGGCGGCGCCTCCGACCAGCATTGCTCCGGCACCGCCATAGAGTAAAAGCTTAGGAGAGACCCTTCAATGTCGCGCGCGAACAAAACAAAAAAAAATGTGGCGGAAATTTCACCCTCTCTCAAATGGCAAGGTCGCCGATTCTGCGTTGCGCCGGAACATGCGTGTAAGTGCCGACGTCTCAGCCACGCTACCGTAGCCATGCGTAGAAAATGGCAGTGAACCCTTCTTTCTCCTTTATGCTTCCTCTACTTTCTAGTCACGTGTTGGCCTTGCACGCTGCGGCTACAGCGCAGAGGGAAAGCAGCGGCGCTGCCCCAGGCCGGCCAACGAAACTGCCCACGCCGGCAAACGCCCACTTCCCGATAACGGCAGAGAACGCAACTTCGGGGAGCTGGCGCTGGGCCGGCTAGAGCGGCGGCGCCTGCATGGCGGCGGGCGCGCATGGTGATAGTCGAAAGTGAGGGAGCTACGAGGGAGGGCGAGGGGAGCCACCGAAACAGCGGAGTTGCCGCGGCGAAATCCGCTTCCCTGCCGGCCTCGTCCCTCACATTCCACGATATCCGCGTGCGCGCTTCCCGTGCCGTGCCGGCGCCGCCCGCTCCCTGAAGTTTCGTTTACTGCCGTTATCGTGAAGCGAGCGTTGGCCAGCATTGTCAGTTTCGTGGCCCTCGCTTGCTATGTGTGCCATGATATTTCGTGTTGCTATGTGTGCCATGATATTTCACGACTCGCACTCAAGATTCTGGCTTCAGCCTCACTGGCTGTTCGTTCGCACCACGTGCCCTTCTCCTCCACTTCGTCTCTCTCTTCCTTGAGCACTCCTTGGGGCGCCCGTTTGAGGGGAGCGTTCGCCGTCTCCGCTGACTTCCGTACTCCCAGGCAGCCACACTGTAACCGGTATTTTGTTTCCCGCAACTGCACTTTAAGCGATACGTGTATACATGGAGTGCTATGGGAAAATTAACGGGAGTCTGAAAAGACCGCACTATATCCGGTCCTGCACTCTAAGCGGTTACATTATAAGTGGTCTATACAAGAAAAAAAAATTCGAAGTTGCCTTCCTCTATGGGGATGCAAGCTGTGATGGCGCATGCATAAACTTGTGTCGCCGCCTGCCAGCAGCTGCAGAAAGTAGCCGTTCAGGAAGACTTGCCGCGTGTTATAAAGGAGTTGTACTATAAGCGGTTACGTTATAAGTGGTCTATACTGTAGTTACATTTTTTTCGTGAAAAGAAGTGTTTAGCTCATGTCTGGCATTGCTATATGTTATGTGTCTTGTTGTGTAGATATGAACTGCCCATATGTGCATGTTTTTGGACTCTCTTGTGCACTTTCACTCATTTACAGAACTGTGTATGTCTTTTAGTGTGCTTTTACTTTCTTCTGTAGGTAGAACTGGCAAACGTTAGTACTATTTGACTGTGGCCAGTGCATATCACGTTTTTGCGTCTTTGTTTCGCTTGCCCTTTGAAAAGGAGTAGCTGGTGCCAATAATGGCGCCAACCTCTCCTTTTGTTTCATATAAAACAAAAGTACTACTTGCATTTTACATGTAAACCTTTTGTTGGGGTTTAGCTTGATGTTGTTAGTTCATGGTTTGAATCTGTTGACTCTGTTGCCAGCTCATTTTGTTAAGTCCTTGTACATAGATGCTTACACCATGAATCTTTAAAAAAGTCGTTATTATTCTCTTTGTGTTAGTGAAAGCCATTTAATCTCTGCTCTTTTGTGTGGAACACTATCGATGTGAAGTAAACCGTGCAGTAAGAGGAAAGGAATGTTGAAATGACTACACATTCAGATATCACAGTGTTAGGTTTTGTTGAGTTATACTATGCTCTGTTATACTGAAGGAACGTTTTTTTATCTTGAACTTGTCATGGGGTATGTAGAATTGGCATACCGAGTGTTTCTGTGAGGACTTTAAGTAACATTTAAAAACAGCCATTTTGAAACAAAAGGACGGTTCCTTTGGAGACATACCGTGAACTGTGGCAACCGTGGAGTTACTGGTGTTGCAAGGTAATTAGTTGCAAATTAATTATTGGATATTCTTTATTGAGATAAATATAAACAGAGGAGTTTTTGCTACAATTTGCTGGCGACAGCTATCCCTTGTTGCTAGATTGATAAAAAATAAATATAAATGCCTGCATTAGGGTAATGGCCAGAAAATTTGTGACTAATTACCTCGCATTATCCGTCACCTCATGATTGCCACCGCTCACAGTATGTCTCCAAAAGAACCGCCCATTTATTTCAAAATGGCTGTTTTTATTTATTACTTAAAGTCTTTGTAGAAACACACATTATAAACTGCTTGTGTTTTTTGGCAACACAGCAATATTTACAATGCTTGTTTGCATTAAACTTGATTCCAAGGTAAACCATTACTTATGCAATCAACTTTCAGTTTTATGATGCTGGTTTATTTGAGCCATCTATCAATTCGTTATGTTAATAAGTCCAAAAGGTGCTTGTGCATGTTAAATACTTTTCATTCAAATAAATAAATTTTTTTGAAGTATGCTAAATTATCTCTTGCAAAAGTATTTCTCAATCTTCATCTTTGATAGCTTTTCTTTTTCCTCCTAAATTCACAGTTCAATGTTTCAACTCCAGTCCGTATGATGTGTTCACATGGTTTTAGCAATGCAGTCATGTCATTATTGCCCAAACGTCCATATGTACAATAAAACCTCGTTGATATGATCCTGTTTAGTAGGATTTCTTGGTGCTAACAGTCACGATCAAGAACACAAAAACTGACCTAATACAGTAGCGCCTTTATTTTTTCACTGGTTGATACGTTCCCGGAAAACACAACCTTTCTGCACCAATGTTCAGTAGTACATCGCCAAATTGCAATCGTATGGTACTTTTTTCCAACCGCTATACATCTCATGTAAACAACAAAAGGCGCGAGGTACGTGCGATCAGAAACACTACCGGTCCACCGCAGCAACTCCCCGCAGCTGGTACTTGCCTGCCCGTGTTACATGAAAACACCGGCGTGCACTCGGTTGCATATTCTGGTACCAGCAAATCTCTTCGTGGGTCATCGCACACCGCATTCACAGCTATCGCCGCTAACTCTATTGCGATAAGCATCTTCATTTATCTGTTTGACAGCATGTGATGTCGTGTCATTGGAAGCGTATTACGGGCTTTTAATAGGCAGTAACCCAAACGTGCTGCCGTTCCCTGCCGGCTCTTTAAGTGGGACCGGTCCGAGTTTGCATAGCTAGCAGAAATGAAAGCAGCCTACAGCTGCCGCATTGGCTGAACAAGCTGTGTGCCGCCCTCGTGCACCGCTTGCAAAGCCAGGAATGGCGCGGTCGGTCACTAAAACAGCTCACTCATGCAACACTTGCGTTGGTCTGTTGGACAGCTGCGATGATTACGTCGAGGAAGCATACGTATTTGCCCCTCAAGGAAAAGCTGAATGTACTCGCGCATCATCAACCATAACCCAAAGAGAAAACGCATAGACATTGCAAGTGAACTGGGACTGCCAGCTTTAACTGTCAACTGTCAACGTGCGTGGCTCGCTCGGCCAGCGACCATGGTTTGGCCAGCAACCATGCGACGCGTTGGTGGCCACGTGATCTTCTTTGGGTGTGATACCAACATCCAGCCGATATGCCCTGATGTGCGCTGTCTTTTCAAGGGGTTAATGTTGGGGTTGATATGAACGAGCACGCACGGCCATGCACATACGCGGCTCATGTATTGGAGATCATGTGCGTGTGGGGCAAGCCAAGAAAACTAGTAGCATCAATGCGCGCCCAGCGTTATACTCTGTTTCAGTAGTTACGTGCAACAACACTGTGGAAGCATCGACTAAGACTGCAACTGTGCAACAGCATCAGCTGTTGTAATAGCAGCGTTAGAAACTTCGTTCCATATTCGCTCTGATACCAGAAAGCCAGGCATCTTGAATATATTTAGAGATACAAAGGAGAAGGGTGGTTGCAGAGACGATGGAAGCGGAGGGTTCAAAGGGAGCACTCGGCTAGCGTGTCGCACGAAATGGTGGCGCCATCTGTTGATCCCTCTTGTAGCATCCACTTGTACACGGTGTGCTCGTTGACATACGCAAGTGCAGCCGTTTTCTTAATTACAATTTGGGCTCGTTTACTACACTCCTTCCGCACTGTTCCAAGCGTGTTTAACGCCAACTTATTCATTCCTTTCGTGCAATAGAGCAGCTTGGAATGATACCACACAAGCAAGTCTGCAGACACCATTTTCGTCTTACACCAAATATAATTTCTTATGGCAGCGTTGCATTAATTTTTTTGTTCGCTGCACGTTTTCATTCAAACAAGTGGATAACACGATCTATTTTCACTATCACAAAGCCTCAATAGATATTTTATGAAAAAATCACCAGCCCTTCCCCTGCCGAGAAAATGGGGTTAAGTGAAGCTTGTCGTCTGTGCATCTGACCTTCGTGGTGATGTTCTTTCTCTCTCTTTCTCTTTCTTTCTTTATTTCTCTTTCTCTGTTTCTTCCTTTCCATCTTTTTCTCTGACCTTTGTGGTGATTTCCTTTCTCTCTCTCTATCTGTTTCTCTCTCTTTCTCTCTCGTTCTCTGACTTTCGTGGTGATTTTTCTTTCTTTCTCTCCCTCTCTATCTCTCTTTCTTTCTTTCTCTCTATCTTTTCTCTCTCTCTCTTTCTTCCTTTCTTTCTCGCTCTCTTTCTCTCTCTTTTTTGTCCCTGGTATATGCGAATTAGCTTGGACCCTTTCTGCACTATCGCCACTATCGGCCCCCTTTTCAGCGCGACACCACCACCGCCGAAACTTGTGAGCCTATGAAGCTTCTCTTAAAAGAAGCAAAATGGTGCATTAAACTGCCCTGCGACTTGCAGAGAAGCTTCCAAGTAAACACCTGCCGACAAGACCACTTGTCAAGGCAATGTAGTCGTCTAGCTGGTGCCCAACTGTGGCTGGCACTACATCTCGCTGCGCAACAATCTGTGCTCGCCGGTCGCATAGCCTTGGCTCTGCTGCACGGAACTACTGAAACGGAGTATAGATGACACATGATTTGCTGAGTTTTGGAGACGCGGCGTACTTGAAATGCTGAAGCGAGGGAGAGCACGGAACATTGGCTTTGGGGCAAGCACGCACACTTGCTGCATCCAACGCTTCTCATCATGCCAACGTTGTGACGGCAAATGCTCGCGGTCATTGAGTGAACTCACTTCATGTGGCTTTAGGCGCGTTACGCCACGCTTTTGTTAGTAACCAGATGTTTACTGCAATTTACACTGCCCGTAAAGCTACGGCCTTACTTCATTTAATAGTCGAACACTGCTGCCTGTATCAATGCTTCGCCTTTCGTGCAGAACTGCGACATTTTTTTTTTTTCCGACTTCATTAGTGCATTTTGGCTCGTATGTTTTTCCAGATAGTGCGTTCTTTCTCGCATTTTTTTCCGTAACGTGTGAGCGAGGTTCTACTGCATATTATTTAATGACACTCATCCACAACATGTTAGCCCTCAGAACTGTTATTAGACTATTCATATAAGGTTACTTGCAGTTCCAAGACACGGAAACATTTGAGTAATGAACTCTTCAATTTATCGCCTGCAAGTAATATACCACCTCCAAATGAGTTTCTACTGTATGGTATAATCCACAATTGCTACAAATACAGTTAAACCCGGATATAACGAAATTCTTGATATAATGAAGTAGTTAAGTTTTTATAACTTCTTGTCCATAGAAAACATAGGCTCATCTACTGAGAGGGGGGCACGGGGGAGGCACTCCCCCCCCCACACACACACACACACTGTCAGAATGGGGGAGGGGGGCATAGTTTGAAAACAGGTACTGTCGGCTGCACGCTGGCAAATAAAACAAAACGACAGCTGAGGCCAAGTTGTCTTTCAGAATAGGGGCCACACCCGCAGTGACAGCGGAATGGCGTTGGCGGTGCGCTGCTATAGGCTCAACGAATCCCGGTCGCGGCAACCGATGGGGCGAAATGCAAGAACGCCCGTGTACCATGCATTGGGTGCACTTTAGCCCCAGGTGGTCAAATTTGATCCGGAGTCCCCTACTACTGCGTATCATTGTGGTTTTGGCACGTCATACCCAGGAATTTGGACATTGCCACTTTGGAAATCTGCTGAACTTCACCACCGCAACACACCAGCGTAACTCAATGAGCAGCACTTTTAAATATCATTTTTCAGAAGACCGGAAGAGTTTCAACAAGTTTCAAATAGCAGCGTTGAGAAGGCAATTACAATGACATACGACTAAGTCGGCACTTAGTTATGTGTTATAACTTATACATAGTAGCTTTTTTTTGGGGGGGGGGGTCAGGACAAGAACTCTGGTGTAACGCAGCACTAAGGGGCTGCTGACTTATAAGTACCGTAAATGCGTGTGTTATTAGAAGAAGGTAATCTCTCGACGTTGCTGTTTGAAACATGTTAAATTCTGCCGATCTTTTCCAATGTAAGCGTTTGAAAATGCTGCCCAATGAAATATGCTCGTATGTTGCGGTGAAGTTCAACCAATTGCCGAAGTGGCAATGTCCAAAATTCATGGACATGTGTAAAACTATAGAATTTAATAATTAATAGAACAGTGCTCACGTAAGTATGCTTTTTTTACTACGTATTTCTGATATATACCTACCGCCACTTGCATCATCCCATGTTTGTTGGGGCCATCTAACTTTACCATCTCTGTAAACGAAATTAAATTTGTTTTTTATAATTAACTGTCTGTAATCAGAGTTGCCATTTCAGCGATTTTGTGGCTGGATTTAGCAATTTTCTTGTCTGTTTAGCGACAAAGTTATCTAGCGACCGGTGACTTGAATGAACAACCTGCAACGTTTTAGCTAATTCAACGCTAGGAAAGTTGTTTCAAAAATGGCCTTCTATTCGTAGATCGCAGTTTATTATTCAAAAGTTACGCGTAAACTGCCGAAACTCGCTTTACGATGCATAGGCTCCATGACCACCATGAAGCACGACCGTGTTGGAACGCCAGCTAGCGTATTACAGTGCCTCCGTGGATGAAGCAACGGTTGCCTTCAGATTGGTGGTCTTCACATTGTAATTGCGCTTCACAGCACAGCTATCAATAGCAGACTTCACATTGTGCTTACAAAATTGATGCTTTTTTATTCGTTACAAAACTGATTTGAATGGGTTGAGACACTGCGGGTTCTTCAGCCTCACTAAATGCATTTGATTGGTAGACGTTCACAAGCGTAGCAGCAAGTTAATTTACAAAAACTAGATGCAATAAATTTTCTGTTGGGAATGGTTTTCTGACCATGTACAGCGCAGATCCAGGCTGCTGTGTTCGACACCAGGCGTTCGATTCTGCCATCGGTCACACATTATAGTTTCTTTTTAGGAAAGCAAAGCGACACAGGAACTATACCTATAGCTACCTACATAAATGTATTCGCGTACGCGTGGACAAAAATGCCACAGTTTCACCTTAAACGCGAAGCATTGATTGTGATATCACATTAATAGACAGCTATACGAAGCGGGGTTGTTTGATCAGCTGCATGAACTGCTGTAAACATTCGCTTACTATCTAAATTAACGAGCACGTTGTCACGCGTGCATAGGCAAACAGGAACACGTCTCTCGATGACCACGGACACTCGCTGTCTGAACGCTGGCGTGATGAAGAGGGCAGCAGCAGCGAACGAATTCCCCTTCATGCCGCCTCTTGCTTCCAGCGCGAACTATGCGCACGAGAACACAGCACACAGGAAGCCATCAGGTACCTCAGGTCGGATAGCCATCGAACCCACCATAGATTGCCTCCAAGACGGCGCGCGCAGCCGCTGCAGCTGGAGTAGAAGAGAAGATGCGCACTAACCTGCCCCCCCTCTCCTACCACGCGCACATCTCCCCGTTCCCCCCTTGCGCGCATTAGAGGACGGCGCAGCACCCTCCCCGCCTTCTTCCCTTGCGAGTGCGAGAAGTTGCCATCGAATCAAGCCACCATCCTTCTCGTGGTTCACCCTAGCAAGCTTTCGCTCGCACCTACAGCATACAGCGCTGCGGCCGCGATGTTATCGTCATCATCATCTGCCTATATTTATGTCCGCTGCAGGACGAAGGCCTCTCCCTGTGATCTCCAACCCGCCTTTTTCACGGCCAGACGCCGCATGCGTGCGGCCCCATCTCGGGGAAATGTCCCCGAAAAAAAAAAAAGAAAAGCGCTCGTACGCGCACTACTGCCAACTCGTGCCATGTACCGCAGTTGAAACTCCACTGGTAGCTCGACGTCGTTGCGGTACTGAAAGCATGCGTAGCGTAAGACTGCCTTTGGTACTGCGACGGGCTTTCTTGACGACGGCACCGATAAAATCACCGTGCCTACCATCGTTCAACCGAACCCCGTGCAATAGGCCGTCGAACCGATAAAGCGATAGCGACAACGCCTTCGTTGGTATATATAAATAATCGCGCTCAAAATGAGTTAAAGCATGCCTATGAAGTTGAAAGGTTTAAATGCGCAAGCTTCGACCCTCTCAAGCCGTGCACATGAAGTTTGAGCGAATGTTGATTCTGTTCAGCGAAGGTTAGGCCTGGTGCCGTCGAGTTCGCGCACCCGCTACCGGTGGACCTATACTGAAAAGTAAGCAAGTTAGGATGAAGGAAACTGCTTTTAAAGTTCAGTTCTGGCCTGAGCGATTTGAAATAAACTACTCTTCGCTTCGCACGGTGCGTACACAATAAGCTGCAAGCGGTGACACAGCGCTGTGCCCAACGGCTGTGCCAACATCTGTACGTCACCGTTCCCGTAGGCTGCCGCTCGTATTCGCAACGTAGAAGGGTGGGTTTGTACGTGTTGGTATGCTGACACATTTCTTAATTCCTGAGATGTACTGTTTATCTCTGCGTCAAATGCGAAACAAGAGACTGTACATTCGGTATAGCAGCAAAACCAGCCGCCTCGCTCTCAATCCGGACATGCCATTGTGCTGCAGTGGATTCCCAGCCACTGTGGAATAGCCGGAAATGAGTAGGTTTACGCGGATGCAAAAATGGCACACACTGACGGGAAGATTATAGAACTTCCTTTTTCCCGTTATGACACCAACGCCTTGCTACATAATTCCATCAAAACGTCTATGGTGTGACAATGGGACAACCCCGAACATCGGCAAGAGCGCCTCCATAGACTTGACACCGGTTTGCGATTCCGACTTCCACTTCGGATGCGGAGAGGCCAGGAAACACTAATCCATCGATTACGGCTTGGTGTGGCGTACACTCGCAAATACCTTCATAAGATTGGACAAGAACGGGACCCTGATTGTAGCATCTGTCACACTCCCGAGACAATGGACCACATATACTTTGCGTGTGCCCTCAATATGCGGCGGAGCGGAAGGACGCTAAAGCGTAGTGTTGACTGTTTGGACTCCCACCCCTTTTCGGAAGCAAAGGCTTTAGGTGCGTAAAGAAGAGTTGATTCTCTTCTTCATTAGTATCTTCATTGAGTCTCTTCTCTTCATTAAAATCTACTCCTCGTCCTAACAGTGTCAGGGATGGCATCTGCGTTTTTGCGGGAGAACACGGCCTTTGAATGAGCACCTATGTGAGCACAATTTTCTCTAATGCTTTATGACACGCGAAAACTAAGTATGATGAAGTGAAAGAAAAGCGAGAATCAGTAATAAATTAACAGCTCAATATTTGTAACTGGAGCACAGTCACTGTTGAGTAGCTCAGGCGCTCATACTGACTCGTGTCACGGTGGAATAACGCGGCTCATATGAGCAGGTATGTGTGTTTTGTTCGACGTTTTGCCATTTTTTTTTTTTCATATCAGCGATGCACCTTTTCCCCAATTTTTGACGCTAACAACGATCTGTGGCTGTAGATGTTGATGTAAACAAGTGCGCCGCTTTGCTAAATCCCACGCGGAAGGCTGCGTGCTCGAAAACTTATTTATGCAAAATGTCTAAAGAATGTGCAAAAGGAATTGAAAAAATAAAGCGAGGTGCAAGTGCAGGAGTCTGCGACAACAAACTCCAAAGCAGCCGCGCCGGCATAGGGAACTCAGCATGCCTTTATCGGCCACACTATAAACAAAACAGCGCACTCACGCCTGCTCACCCTATATATATAGTTGGTGAGTCCTACATTGCTTCCAGGAACGACATGCTGCCCCGCAGAAGCCATTAATAATTATTTGCGATCCACAAAATGCACAACCGATGCGCACTCAACAAGGGCGCAGGCTCACAAATCAACCGGCGAAAGCCCCGGCAGCACCCTTCCAAAACGTTTCCGGCGGCGTGAGGCAGAGGGCAGCACAGGAAAATGAAAAAGGCGGATTACCCCTGTCTTGCGCTAGCTGATTCCAACTTGCGCCTGCAAATTTCCTGACTTCATCACCCCACGTACCTGGTTTTCTGCCGTCCTCGACTGTGCTTCTCTACTCTTGGTATCCATTCTGTAACCTTAATGGTCCACCAGTTATCAATCCTACGCATTACATGGCCTGCCCAGCTCCATTTTTTCCCCTTAATGTCGACTAGAATATCGGCTATTCCCGTTTGTTCTCTGATCCACACCGCTCTCTGGGTCTCTTAACGTTAGGCTTAACATTTTTCGTTCCATCGCTCTTTGTGCGGTCCTTGTTCTCGAGCTTCTTTGTTAACCTATGTTATGATGTTATCGTACTCGAACTTTATACGGAACATCACACCGATAGCGAGTTCTCTTTAACCCATTAAAGGTACACTTGTAGGACAAATAATAAAAGCTGCCGAGGTTGGCGGATTCTCAAAGCCAATTTTCTTTCACCGCGTGATTCACGAACAGGCCCTCTGCGGGAAATACACGGGATGTCCCGTGTTCTGAAACGTGCTGTTCAGCTGCTAATGTTATGAGATCGAATGGGCTCAATCAGCGCCAGTTCCGTAAATTTCTAAAGGCAACAAAATTTGAATTCGTATACGTGACGTATCATATGGCAGTTCGATGACTGAGCTGCGGAAATCTTTTGTCTCGTTTCTTTACCCTTAGGGAAGACATAGAGAGTTCCTTGCACAGAAGAATCGCCCCGAGCAACCATTTCCCACTTACGAGAGGCTATGGAAATCCCTCTTTTGCGTCTACTTCGCAGACCACATGATTAAACTCGATGTCGGACTGCAAGGACAAGACATAAAAAGGCTTCAGGCCAGAATTGCATTTTTATGAGGAAGAGGTGCAAAATCATAAGTTGGAGAATTTCCACTGTTGTTTGTATCAATCATTAGTGCTTAGGCTAATACAACATTTCCTTCCCTATTTGTGACTAGAATCCTCGGTGATTTGCAGACACAATATTGCGAGCGATTCTCTGACCTTGATGCCAGGGAGGAGGAACTGCAAATGTTCCAAAGCTCATTTAGCTGCGATGTGGATGCACTGTCATATCCCTTTCAATTAGAAGTAATTGAATTGCAGTCAAACAATATGTAAAAGTACAAGTACAGAGAAGAAAATCTAATCTACAATCAATTTCTATAAATCAATTTCTATAAAAAATCAATTTCTATAAATTGCTATAGGCTCTGAACAGTTCCCAGACTTTTCGCACTACCTACCTTTGTAAACAAACTTTCTCTAGAATCAAAAAAAGGCTAGTCGTGATACAGGCCTAACTTATCTGAACGACACGTGACTTCTCTGCTTGTTATTTGCTCATCAGGTTTGGCGCCACAGTTCACTGAGATAGTAATGTCAAAGCATAAAGCATATTACTGACATTAGCCCTCGTTCTTTGTCTTGGCAACGGGACGCAATTCCCATGCATTATAATAGAGTACAATCTGCTTAGTGCCCTGCGCGGCATTTTACTATCGTCACATGCTTCCCCATGCGTACACATGTTATTGTTGTAAAATATGATTATGATAGCGTCAATATGTGAACATTTATTTCCCTCCTGAATTTTTTTGCTTATAATTCTGCTCTACATTTAGTTATTCATATTTTTGTTAATCATCTGCTTCTGACATAATGTTTTGCTATTTGTATCCGTTCTGATTGGTGCCATTCTGATATACTTATTTCAGGGTCTTATGCGGGGAGATCAGTTTTAGGTTCTCCGGAATTTTTAAATATCGCCTGTGGCCGAGAGCATAATGCTTCTTTAAGTTGGTTTTTCGAAGAGGCGGACATTGCTAGCACTGTAAATTTAAACATCTAGTCAACTCAGTAACAGTATTTCACTAAATAACTTCTTAATTAATTAACTTACGGCAAATGTTGCAATTTACGGATTGTATATATATATATATACAGCCGGTGAGCTTGCAATACGTATCCACTTAAAGTGAGTCTCCAGGATGACACCAGTTTCGAGATATTATTTCCCAAAGTGTGGAACGAAATACATGGCCATTACCTTTGTGCTTCAATTCGTAAAAGAGCGTTTTGTTTAAAAAAGTAAGTGGAACAACAGTGCATTTTTACGGCGAGTTTGATGGCACATATCTCCAAACTGGTGTATTTCTAGAAATAGTTTGATGGCGCATAGCTCCAAACTGGTGTAATTCTGGAAATTCATTTCAAGTGGATATGCCTTGCAAGCTCACCGGCTACAATTCGTAATTTGCAATTTATGCCGAAAAGTAATTAAGAAGTTAATGAGTAATTTTTTAATTACTTGAACTTGATTTTCTCGTGCTAGTAATGTCCATCTCTCTGAGTAATCCAGCTCAACAACTAAAACTGTGTTATCCGCAACAGGCTATTTAAAAAAAAATTAAAGGAAACTTAAAAATGATCCCCTAGTATATTGCACACTGTAGTCGGCACCAACATTCTTGAGCGAAAAATGCGACCTTGTGCATTGTGCCTTGTTTCAGTGTTGTCGCACTTTGTCATTGCCGTATGTGCCATTTTGATTCATCTCCTATTCTTTGTGAATATTCTGAGGTTCCTACGCACTCTAGAAGGCCTTTAATTATGCTCGATGTGTTTTGTGTCACAACTATATGTGCTTATTATGTAAATAGGGAGTTGCCACATAAATCTCTTGTAACCATCTGCCTTAGATTGTTCTTTTAACCCCACTTGAAAACCTGCGATGAAAGGCTTACTTTTCAGGGCTTGACAATTTGTTCGATAAGCTATCTAGTAATTTATTTGTGATTCAGTTGCGAGTAACTTTTCAACCAGTTTAATAGGTTCAACGGGGCAAGAAAATTATCTTAGCGTGCCATCCGAAAATGTTTGTGCGCACCCCTGAAGAAATCTCTTAAATAGCTGCTTAAGGAGCAAGGCATTCAGTACGGCAACAATTATTGTTCATTAATCGCACACTGCCAAATGTTGCGAATAAGGTTGCATGGTTGCGATAGCAGAGAACAGAAAGAAGAAGAAAATGTGGCAGCTTTTCAAACGCGGTCGCGTAACACTTCTGGGTGTCAATTTATTAATATAACTTACACCCAACTTGCACGAGTCGTGTTTTCTGGCAACGCCTAAAACGCAAACACTGTCAATGATAAAATATCGCAATACACACGACAAAGAGCAAGCCGATACAACAAAGCTCCCTCTGTCTTGTGTATTGCGGGCTATTGTATTCTTGACAAAGCTACGCCAACTAAGCTACGTTTTTACACGACTGAAAGGTAAGCACTATGCCCACAAGTTAACACGGATTTGTAAATATAGCGGAGTTGTGGTGACGACACAGCAGCAAAACAAAGGACCCTTTGTAAAGAATGATGACGCTTTCTAGACCATCTCAAGGTCCCGTAGCCTCCCAAGACCCCTTGTACATATATTGCACATTGCCTTCATTTCTTTTTTTCAAGTTCACTCGGGAGCGATAATTCAAAATATTTATTATGTATATTTATAAAGTCCGATGCACATGCAACTGTAAAGAAGTCGTTTACTCACATTCCTTCATCCGCTTTCGATAAATTGGACACTAAATTGATCTAGAGCTCTGTGTTTTCACAGACAGCGGAAAGCCGCCTTGAAGTGTATTTTGAATTCTTTGAGATTACGCGAAAATCCAGGACGCAGAAGCAACATGGCAATGTATTACGTGCAGTTACATCTTCATCTTTGCGTTTAGACGATTGAATGAAGTTTTTACCATAGCAAACATGAGCGAGATTGTTACTTCTTCCATGTACATGGAGTTGCAGATTTTGACATCTAACCGTGGTGTTTCATTTAAAAAAAAGTGGCACTTTCGTAACATACCAGCGGACAATAAAAAAACAGCCTGAAGAGCAATTGTGTCCCATAGTTGCATTAGAGTCTCAGGAGCACAGATATCTGCTTGGTGCCGACATAATGACTATGAACAAGCTAAGAAAACTGCGTGCTACCGGGAAATATGAACTAGCTTGTTTGTCAGCAGGAATGTTCAATGTTATGTCTAATAGATGTATCCACGGAGACGTGGCAGTTAAAGCGAAATTGTAATCCTGAAATAATTATTTCGCCCCTTTTCTCGACGTTATGCAAGAAGGTGAAATAAACAAATTAAGAAAGGAAATTATTCAACGAATAATTGGAACAATGTTTTTAGTCCATCAGTACAGTTACCAATGTTTACGATATTGTTTTCATTAATATTTATTTATTGTCCGACTCTCAACACCACCACTGGTCGCCAAACCGGCCCTATAGCCAGAACGTTTATGAGATCCCTGAACTAAAGCATACGTCTTGCCAAGGATGAGAAAAACGTATTTGTAGGAACACCCACAACACTCGCATCCAACTGATTCCACTCACGAATCGTAAACGAAAAAAAATAATAATATGGATGCGCAAATGCGTCCTTAAGACATCTTATTTCTCATGATCATTTATGTGCGATATATACTAGTATGGGTTCATCGTGTAGAAATATTTATTAACGCCAGCTTCATCTAAAAATGAAAAAATATCGCATTTTCTTGTTCGACGAAGTATTCACCTGTGACCAGAACAGCTGCCTTGGAACAGCTGCTGCGTAAGCAGAGACCACAGTGAAGTAGGAAAAGCAAGTATTGTGTGTGTTCTTGAACACTGTTTCATTTGTGGTGTGTCCTCAGTCTGTAGTGATCAGCATTAACCATTACAAAGCAGCTACAGTTAAACCTGCTTATAACGAACCTCCATTTAACGAATTCCTGGATATAACGAAGTTTTTCGATTCCCCGCCGTTACTCCATAGAAGCACATGTATTTGAGACCTCTACGTAACGAAGTGGCAGCGGGAGACCCCCTCGATATAACGAATTTTCCTCTCCGACCACCTAGAGATTTCGCCCCAAATTTTGTCCTTTTTGCGCGAGCAGCAACCGGAAGCACCTTCTCCGCCGCGATGGAATGCGAAGCGAGCGCACGAGTGCGTGAGTGCGTGTGCGAGGCGGCCCTGCATCCCTCGACCCGGCGATCTTGCCGCCGCGGGCGTGACCTTTCCCCCTCCCTTAATTCAAATCTGATCCTGCCGCTTGCTGCAGCTGGCCTAGCCCGCCCAAGCCGGCACTCTCTCCTTTTCCAGCTGATGTTGCCGACGCGCTGGTACACGCTGTGGCACATCAGACTCGATGAGCGCGGACACGCGCTGTCAAACGCTGGCGGCGTGTGGAAGCGCCGCTGGAGAAGCGAGCGAAGTGACCTT
Source organism: Dermacentor silvarum (assembly GCF_013339745.2). Taxonomy (NCBI): domain Eukaryota; kingdom Metazoa; phylum Arthropoda; class Arachnida; order Ixodida; family Ixodidae; genus Dermacentor; species Dermacentor silvarum. The sequence continues at coordinate 137,232,890 of NC_051155.1, forward strand.
CGTGCTGTTGTCTATCGCTTCAACGCGAACTGAGCGCCGAGAACACACAGCACGCAGAAAGCTACGAGCCGCCGACGCACCTACACTGCTAGACTCTGCCCCAACGCAGATCGCTTTCAAGATAAGGCCTGCGCGACCGCGCGCCGCCCCGCTATCCCCCCCCCCCCCCCCCCCCCCTCGCCGGTGCCTCGAGCGCAACGGAAGAAGGCGCGCTTCCTCCCTGCTTTTCTTGCGCGCGCGAGATTTAGACGCGGTCGTCGGCTCCCCTCGCACGTTTTCACTCGCACATACAGCATACGGCGCGCGGCGACTGCATTATCGCCCTTGGACTTTAGGGTACGGCCACGTTAGCGGCAAAAACACGCAGCAAAAACGCGCGTCAGAAACGCGCGGCAACGCGTCATGCCGCGCGCGGCGAAAGCGGCAGGAATCGGAGGGTCTTGCGGCGTGCCGCGCGAAATGGGTTCGATTTTTGCGGCAAATACTGCGTGCCGCGAGATGAAGAACCAATCAAGAGCGACGAGGGTGACGTCACGGAGCCATCACAACCGGAACGCCGCCGGTCCGCGCCAGGTTTTCAATCGACGATCGTCGTCTCTCGCATGAAACAACGAGCGCTCGTGGTGTTGCTCGCCCGTTCGGAGAGCGCGGGAGATCTTATCGCGCTGCAGCGCGGCGAGACGCGTGCCACGGTGGCCTCGCGGCAAGGCGCTGACGCGCGGCAACTTGCCGCTCGCTGCATGACGCGCGCGTTTTTTGCCGCTAGCGTGGCCGTACCCTTATATACGGAATATCTATGAGCCAAACCAATTTTAGGGCCACAACGCGTCATGGACACCATCTTTAATAGCAAATACGGATCTCAAGGGCCATACTTTTGCTGGCGGAAACCGAAAATACGTCATAGTTGTCGCCCCGGCACTTTGGGCGGCCAATGCCATGGTCAAGCCACCAAGCCAAGCGACATGTAAAGTCAAAATGGCCGCTCGGGCCGGCGAGGGGTGGCAGTTCGCAACGTATGATGCGGGAACGGTCCCACAGTTGCGACGCAACAGCGGGGTTACCAATGCATTGAGTTCTGTGGGAGCTGTGCCGGGACCGGTCGAAAACGACGTAACAGCCGGGAAAACGCAGCCCCCGGGAACGTAACAGCGAGGTTCTACTGTAACACTATACGACGCTACGACGCCATCGTGACGCTCGCTCTTCGTTTCCGATGCCTCGCGCTTGTGCGAAACGACACGCGTCCACGCATCCGGTACCTGGTGTGACATTCCGAGGATGAGTGCTTCGACGAAAACGGAAAACGGGTGCGCGTTACAATTGAGGGCGCGTTAGAATCGAGGAAATACGGTAAACGTTTATTTTTCGAATTTTCGTGCCGAACCTGCATATAACGAAATCATCTTTATAACGAAGTTTTCCGGGAATTTGTCAATTTAGTTATATCCAGGTTTAACTGTAATTTACCGTTATTGACTTGAAAGCGGATAATGAATGCATGATTATCCCACAGTCTGTTCCTGACAGCCACAATTTAAGTCGGCGTCGGCGTCATAAAGGGCAATTTGAACTCCATATAGTAATTTATTTAGCGGGATGATGATGGTGTTTGCAAAGTTAGTGTACTTATTTATGTATTAGTGAGTTGGTATATTTATTTCTTATTTTTTAAATCATAAATAATATGTAAACTCCACAGATGTCGTCATTATTCGTGCTAAATCAACTGCTAGGAAGTTCAAATTGTGTTATATAACGACGACCACTAAACTTGCGGCTGTCTGTTCAGCAATAATTTCGCGGCACAGTATTAAAAGCAACGGTCAATTCTGCTATTAAAGATAGACGTATTCCGATGGACCTTTAGGCTTCAAAATTTTATTTGTCTATTCACTTGATGGATCCGTGCATATTTTTCCAAGGCCCTAACGGAAACTGTCATGTCACGTGACGTGACAAAACGTCATTGAATAAATGTACGCACTAGTCTAAGTCTAATTCCGAAATTTTATTAAGAAAAATTGGCGACGATTTGTCTAGAGCGAAAACTGCCATCATTCTTGATTACTGCGGTCGAACCAAACCAAGGGCCTACCCGACCACATGCTCCTTCTAAATTTTAGCTCCCGAACCGAACTGCTGCTCACCTCGTATTTCCTTTTTTTTTTTCACGTTTATATCGAAACTCTGAGTGGGTGCTTACTGGGTATTTTGCGGTAATATGTATGCATTTGTATATATAGTTCTCCACGATGTCTTAGTTATGGCTGCTTAAGGTGTCGTCGAAAACATAAAGCTGCAGGGCGGATCGTTAGCGTCGTGTTATGGACAACGGCACTGCAAAGACGAGACGAAGAAAAAAGAAAAGAACACACACACACACACACCGGCTGCAGTGTGCGTTCTTTTTTTGTCGACATTCTCGGCAGTTTTGTTGCGCTGTTTTCCACAATTTAGGTTTTGTTTGAAAAAGTTTAGAATAGCTCTCGCTTTTACCTTTTTTGTTTACGTCTATATACGCGGAAATAGAAGGGTGTGTAATGATTTCCGTCTGTCGAGAGATAGTGATCGGTCGCGTAGTGCTGATAGGAGGATAAAACCGAGGAGAATATAGACGGTCGCGGTTAAAAGACGGGAGATATCGTAGGTGTGCGCGACCGGTAAGCCGGGACCAGCAAATAGCACTGCAGACGCGCCTGGCTTACGCGCCTCGGTCACCGTACGCCTCTGAGTGTGGACAGGGCGACTATTCTCAAGATAGGCGTTCCTTCGAGGCGACATACTTGCACCTGGCACCACCACAATAACATGGAAGTATGCGAGCGCTTCTCTCTGAAAGTCGTGATTACGCAAGCCAGGCGCACGTTGAACCTGACACGTGCAGGGCCGGTGTAATTTATTGCAGTTCTTTTGTAGCGAGAGCTACATTGGCCGTATTATCGCCGTTTCGCTGTGGTTGGTGGCCGCACCGCGAGCTGAGCTGTTGCCTAGCAACCGCCGCAGCTGGCAGCGCCGCTCGCCGCGCCATCTGGCATGACGTCAGAGGAGGAGCCGGTGCGTTGCCGGCTCCTCCTCTGACGGCTCCCGATGCATCGCCGGAGTAGCCGGCGTTGCATCGAGTATATTGACCCTTTTCGCGGCGATCCCGTGGGCGCTGCCATGTTTGATCACGTGGTGACGCGTCCATTGCTTGCCTCAACTGCCTCCGTTGCCGCCTTGTTTACAATGGAAGTATATGACGCCGGCGCGGCTTAGAAAACCTCTGTTTTCGGAGATATCGTAGACGGTGACTAGGTGGACGACACGAAGCTTTGATCACAGCTTCAGAGAACATGCAAAAGCGCTTTCGGAGCTGATTAAGTTATGTCTAAACGGCGCAAGCAGCGTATATGGTGCTTGTTCTAAAAGCGGGACTAAATAGGTATTCCAAGCTATCCAAGCTTTCTGATTATGAATTCAGTCAGGATTAGTGTGTTTTGCTCTTTTTTCTTTATTCGGCAAATATTTTGAAGCAGTGGCTTGTCAGTTTCTGACTCAGTGAAGTTCTTCGGTGCGGCCACTATCTGATTATTTTCTGCCTAATCGCTCGCGGGTGTGCTCAGTTCCGATAGATTTGTTCTTGCTGTGCACAAGGCTTGAAGCGTAGCTGTTTTGTACATTGTAATACCTTGCAACAAATATATATTACAGCTAGTAACTCGCTTATATACTCTTGTAGACCGTCACGAAACATACAGCTTCGACCATTCGTGCGCCATAGGTGTAGTGTGTCATTTATTCTGCGTATATATACAGTGCGCATATATTCAAGTGTGCGCCCATTCACTTATTCTTCATACGTGGGCGATAGAGTGGGCGTAAGTTTTCCTGCCATTTGGGGCAGATGTGTATAGATAACGTGCGCGAAACTTACTATGACAGGAAGCGGCGCTACTCCCTTTGTCATTGTTTAACGAGTGCACGGTACTCACTCTTGCCGACGTTCTGGGGATGAAGCCCTTTCTTTGAATGTTAGCGATACAAGGCTGGCAGATGAGCAAATTTCTGTATCCTCGAGGAAAGCCGTACATCACGAAGTGCCGGTAACACGTTCGCACAGTTGGAGCAGCGGTCCGCGAACTTAATTGACCACACAGATTCATTCTATTCCTTAGCATGCCAGTCACTATCTTGCAGTCAACTATTGCACACGTCTTCAATCCACATGATTCAATCCAGCATGATTGGAGCACAGTGTGTTAGCGAAAACTCAGTTGCATTTCCGACAGCTGATCGCACAGAAGCAAGGTAGAAGCGGTAATGGTTTCGTATTCAGTGCGCGGTCGCTGAGGAGACGTATGGCGCGCCGCCGTGAGCGCCATCTCGTTTCTCTAAAACAAACTGCTCCGCGAAAAGGGTCAATAGGCGGCTCGGTAGGATTTGTCGGGAGATATGGAAAGTGAGTCGGATAGACTGAAAGAAGCCAGGCTTCGTCGTCGGAACGAATCCAAGAGGAGGCAGCGAGCCGAGGAGACGGAGGAAGAACGAGTCGCACGCCTTGAGAAGCGTCATAAGTACGAAGCGGCCAGGCGAGTGCATTCAGATGAAGATGGTTCGTCGTCTAGTTCCGCATCTCGTGCCAGGGCCGCGGATCAACGACGGAATGAAACCAGGAGGAGGCAACGAGCTGCGGGGACAGGAGAAGAACCGTGCTCGGCGTATCGAACAGAGACGGCAGAGTGATGCAGCTTGGAGAGCGCCCCGCCTAGCCGCCGATACGACGCAGTTGGAGGACGTGAAGGCTCGCCGTGTGACGGACCATGTGATTCGGCTGGCTCAAAGTTCAAGTGCGACGCGCATGTTTCAAACGGACTTTACAGATAATCCGTTTGGATTTGCGTGTGACGTTTGCGAAAGACTTTGGCATAACGTACCGTACCTCTCGCTACGCACACCTAGGCATAACTGAGCTAAGCCACAGCCATTTTTTTCTTCGAGCGCTTCGTCAGTCCGAACAACGCTCCGCCTACGTTATCGCCAGAATCGGCTGGTTGTGAGCGGTGGAGGATAAGAAAGGAATAGTGTCCAAATCCATGACCCGGTGGCGATGGCTCTGGCTGGGAAGCAGAAGCGATGCTCGAAGGCCATGTTTTTTGCTAACTGCAAGCTCCAAAAGCGATTGCGGAGCCGGAAACACATCATAGACGCCATGTTGGAACATCATCTATAGAATCGAGTGAAAGGAATCTCTACATTACACCAGCCCAGGTCAGATTTTGGGCATGCGCGGACCGGCTGTGACTGCTGCCTTTTAGCCGGAGCTCTGATTGGCAGCCGCACTCTTGGCACTCAGGGGCGAAATGGAGACAGAACTGAAAAACATTTCGGGTGACAATTCAGTCGAATAATACCAATGTTTGTCTTGCGCCACGTCGAAAATTGTGCTGTTTGTCCTCGTGGAAGTTTGTATCAAGATCCGAGATGAGGAATGTGTTTTCGCTTTGCTGATGAGGGAGTAATTATTTACGTGGGACGTTTAGTAACTTCATTCTTCTTTAAGCGACATAATTTATTGATGGAGTTTAACGCTTTAAATAAGCACAGTGTTAACGCTGCAGTGGAAGGCTTGGGAATGGTATTGGTCACCTGTGGTTCTTGTTCGATCGGTATGCGAACTATTTTGCTCAATTGGCTCGGTTCAAATGCCGCCATGGCTGGTAATCGAAAGTATGACTTCATGACTTTAGGCCCCACCTCCAATACCAAATATGCTACATATCTTCCTGTCCAATAATTATGTTCACAATATTGCTCTACTTCACAGTGGAGCTTTTTGCTTTTTGCTACTTGAAAGCGCGTTGCTTTCTCTGGCCACGATCACCGAAATGTCAATACCACCCTCGCCCGTCCTGGCCGTCGATGCTCAAGTGACTATTGTGCCACCTTCGAACGGAAGAATCCAATAGGAAATGGGGTGAAAAAGAAATTATGTCATTGTTAATACTATGTAACTCGCAAGCGAGCTAGCTCTTTCGCATTACGCGATGGTGTTGTGGGAAAACTCGCTTGTCGTTAAAATCTCTCACTCGTACGTTGCACAAAAGAAAGAAAGAAAGAAAGAAAGAAAGAAAGAAAGAAAGAAAGAAAGAAAGAAAGAAAGAAGGGCAGAAAAAAAAATAAAAGCAGCCCATGTGACCAAGGGGATAAAAACCGCGCGAAGGACAGGACTAAAGCAGAGACGACGTACACAGCGCTGACAACCAACAGTGAAGATGCATCGCGAATTTCAAATTATATTGTTCTTGTTGTTGTTATTTTAAGAAACCTGGCTTTAGGCATGATTAGATTGTTTACTTTTATGATATTACAATGCGCAGTTATACCCGGTTGTACGAAATCCAAAGAAACGCCATCATTTTGGATGAGGGACACGGGATTGTTCATCACCTTGGACCCACGTGAGAACTGGAAAGTAAGAGTAGTGTGACTGCCGTTATATGAGCGCGCCATGTTTAATGGAAAAGGAAGGAAAACTTACAGTTTCCTTGCAGAAGTTCCGGGGTAGGTTGACCCGCTGATCGGTGAATACATTCAGGAGAAACAAAATTGCGGCAATGCGCGCAGGTGCTGCCAAAATGACCCTCTGGAGGAGCAGGCTAGAACCGTTAACTTCGGCTCACAGTAAAACCGGTTCACTGTCGCTGACCGTATTCTAATGCACTTATTATCCCACATGTTTTGTGGCTTTTGCCTTCGGTGTCATCCTCCGATGCCTACATTTTTTTTTATGCAGCAGTTCACGCGTGGCCAATGATGAACAGCGTCGTTCGCCGTTGAAAAAATTTTGGATGACGCTTAATCTTCGTCTTCAAGAGTGGAACGCGATAGCATTCAAAGATCCCTGACTGCTTCTCACGCTTCCCGGCAACTGCAACTTATGTAACCGTAATGTACCAGGAAACGCTGGCGGCGAACGTTATGCACGAAGGCGAGCGTCCTGGTAGGAACGCGGCCTCTTGCGTGGGCCGACCTTCTGTTATTGTTCAGTCTTTGGACCATGGACCAATTTGGTGTGACCTGCTAGTCAGCCTAAAGGTTACGCGGGATCGTGCGTTATGTTGGCGCTACCACGCGCACCTGTCAGAAAACATTCGTGCCAACGGCACAGCGTTTTTGAATTGCGGCGCTCATAAACAGGTAAAACAAGAGAGAGATAAAAAAAAAAAACAAAGAAAAACGATATTTGCAGCATCTCGCTCTGCATTTGAGCGATTGTAATTCTATAGCAATATGGCGTCCTATCTGTTGATTATTCATCGATTGGCCTCCACATGAATTTCCTCCCGCACCCATGGTCGTCCGTGAACGACCTTACACGATTTGCTGATGCTGCCAACACCTTACTCTGTCCACGGCCGCTGGATAAAAAAAAAAAAAAAAAAAAAAAAAAAGGTTATCCAGCGGCCGTGCTCTGCCTCACTCCTCACGACCTTATGTTCTACTGATTCTGTTTATACTTTTAATGAAATGCATCCGTTAATATGTCACTGCAGTATAATATAGTGCTTATATATGTGGTGTCCGAATCCACGCCCCAGAAACGGGTGCCTCTGAGGGAAAAAAAAAAAACAGATATCCAACTGCGTGCTCAGGAAGCTATAGATGGCGTCTAAAACTTGACGCCTATGACGTGTTTACGGCTCTCACAATCACTTCCGCCGCATACATCAAGAAAAATCGTTTCGAGATATGCATGCTATCCAGAAGACAGCGTCGCTGAGGCGTGAATTTGGACATCAGCTATCGCGGAGCCGAAAACACGTCATATACGGCACGTTTTTGACACGACCTATTACGTACCACTTTCACTTGTCCATCAGTAATGCAACAGAAGAATGACCGTAGTTCAACGCGCAAGGCCCGTTATTAAAAGCCACACTTATTTGGTGTATCTGTGGCATTGCACCCCTATACGAGGACACATATCATGGACTATACAGGGTGTTTTTTTTTTAGCTGCACCAAATTTTTAAAATTAGAAAAATGTAAATTTTGGTCACGTTATGTTTACCATTCGAGTGTACGTATGGGCGGCCTCTAGATACAGAGCAATTTCCGCACATACGTGCGTAATTAGCAAAGTTACGCTAATTAACTTTCTAATTATCAACAATAGGTGGCTATAGCAAATGAGTACTTTGGGGCCCGTCCTCGACACTACCTAACCCAACGATCAAATTTTGAATAGCGGAGTTCATGTGGGAGCTACGCAAACAATTAGTTCCCCTTGGCAGGCAGCTTGAAACTGAAACTGGCCGCAAAAAGAGCGTCTGTGTCGTCGATGTCGCCGCCCCTCAGCCTTTCGTCACGTCTCCGACGTCACCGCTGGTCCGGCCCAACGAGCAGCTTGCGTTATCTCCTTGCTGTTTGCGGCGTTTCAATGCCAGCGGGCCGCCAAATTTACTTCGTCATTCCGTCGGGCGCCACGTTGCGCTGTAGCGCGAACCCCGCTCCTTGGGCTTTTAGATACTGCAGGCACGGCGTCATATTACGTCATATCAGTCTGTAGCGTCGACGGCGAACTCCGCAGATAGCAAGGCGATAACGCAAGCTGCTCGCGGGCCAGACCGGCGCCTACCTCGGAGACGTGACGAAAGGCAGGGGGGCGGCGATATCGACGACAACGACGCTCTTTTTGCGGCCAGTTTCGGTTTCAAGGAGCCTGCCAGGGGGAATTAATTGGTCGCTTAGCTCTCACATGAACTCCGCTATTGAAAATTTGATCGTTGGGATAGGTAGTGTCGAGGACGGGCTCCAAAGTACTCATTTGCTGTAGTCACCTATTATTGATAATTAGAAAGTTAATTAGCGTAACTTTGCTAATTACGCACGTAAGTGCGGAAATTGCTCTGTATCTAGAGGCCGCCAATCGGTGCACTCGAATAGGTAAAGATAACGTGAACAAGATATACATTTTTCTAATTTTAAAAATTTGGTGCAGCTAAAAAAAAAAAAAAAAAAAAAAACACCCTGTATAGTATCGGGACCGGCCCTAACCGCGCCTCTAATAACACTGCCTCCGGGATCCGCTCACAGGCAGCTTTGCTTCGACATCACAAATAAAGGCCAGCGACTCTCTTGTAGAACGCAATCGCAATAAAACACCAGGTTTCGTGGTGTCTTGTCCACTTGCTGACACATGAACGCGAAAAACCATTACCAGCGCGGAAACCTTTTGGTCGATGAGCTCTGTGCGCAGTTGTGGGCCGGAAGAACTAATCGTTGTCGCCAGTTGGTAATCTAGAGAGGGTCCGCTCAGATCTTCGAAACGCTTCTTCTGCAAGGAACGCTGTCGTCTTGAAAAACGCAGTTCGCGCGCATTGCCGAGTGGCAGGCGTGTAATGCACACAGGAGTCCCCACCTATAGCATTGTCTCTTGGTTTATTACTTCCTTTTCCCGGAACATTATACATAACAAGCTTGTTCCTCATCTTCCCTCCACCTCATTTCTTTTTTTTTTTTCTCATGAACGCTTGCATATGATTGCTGAAGACCTAGGATGGATCAAAGATGCACGAGTTCATACGCAGCTGGTTCACACCGCTCGAGGCGCCGCTGAGCTCCAGATTAAGCTTAGCACAGTCGTCTTAGCTCCTGCGAAACTACTGGTTGAGAACATGTGCTCAACTAGAGGTGCCAGGCGCAACCTACGGACGACTTAGCGGGGCTCACAAAATGCTCGAACTTACAGGAGGACAGTGAGCAGACGTAGCCAGTGCATGTATTCTACTTTTAACGTTCTGCGCTTTCGCAGTGCCTATCAAAGGCATGTGAGTATACGCGCGCGATTGGGTCGCTGCATACAAGAGCACTTTTAAAACAACGCATTCAACGTATTGGGGGATCTATCAATTTTGTACATCATTGCGGCTGGCTCGGTAGCCCAGATCGTATTAACATTTCGTTGCTTTTATTTGTGAAAACAGCGTACGCAATCGAAGCACTTGACGAGTACAAGTGGTGCGTTTACACGTGTATTCGGGCTGACGAATTGTCTTAATCTGTACGGCTTTAGTGACACCAGCGTGGTTCTCAGTGAGGTCTGTACATTTGCAAGTTCCGTAGATGCTGCTTTGCAGAGCAGAACGTTTTTAGGCTAGCCTGAAGATTGGAAGATGCATGTCCCACCTAAGAAATGAAAAAAAAAAAAAAAAAAACAAGAAAGGAGCGCAGCTGGTAACGTTGAGGAGTGTATGTTTCATGTGTGCCACAAAGAGAAGCCAGTCGGACCAAAAAGCTACCTGTTAAAGCTTAGCAATGCAATGCTAGGAAGAACATTCGCGGCTTAACCGTGTACCGCAATTCTTAAAGAAAGAAAAAGAAATAGATAAGCGATGCTTTGGTAAACATCGCGTTTTACCATAAGATACACGGTATCTTTCTTTACTGGAATTTCATTTCAATTGCCTAGGAGGCGGATAAGGGGCTTGTGTATATTGCGTTATAGCTCTGCAGCTTTGCCGCCTATCACCAGCGTTGATGCGTGGCCGGTGTACTCTGCTGCGTGTGTGCTCGTGCAGCTGTGACCTTTTTTGCTTCTCCCGCACTTCTCTCTCTCTCGCCTTCATTTTGTTTTGTTGCAAACTCGTTCGATATAGTTGCCATTCTATTTGTAAACATTGGTTCTATAGAGCTCTGTCAATAGGTAACTCTGAAAAAACGCACCGTGCACACAGCGTTCTCTCTCTCTTTCTCGCTTAACATTCAATTAACAAAAGGAAAAAAGAGGGAACGCAGGGCTGCGCTCAATCGCCCAGACGCCAGCGGCAGAAGCACGTGACCGTGCGTCCACTCCACGTCGTTCGAGTGACGGCGGGCGTGTTATACACAAGATGCGGCTCAGCGATAACGGTGTTGCTGCAATCGTGATCGACACGGTTTACCCAGAGGGTTGAGGAGCGCCAGTTCTTACCAAAAAAAAAAAAAAAAAAAACGGCTGTGGCGAACTAATCGCTTTATGAATACGGGCTCGGGTTTGAAGGTGCAGCCAATGAGGCTCCTTTACTAGTAAAGGAGGCATTGGTGCAGCTTGTTATCGTGCTACTGGTACTCAAACATGGCGGCCGCGATGACGTCAGTGGGTTCCACATGACGCTATGACGTCACGCCACGTTGGAGTGCCGCTGATAGGTTTCACAACGCCGGTGGAATTATGCGGACGACAGAAAAAAAAAAAAAAAAAGAGCATGCGCAGCTTTTCATTCTGGCAATGGTCTTCCAACATGGCGTCCTTAGTGAAACCAGTGCAGGCCATCTGTGGGCTTTAGGTCACGTTCTCACTTGTCGTTATGCCGCGCTTCGTTCGCTCGTGCGTTTTACCCTTCTCGCCGAAGTCTGAGGGATTGAACGCAGCCTCACAGTTTGATTCAACACTCTATAGCGGTGGATATAACTATATGCGTGCTCTCACTCCATCCGTCAGAGAGCGCTGCGCGGTCGCGAACCCAGTCGGCGAAGCGCTGATGTCGGATTTGCCCTTTCGGTACTGTGCCAATAAGAACGCTGCGAAGTCTGCAGTCAAACTTTAACGTGCATGCGTCTCTTGCGTAAACTGTTGGTTCGGTCCTTCTTGTTTCTGTGTGTACGCCTCTCTTGGAATTCACGACTTTAACAAGGCATGCGTAGCGAAAGGTTCCACAAAAAGAAGCATAGTTCAAAAAGGAAGGCTTGTTGCTGGCTTAGTTAATTCAGACGTGCCAGTTCTGTCCACTACGCGTTGTCCGAGTTTGCAATACTACGAACGTTCTTCAGGAAGAAGAAGGCTGCGTTAGCCCTGACTGGCACGCCGTGTTGAAATAAACGTAAAGCATTGGTGCGACGATGTTTTCATAAAGATGCGCGACGCACAGACATGCAAATTAGGGTCATTTTCATGTTCATACGTGGCGTCATGAGGTAGCAAACGCGTGTCCTGAAATTCGACGTGCGCTGAAGTACTGCAGCAAAGTCACTAACTAGTGACCTATCTGGCAATTCAGTATAAATTGGTGTAATAAAGCCCAGAGGCTGCTGACTTTGAATTGGTGGTTGCGTAGTTAACACCAGGAGTCTTTTTTTTTAATCCTGTGTTTTGAAACGGGCATGTCGCACCATAAAGCAAAGGTGCCTTTCATTTCACTGGAGCTCGCTCGAAGAAGGCTGCAATGCAAAGCGAATACTAGTCGCAGTTCTGGTCGGGCCGGGCTTCCGACTGCATCGCTCCCCCTCGCGAACCGGGCGTGACCGCGCAAACGCGTCCACAACGTCGAGAGCACGGCGGCAGGCGCTGCTGCCAAACGAAGCGCGCCGAAGCACGCTCATTACGCCTCTATATAGATAATAACGCACCCTCGAAGAAACAACAATACTTCAATGAACAAACGGAAACAGCAAAAACTATACATAGTATACTATACAAGAACTCTTTCTTCGAAAACCTAAAAACATGGAAAACAGGCTGCGTGTGCCCACTTGGTTTCCTGTTTTTCTTCTTTTTTTTTTTCTTGCGGTATAGAGTTATTACCAGTCCATGTCACCTGCATTTGTTTATGTGTGCGAGTGTGTGCGTGTGTGTTCACATAATTTTTTCTTCTTCTTCTTTAGCGCCCGACTGTACAACTGAAAAGTCACTCCTCTCAAGTGAGCGGGAGCGTGTTTCGACATCGTCGTATTAAACCACGCGTCACTCCCCCGTGCCGCTCCCTCCTCCCAATTGGAGCAGAGAGAGAGAGACGACCGCCGAGAAAGCAGAGGGCGAAGGTAAATAGTACATGTTGCCTTCGTTTTTTTGGTTTCGTTTTCGCACGCGGGGCCACGAACACACACGCACACGCGAACGACACGGCGAAAATTTGTTTGCCACACACACCACCACCACCACCACCACCATGCATCACCACCACCACCACCACAGGGAAATCAGGTACTCATAAATGGACGTATGGCTAACAAATCTCACAAGCAGATGATGAAAATTTTTGTGTCCTTCTCCTCTCACTCTGTAGCTGTGTCACTGGATTTTTCTTCCGCTTTTTTTTTTCACTAAAAAAAAAAAAAAAAGAAAGAAAAGCAGGTAGAAGCGGAGAGAGAAGACAGTCGAGCGCGCATGCGCACGCACGACAACACGAAAAGCGATAAGCCGCGGTTCGTCCTCTTCTTCTACTCCAGGAAATAGAGAGAGAACAAAAAGGAAAACAATAAAAAAAAAAGCAAGAGGAACCGCATCGTCGTAAACATCACTACAATGAACACCGGTACGCGAAAATGGCGTTAATCCGTCCACTGGTCCGGTTGTCCATTTTTGTTTTATGTCTGTGTGTTTGTTTGTTCTCGTCGGGACGCACACATACATACACGCGCACTCGCTCACACACGCGCACACGCACAAACGCGCCGCACACAGCCTCGGGGGTCTCGACGGCGGCTGCGTTGTCTCTCTCCACTGTCGTGTCTTGTTTCCAGACGTCGCCAGCGATGGCACTTGCATTCCTCGCTGCCGCTGCTGCTTTGGGGACGTCGCCGCCGCCGACGACGACGAGACGTTGACGCGCAGTCGAGCGGGGGGCGCGTGCGTGACGACGAGCGATCACTTCTTTATTTTGATCTTTTTTTTTTAATTTCTTCCTCGTCATTTTGGACGTCGCTGGAGGTTTCAAGCGAGACCATGGACACGCCCTAGCAAATTTAATTTCACAATGTGTCGACGCCGCGTGCGGCACACTCACTCGCGTTGTGATCATAACTCGACGTCCTATGTCTTTCTTTCTTATTATTTTTTAAGAGGTGTCTGTGACCGGTGTATACCCATAATAACCGCATCTTGTTCTTCACTTGGTTTCGCGTTTGTTTTGGCTCCGGACTCTAGTTGGGGACGAGTTGTGTCAGGGAAATGTGTTCGAAGATGATGGTGCTATATCTACGTTTGCTGCGACCTTAAAATGATGATGATGATGATGATGATAATAATAATAATAATAATAATAATAATAATAATAATAATAATAATAATAATAATAACAATAATAATAATAATAAAGAACACCGCATTAAGTGTTCTTTTTTTACATATTCCGTAATGCCCTTGCGAAAATATATAGGTGGATAATCTCCCCCGCATAGCGCGAATTCAAATGAGTATAACTCGCAGTATTCTTTGTTCACGTTAAGCCTTTGTTTGAACACCGAGAATAAGCAAAAAAAAAAAAAAATCTGTAAGGCTACGCGCAGTTGCCAACTTTTTGATTGGCGAGTGCCCAAGTTTGTTCGCAAACGCTGCTGGTTGATGCCACAGTTTCGGCAGTGCTGGATGATAGAGTGACAGGCATTTCTGTCTTACGACACGCAAATGTCGCAGGGAAGGACGCCGAGTTTGAATGCAATGCAGTATATTATCTTTTTATAATATAATCGACACGCACGCTAAACTTAAGCCCCCTTACCGCCCTCCAATCCTCAGAACATGTCCACCACACTGATTCGACACGTCTAGCTTCCTCTGAGATCATTCACCCTTGTGTATGACACTTCATAAATTCTTCGTAGCTGGACGCGGAGTTTACATCTATGAATAGTCGGGCGATCTTTGTTCATCTGTCAAGAGTGACTGACTGAATCCGGAGTTCTCTGATTAAAAAGGGAGTACGCTCATTTTCAGTTGCTTGCGTTAGAGAGAGTAAGTTTAGGACAGGAATAACCACTAGTTTTATTTTTATCAGCCCCTGCTTCCTTGAGCAGAGACGGTGAGAAAGCAAAGTGATTTTTTTTTTCTTGCCATAAAATGTTTGCCGATCTTTTCTTGTCTGCGAATGCCGTGCTCCTTCGTAAAATTAAAGTGTACGCATGGTTTAGAAATATTAGTATATAGTGAAGCGGTTTGTTGCAAATAGAGCACTTTGTTTTAACCCTTTCGGACAATCATTGGCCGCTCTCGCTTGACACCTTGGCGTCCATGTATGTCTTATGCGAATAATTACCGTGGGACGCACACGCAGGGTAGGAGGGGGGTATAGACGGAGGTACGTAATCCCCGACAGATTAAAACAATAAACTAATTAGTAAACAAGTAATGCAAATTAAGACAATAATCGCTAATTTGGCCAAACACGAACTGGTAAATATGCGCCGAAATGATACAATGTTGCGTTCTTTTAGGTTCAAGGCCGCAAAGCTGCTCTGGAAAGCGACCGCGAGACACCGCAGCGCCAAAAAGAGTGGAAATGCAATCGTGGCTGACGCCGGCGGGCATGGCTTGTTCGCAGCAACGAAGAAAAGGCTTCCTTCGACCTCCCCCTCGAACTCCTCCAACCGGCGCGTACAACGCTAAACGCGCGCGATGCGGCAACCGCGCGAGCTTCGTTCCCTTTTTTCCCTTCGCAGTGGCGCTCTTCGGGCCGATACCGAGTAAGTCTCGAGCGAGATGCGGACTGCTGCTGCTCGGCGCTGCCAGCGAGGCGCGCTCGCACAATCGTTCCCTCTGCGCGCGGCGCTCGCTTTTGTGAAGGCGGTTCGCAGCCGAACGTTGGGCGGCCCCGTTTAGGGAGGGGGTCGCAGTCGCTTCCTCCGCGCCGAACCGGGTTTACTGTCGTGCAGCGGGATTTGCTTGATAATAGGAGCATCCACTCGCCTTCCCTTTACCTCATTCACTCTCCCCGTATCTCCCTACTTCTCCCCACTTTTTTTTTCTCCATCTTACTTTACCCGCTCCACGAGTAAGCACGTGGCCGTCCGCCTACTATACGATCGAGTCATTCCCTCCTCTCTCGATTTTGTCTGTTCCTTCTATACCTTTTTTCCCCCTTTTTTTCTTTCTGCTCCAATTCGCCTGCCTCCCTTTGTGCGCGCCGTCTCGGGCCTATGCGGCGCCGCACAATCGCCCCCCCCCCCCCCCCCCCTCTCTCTTTTGATTTCGTCTCGCTCGTCGCTCAGCCAACGTTGCCCACCCTCCACCTCCCGCCTGCTCCCCTTAGCGTCCACCGGGCTCTTCTTTTTCCTGTGGCCACGCAATGCTGCGAGTCCTAGCAAGCTAGCTTCCTTCGTTCTCTGTAGAGCAGACAGGCGCCTTTGCCGCCTCGGGAAAAAAAAAAAAAAGAGGTTTGTGGGAGCAGGGAGGCGCTGCTGCCTTTGGCTGGGGCCACCGCGGCGAGCGCGCTGACGTTAACGCCACGGTGACCAATAGCGACGGACAGTGACAAATGGCCGGCACCCCTAGCGCTCGTGAAGCGGCCGGCAGCGCGGTCAGTCAGTCGGAGCCGACGCAGTCGCGAGGCAGAAAGAAAAAAAAGAAGGAAGGAAGGAACGGCAATGGGCGAGAAGTCCGTTCGTCGGAAGAAGCTTCGTTTTCTGCCTCATGCCCGCACTCGCCCACCCGTTGCCGCTTCCATGCATGGCCACTTCCTTTCGTTTGCGCCGCGGTGCAGTGACAGTTATTGTGACACGTCCGAGAAAACGCCTGCCCCTCTGGCAGCCTCCGCCTGGTTGCGCGCGGTGCAGGAAATCTTGGCGGTTTATTTGTGTGTGCGGGTGTGTGTGTGTGTGTGGGGGGGGGGGGGGGCGCTATGTAAGCGTCGCTTAGTCCCCTCTCGCTCCTGTGTCTCGCACCTGCGGCTGCTATAATGTGTAAAGAAACGCGCCACTGTCGGTCGTGTTTTGGTTCCTGCAAGGGGCATAGTGTATTCGTGTTTGAAGGATAGCGCGAATATCTACGCATGATGAAATAAAGACACACAACGACCAGACAAAGTGCTGTCCGGTCGCTCTGTTATTTATTTTGTCCCGTGTAGGTTTTCGCGCTACGATTCAAACACGAATCGTAGCGCGACATCGTAGTTCGTAACACGAACTTGCCACGTTTATTATTCTCCTTGCTTTTCCATTCGTGGCTGTACTGCATGACGATACCACTTCATGCCTGACTCTCATTATAAGGTGTAGGAAATATTGGTACCGGTTTTACAGAGTGTGCTGGAGACGTTTAGTACGTCGATATCTTAATTTTACTGAAATGGTCAAGTTGTACGACTTTTACGCTGCTCTGCAAGGACTCGCTTTCCTAACGCACCTTTCCAAGCTCTCCACCTTTTCTTTATCTTTTTTTCCTACTTCACTCGAGACTGCCGAATTTATGTGATAACGTGTCGTTATACCGTGCTTTCACTGATCGGCGCCATGATACGAGGATTGAGGTAGACTTGTCGGCCGGGGATCTTGAGGAAGCGAAACCTTCTCCTTGCCAGCCACTGCTGTTCCGGAAATCAGTCTTGCCTACGGATCACACAGAAATGCATAACGCAAGCAGACGCTTTCCAATGGTCTCTCTCAAAGCATGAGCCGGAGCGCTCCTAAAGCCGAACATTTCGCGTGCTTTTTTTTTTCTCATCACAAAGTGTCTGTTAATGTAATCCTCTGTGTCAGCGCTTCAAGCTGAGATCAAGACGCTTGAGGGCCGCGGGTTTACGTACCGTCCTTTTTCGTCTTTGTAAAGTTTGCTTCTCCACGTTGCATCACTGTCCAGTCTATTGCGCTTTTAGCAATAATTAACGTGGTACTAAAAGCTGACCGCGTGATTTAAACCCGGTCGTGGTGCCACAGCGAGAACGGCCTGTACGTTTGCTATGTCGTAAAACACGCAAGCCGTGCACCAGCTGCTCCTGGAGGTTGGCTGCGCCGTTTGCATGAAGACATACGAGAAAACTTGCTCACTCGGCTCTGCGCGTACGAGCTACATTGAAATTTGAAGTGCAGCAAAATGTTCATATCGTAGACCAGTCATGAATGATCTAAATATATGCCGTATTTTGTGTGTCTTAACAACCGTAGTTAGCATTTCAGTCAACAGCACTGCTTCGAGGTATTGAAAAGACGAGGAAGTGCCCAAAAATGGACATACGTACATGGCAGCTGGACTGCAGTGTCTTTTGCGCGCACCATACCCCTAACCAATAACGACCTTTAGGTTCGGTTGGCTCGGATATGAACACAAGGGCCAAAAACAATGATTGCATTTGTAACGTGTTATAACGCTGTAAACGTCGCTAGTGTTGGTTCTTACTGGCTTGCTGGAACCAGAATCTTACTGAATCAATATTTCTCGTCATATATAGTGTATAAACGTTATGAGAACCAAGCGTTACATTTACTGCACTATAAGCGGATATTCACTGTATGCAGTGTTACTATGCAGAAGTTTGACTGTATTTTCTGCAGCGAGCTGGTTAGATGAGACACCTCGGTGCTTTTAACCGGAAGTTAAAATAGTCCTTACGATGGCGCCCGTTAAAAACGGCCAGGATATACAACTTCACCGTTTTGTTCATAACTGCCTGGCAATGTCCGAGCGCGCTCGTTCTCATCTCCCTTGCTGTCTCGATTGGCTACAGCCAGCTTTTACAACGTGGTCTTGCGTACGATCGGTCTTTTGAATTCGGATCTAAGTTACGATGGTACGGTTTTCCTTTGACGATCTGGAGTCGTCGTGTAGCTTACGCTGCGAATGGAACTTGTGATAACTTTACGGACAAAGCAAACATGCCTTGCGGCCAAGTGTGGTCGCACAAGCACCTGTGTGTGCCGAGTCGAGAATCAGCTAGTAGTGAGGGAGTGTGCCACCAGGCGGCGTCGCGCGCGTGGCTGGCCGAAGCTTCGCTTTGTGTGTGTGCGCGTGTGTATGTGTGCCCAACTGCGCGGTCACATATGCCTGCGTGTCGGCCGTGTAGCGCAATGCAAAAAAGAAAGAGAAAAAATATTGGCAAGAGTTGACCTAGCTTTGGAATTCGTCGGTGTTTTCTGCTGCTATAGCCTGCTCCCGTCTTTGCGCTGAGAGCACACGTACGTATACATATACACCATATACATGTACAGATATATATATCGTATAAGCTGTCTCTCTCTCACTCTCCCGATAACCGGGAGGTCGGTGGGGGGATGGGAAACACAAGAGTCTTGAGCCCTTAAGCGGAGGCGGCGCTGCCGTCTCGCACACGTGCAAATTGTTTTTTTTTTTTCCTCTTCCTCTTTCGGATGTGTTGTAGTGGCGGGCTCTCTGTCTCTGTACACTAGGATCATAGTCTCCTTTCCGCACTGTGTGTGTGTCTGTGTCTGTTCTTTTTTTTTCTTTTTGGCGATGTTGCTCTCTCTTTGTTGGCGTCGTACGGTGGCTGAGTGGAGGCACACGGGTTGTCTTCGTCGTCTTCTGTTTTGATGCGGCGGCAGCGTCGGCACTGCTACTTGTCCTCGCGGGTCTCCGGCACAACGTTTTGTTTCTTTTCTTTCTCTCTCGTTTTCTTTTCTTTCACGGCGGTGTGTTCGCACGGCGCGCTTTTGTGTTGTTGGCGTCGTCGCGAAGGAAGCACTGGGATTGGCCCACCTCGAAACCTAGACGACGAAGGACTAGTAACAAGAAACGAAATGTTCCACGAAGGGTGGTATCCTCCGTCGTTGTATAGCAGAAGCCTTCTTCTCATTTTTGTTTTTTTTTTAAGTTTTTTTTTCCCTCTTTCCTGTTTGGTGTGTGCTGTCTACGTCGACGTGTTCTTGGTTTTGTGCGTGTCCTGTTAAATGCCTCCGTTTGTCTGTATATGGGAGTGTTATGCCTTCGAAAGGCTGAATTATTCGGCCTCTTGCCGTAATATGTCCTGTTTTATTCCTATTCCGCGCGTTCGCACCAGACGCCAGAGAACCCCATCGAAAAGTCAACCGTATCTATATACCTGGGCACGCTTGGGAACATTCTATTTTTTGTTTCTCTCATCTTCATCCGAATGATACCGCTTGAAAGCACGCAGCTCTTCTGGGCACTTGTGATACTCAGATGGGACAGCAAACTTAACCTCAGCCAACTATTAGGCGGAAACGTTTCGCTTGCCACGCGAATTTTTTTTTAGACATAGACCTTGCCACTTACTTTCAACGACTGTTCCTTTGTTGCTCACGTGTGGGTTCATTGCATTGCTTGGTGCAAAAACAACAGATCAATTCTTCGGCGAGAATCGCAAGCAAATTCTGGCACGCTTATATAGTTGTGAACTGATACTTTTTTATTTAGATGTAGAAACAAACGATCCAAACGAATGTCGCACGCGTTTATCTAGCTTTAGGGACGCGAATGGCAACAAAAACGACAGTTATGACAGACTGTCCGGTATGCCTCAGCGCATCGAAAGTACGTGGTAGCGAATGCATATAGGCTGTATTGAAAAGTTGACTGCTTTTAAATTTAATAGACGGCCAGGGAAATTCCGCTGTGGGGCCGGATTACCGCACATTACAACATCTGCAACCGAGATAGCTCCGGTTAATGTTGGGAAAAGACGGGGATTACAAGGTGAAGTTTCATCATCATGCGAATACTCCTTTCTCGCCAACTCCTAGTCTCTGGAAGAGGCAATCAGAGCACCAAGTATCAGAGCCTTAGGTCGTCAGGCAGCAGATCGACAACTGGAGCTCTCGCTCTCGTTTCGGACGTGCGTGAGTTGTTAATACGAGGTCCCATCGCACCAGAGGCCGATTGTCAAACACCGTCTAACCGCGGAACACTCACGCAGGGACGGGGTTCTCTTTGCGTCTGGCTTTCCGAGTTTTGTTTTCTTCGTGTCCGTTAGTGTGTGCGAGTTTGTGTGTGCGTGGTGCGCTTGAGGTTGCGTGCCGGAAACCCGGAGAGGCTGTCGCGCACCGCTTTCCGTGGTGTGGGGGATGGCGGTGTGCCGTGGTGGCGGACTCGTTGTTGCTGTTGCTCGGTGAATGGGGACGTCGTCCACCGTGGCCGAGCCACCACTTCCACCGCCGCTGCCGTTGCTGCCCTCGAGGGAATCCTGAGGCGGCGCTGGGGCTGGGCTGCGCTGGTCTTTCTTGCGTTGCACGCGAAGACCCTGCATCGGGAGACGGAGAAAAAAAAAAAGCATTTGCAATAGCTTTGAAGGGAACAGCGCTAAAGACGGGGCAAGCGAGTGGAAAATACGCGCGCATAGAGCGCTGTGTTTTCTTCGACGAAAACGTAACCAGCTAGCTCATATTCAGACTTTCGTTGGCGATAGGCTAATTGCACGCCGAATTTCACAACCTCACCGCTGGCGCAAAGGCTGCCGGTCGTAGTAGTCCCTATCGGGCTGAAGGGCTATAATATACTGCCGAACCCGGATAAATCGAATCTGAAGGGGATCACAAAAAAGCTCGATATATAGGTAATTCTATATATAAAAAAATTATACCAACATTTTCAAGGTGACTTTACTGCTGTTTCGAAACCATATGTCACCTTGAAGAAGGCAAGTCCACTTGTCGAAACGTTGGCTGCTGCTCTCACCTTGTTCTCGTGTTACTCATAGTCTTGAATCGCCATCTCCCACATGCCCCTTGTTTTCCCTGGATTACTGCTGTTTGTTATACACAATAATTCGTTATATATGGGTTCGATATATACGGGTTCGACTGTAGTAAGAAGCGTGTTTTTTTATTATTGAAATGAAAATAAAAAGGAAGATGTAGTCACCCTGTAATGGTGACGGCTACTCCTTTTCGCATGTTGTGCTTGCGCCAACGTGAAATCACTTAACCTTCGACATATATATATATATATATATATATATATATATATATATATATATATATATATATATATATATGCGAGACGAGGGGCTAAATTTTTTAGAAATCATGACCATATAAAGCCACCAGACTATGAAGCCAAGGAAAGCATCAGGAAAATTACCCTGATGCTTTCCTTGGCTATATACAGGGTGTTTCAGCGAACACTTTAAAAAATTCTTAAAGGCTGCCTGTGGTAGATAGCACAATTCTAGTTCTTGAGCTGGTCTACTCGAAGAGGCGGACATTACTTGCACAAGAAATTGCAATGCATAATAGAAATATAACAGAAATTCACTAATTAAGTTTTTAACTAATCACCTGATGGCCCATATTGCAATTTACCATTTGTAGCCGTGGAGTTCGCAAGGCGGATCCACTTGGAACGAATTCTCGGGATGACACCAGTTTCGAGATATTATTTCCCGAACTTTGCGGAGATATGCATTGGCATTCCAGTTAATTTTGTGCTTCAATGCATAAAGCGACGTTTTGTTCATAACCTGACTGGAACGCCAATGCATTTCTCCGCAATGTTCGGGAATTAATATCTCCAAACTGGTGTCATCCCGAGAATTCTAAGCGGATCCGCCTTGCGAACTCCACGGCTAAAATTTGTAAATTGCAATATAGGCCATAAGGTAATTAGTTAAAAACTGAATTAGTGAATTTCTGCTAATTATTCGATTATGCATGACAATTTTTTGAGCAAGTAACGTCCGCCTCTTCGAGTAGACCAGCTCATTAACTAGTATTGGGCTATCTGCCACAGGCAACCTTAAACAAATTTTGAAAGTGTTCGCTGAAACACCCTGTATATATTACAACATTAAACGGGGTTCAGGAGACCAACATACCAACCTGCCCCTAAAATTAACTGGACAAATTACCCGTGGCATTATCCTCGGTTTTCTGCTCAACGTTGCCTTGAACCCAAGTACAACGGGGAAGCGGCGATAACTGTATATATTGTCATAGCGAGGACAAGGCCGCTGCACAAGCGCTCCGAACGTGGTGAAATCAGTACATTGGGCGGCGTTGTCGTGCACGTAGTGCGAAGCGTGACTTGCAGATAGAGAGGAAGTAAAGAACAACATAGCAGCACGTGCCAGGTTAATCGCGCCGTTCCAGGTCCCTCTTGAGCCAGGCATCCCGGAGTGCAGTAATTCGGAATAATGTACAATTTCGCCTTGTTGTAGAATTTCGCCACGTTGGCGTTTTGAGTCAATCAAATCTGGCGACATAGATGACGAATTCGACAGTGTATGGAAGAATTTGACAGCGTCTAGAATACAGCACATTCGTTTTGACTGTGTGCGGCCACGCCTTTCCAAGACGCGTGCTGTGAACTACAAGAAAGGCGTGAATGCTTCATGGCCGAAAACTTCGGAACAATGAAAGTCAGTTGAATAACACGGGACGACCACATTTTGTGGTCAGCTTTCTGATCATGATCGAAGCTACACCATGTGCCCCAGGTCGCAATCTTGTTAAGGCCTGGCGTCAGCTTAAGGACAGGAAAACTGGGCTATAGCTTGTGTAATTTCACTTCGAATTACAACATCGCGAAGCTACGAGACGCTCGGAGAGAAGCAAATGGGAGTGAACGCTCAACTCGATTACCTGGCTCGATTACCTGGCTGAATAGAAAACCGCATAATGCCGAGCCCCAGTGCAGCCTGAGAGTCACTTCGTAGCTGAACTTAAAACGAAGACGGTTTTGAATATACCTCCTTGAATCTTCGTACTGTATCGCTCGCTCTTGGGACAAACAACGCAGTAGTATTTAAGCGCTCGTAGCAGCGTAAATTTGCATTAGTGGCCTCCAGACTAGCTTTTTCCCGAATAGGTATCTGCGCAACACTTCATGTCTAGTAGCTTTTACTTTTTTGTCTAGTAATGTAGAGGAAAACGCAGAAGTTGTACCAATTTAAATTCTAATAAGATGTGTGCCCTTAGTCTGAGCGACTACACATTTAATTGATGAGTCAGGTGTACTTCTCTCGAGTGAGTGAGTGAGTGAAATAACTTTATTGAGGTCCAGAGAAGACGCAGGGGACACCCCGCGCCACCCGGCTAGTCCCACGTAGGGACCGGCAAGCCGAGCTTGACGGCCCGATCGCGGGCACTCTGGACGTATTCTTTTTAAGAATGCTCCGGAATTCCTGTCTTGGTCCTGTGTGCAACGGCAACCTAAGACTATAAATTGAGCCAGAAGTGCTTTGCGTTAAGCTGAATATTGCTCCTATAGTGCCCTCGCCAGACAAAATGCAAACTGCTGTGCTAGTCTACCTTCAGCAGTATGCGAAAGGTACTTTCGTATATTATTATGGTGTGCGTGATAACCTTAATCTCGTTAATCTCGGTGAGAGTCCTGCAGTCCAGCGTATCACTTTTGTCCTAGTTACGTGTTAGAACGGAATAGTTGTGCCTTCGCTCTATTCAGATAGGATAGGCTTATCGTTGTAGAATTTCGGCGTGAGGTCACGCACTACCCTTATCTCCCTTGCTTCTACTATTATTTAGCCCGTTCCAGCTATGTTTACGGAGAGATACTTTGGAACTCCTCAAGTATTCTATAGAGCAGGCCAAGTTCGACTCTGGTTTTTCAATAACATTTAGGATGATACACGGTGTTGAAGGCCTGGCCATATCGTAAAACTGTCCCATAATGTCATCGTAAGGCGTCCCAACTCGCGAAAACCCGCTACAGGCATACGAAGGCACCAGAATAACTTTATTTTTCGGACAAAATAAGACATTAAAGCCTGGAACATGTTCACTACAGACCTATGATGAAAGCTGTGAAACGTTACAATGACACCTCGTGTACCTCTCGAGTAATGCTCCATCATATCGTCCATGCATGTTGTCACATAACTGCCGACACTGGCGTAATTTACGTTCACAGAAACACCCTTCGCTTTCGTCAGAGCAAGAGGTCGCTCCGGGCTTCTTTCTGAGGCGAGCAAGCATTATTCACAGCCGCGGAAGTTCGGCTTAAGCTGACGGACGCTGGCTTAACTAAATAACGGTCCGTGTTGAGCGTTTTTCTTTTCTTTTTTTGCGTGGGTTCGGCGGGAAACCCACCAAGCACTTTCATATTGTTCGGCATATCCGAACATTCTGTTTAACCGGGTTGGTCTTAAGAGGAGTATACTACGAGAATTAGTATAAAAAAAGAAAAAAAAAAACTTAAGTTCTTAGCTCGCCCTTTTTCTTTCGCTGTCCACTGATGTGGAACCGTGGCTATCATTTGGCTCAAGTAAGGTATCATGGCCGTATTTTCCTACACGAAGCTCAGTCAGTCAATAGCTTGACGAAGGACAAACACCGCGATGACCTTAGCAGAACCACACTCTCGCAGACAAGGAAGCAAAGGGACTTTCGCACGCACCTCGTGTCCCGGAGAGGGCCCTCCCGGCAGCAGTGGCAGCCGCCGACGCCTCGTCGGTGTTGGTGGCGGCGCGCATCTCACCGGCACGGCGGCCGGCGTCCTACGCCAGGAGGGTCAGCGGCTGCGGCGGTCGGATGGCGGCGGCAGCTGTGGCGTCGTCGCCGCTCTGGCAGTCGTCGTCTGCTGGCACGGAGGAGGAAGAGGAGGAGGAAGGCGGCAGCCGGTGCTATGAGCAGAGTGTTCTGTGCCGGCCGCGGGTCCGGCCCGCCGCCCACCACACTGTCACCAGCGTCACCACCGCGGTCACCAAGAGCGCACAGCACGGGTGCTGCGTCCGCCCCCCACCACTGGCCCCACCAACACCACCAACACCAACACCGTCGGCGGCAGCTACCGACCCCGTGGGGCCGGAGGCCACCGTCGTGGTCGAGACTGAAGAAGAGTCCAAGGCTGTGGCGAAATGGTCGCCGTAACCGTCCGGGCTGCACGGCCGGTCGTCCATGAACGACACGTTCACGTGGCACGGCTCGTAGCAGTCCCCCGGCGGCCCGTACGACGAGTTGCTGATTGACGGTAGGTCCGGGATGTTGGGGTCTGCGCACGGAGGAAAAAGGGGAGGAGGTTTCGTCAGAAACGTTCCCGCACCAGATATGGTCATTGCGCTAAATGGAAAGGTATGTGATAAACTTTTTAAAGCGCAAACAAGAGACAAGGCACAAAAGGAAGGTCAAACACTGGAAATGAAAAGGTATGGTTCATATGATTACAATCATATGAACCATATGATCATCATCGTGCTGATCAGCATCGTAACCAGCAGCACAACGAATAAAATCGATTGCTGATATGAAAACCAGCCCTTCCGACGGTCTCGTTAACCGAACGTTTCCGTGCGCTAGTACTTGGATCATTATAAACTTCTATAGGAAGTCAGCACCCAGGCGTTCCTTTTCTTCACAATGCATGTAGGATGTCTTCGAATAGTACCTGTTGAAATAGAGCACACAGAATGCAATTTTTTTCAACTGATCTCTGTTAGAAGTTGTTGCCAGAGGTGGAAGGTTCGATGCTGTCGGTACATTAGGGCACTGCCCTGCGGACTGCGCGCGGGTGTTCGCTCGTTATTCCGCCCCTGATCTTCTTCCCTTTCCACTGGCGGCGGGACGGGTGGTCACTTTGCTGTCGCTACACTTGCAAGGCCCAGTGGACCTCTGTTCATTGAACCTCTGTTCGCGGAAATTGTGCTCTCGTTTCTCAGTTCCAGCACGGCGCTGTCACGAGAGAGAGCGTAGAGGAGACCTCTCCGGGGCATCCTCTCGTCTGACGGCTCCTTTTGGTAATAGTTCGGACTTGAGCTCGTCTACGGTGTTTTCCACCTAGGCCAGGGCGTGCCTCGCGTTCCTCCTTCCCGAACGCTACGCCGAAAAGCGGTGCCTAGAGCTCGTAATGTGGTCCTATAATACAGTGGTCCTACTACACCGTGAATCACTCATCGGAGCCTAAAGCTATAAACAGGCGTTGCTCTACGATATCGAGACCCAGCCTTTTGGCCACCGAGAGTGTACGAGCAGTTTATAAGTATGCGCCTTTGGTGCGCGGGTCTTAACGTGCGCCCGGGAAATGCGTCTGCGCAGTGTCATAAGTTGTGGGAGGTTTGAGTGCAAATCAACCTCTCATTCGTTAACTTGGACACTACTGGGTTTCTTGCGCGACTTTGGCTTACGCGGCGTTGGCTTACGTGGCCAAACGGCATCTCTAAGCTCGAACCCGCAGTGGTCGGTTCTCCTGTGAGTAGCGTAGCCATCATAATTTCTCAAGTTTCAATATTTTTTTTTGATTGCTAGAAACTTCAAGAGGAGACAGAGACTAAAGGCAAATGTGTGCCTGACAAGAGGCCCACGATTGAGGCTATTTTAAAAGTGCTAGCCATTGCGCAAATAGTTTACCGTCTGTCTATTTTCCCCGCTCTTATTCGAAACTGGCGCACAAAAGAGTGCCATACACGCCGCCTACGTTATGTTTGAAGCTGTCGTGACTCGAAGCAGCTCACTACGATTGCCTACAGGGCTGAGAAGTCAAATCCGTAGTCCCTAACTCGTACCGAGGGAGGTGATCTGTCGTCGACAGATGCACTTCTGCGTTTTTGTACACTTGTGTGTGTGATGCGCAGACAGTGTGTGAATCCGTTGGCTCATGGAACTGAAACGCGGTCCCGAAAAACCGTCATCAAGAGAGAGTCATACGAGGGTGTCGTAAAGACTCAAAGAAGCCCGCGCAAGAGAAAATACCAGTATAGATGGATGCAGGCACACGAACGTAGGGACAACGTGGGTGAAAAGTGGAAATACATGTTCAGAGGTTGGAAGTGGCGACAGAACTGGCTTATTGTAATTTACAATATGCCTATAGCACAGCTACGTAAAGACACACTTAATCCGTCAGAAACAGTTTAATTAAAGTCCCACGGCGTGCTCGCGACGTTATTACTGCTGTCGGTTACTGTATACGCCTCGGTTCGTGTAGGAGCTCAGAAGCGCAGTAAATTGTGGCGCTTCCCACGCGAGGCCGTTTTAGTTTCGTCAAGCTAACCGCTTTAACAGGGCGAAGTCAGGCGTGTTAAATATAACGAGCCAGTGGGGGGGGGGTGAAGCTCCGCTCGGAGCCTGATATAACCCCCCCGTCTTCAACGCGAGCCTCCAAAGACACTGAATAGAAGGCACAACGCGTAGGAGCCGTGCATGGAAACCCTTTTCCCAGTGACTCGAGACTCGATCAGCAGAGATCGAGGACCGGGGCTCGGCTGTTATATAGCGTTGCAGCCGCCGCCTCGTCCTTGTACCCTCCAGTCTTTACCTTTGCCCGAGGTGTGATTAATGGAGAGGCGGGACGCAGCAAGAGTAGAGGGGAGGAGGGTCGCCGGCTCTGCGGAGGCTCGGAAAGAAAAGACGACGACGAGGTTGCCTCGCTCCACTAGCTCTATCGCGCGCGCACGCGCGTCAGTCGCCGCTCCCCCCCTCTATATACACGGTGTATTTATATCGCCGCTGCGCCGGCAGAAGAGCGATCTATATACACAGTGCGCGCGCGCGCCCTCTCTGCGAACACACGCACGGACACACGTAAGGAAGAAAGGCAAGAGCAACAACCGCGCGCGCACACATAAAAAAAGTACGAATAGGCACGACGGGCAGCGAGGATAGAGAGAGAAGAAGAAGTAGAAAAGGAAGAAAAGGAAGAGATAAAAAGGAGGATGAAGAGAAGATGCCCGAAGAAGAAGAGATCGCTCCGTAGTGGTGGTGGCGGTGGTACCGCGGACGAGGCGGGCGGTCAGGGGGAAAAGAAAGAGGTATAAGGCGCAGAGGTTGTCGAAACAACCTAGCGGATCAACGAGCCCCCTCTTCCTCGTCTTCCCCACCTTTACTCGTGCCTTTTTTTTTTTTTTGCCCCCTCCGTCGCTTCCCGCACGAAAGGGATCGCTGCCGGCCGCGACGGCAAACCAATGCCGCGTCGAAGAACAGGGCTGCACCTCCGACGAGAGCAGAGCTAAGGGGTATCGTGTCGTTCTCTTGCTTCGTCTGGCCGTGTGCACGTCTGTGTGTGCGCGCGCGTGCAGAGACTACGCCGGGCTGCTCTCTCCTTTATTTTCCGCGGGCTTCTGTGTGCCTTTACTGCGCTCTCTCATATGACTCTCTCTTTCGCGCGCGTTTTCGTTGTTTCCTTACTTTGTTTTGGTTTCTTCTTTTGCTTGTTTCTTTCATTCGTACGCAGTCGTATAATAAGAACGTGTGCGAGGAGAGTGTTTGGCGGTGGCCTGATTAGATCGGTACGGTCGCCCAGCGGCTGTGTGGGCTGTTTCGACGAGGAGCACGGTTACGGGGCTTCAAGCATCAGTTTCACCACCGTGCTCTTCCGAAAGAATTGATTTTTTTTCCAGCTCTCGCTTGCTTATTTTGACGCGATTCCGGTTTTGGAACCTTAAATGCTTGCACGAAAACCATTACTACTTGTGATACAGACATTTTTCTAGCGTGTGTACGTTTAAAAAAAAAAAAAATGGTGGGCAGGCCATGCATAGTCGACTTTTGGACGAAGCAATTACGGCCTTTCTCAGAGACATAAGTTTTTCACTCTTGATATGCAGATATGAAGAGGAGAAAAAAAGAAATTAAGATCGCTTGCCACGCGTAATTTACCTGTAGCTGGTTTCTAAGAATGGTGCATTGCAAAATGTACGCTTTGGAGCCTGTATTCGGCCACTGTCATATATGCAGGCCGAACTAGAAACAAAAGAACGCGGTTGCCAATCTTTCCCCAGCTCGTTCGCGTCTGTATTTATGCCGATAATAAATCACGAGGGCTTCCTGACAGATGCAGACCTTCTCGGTGTCTTCATTCTTCCGCGCGTGCGTGCGTGCGTATCAATCAATCAATCAATCAATCAATCAATCAATCAATCAATCAATCAATCAATCAATCAATCAATCAATCAATCAATCACGTGCTCTGAAGAAAGCCCGTGAAATGGGGGAAAAAAGACGTCACTGCACGCCTGTGCGTCTGGATAGCAGCGCTCTCAATCTCGTTTCAAAAGAGCGAAATGCGCATACCTGCCGGAAGCTGACCAGCGTGTTTTCATCAGTGTTCGGTGGTCGCCTGTGACTTATCATTTATAACTGCGGCTGATTTTAATCTCCACAACGACGTTGCAGACGTAAGCTTGACGCTGTGGCAGATCGCTTTCTCTCTTTCGCAATTGGCATGCGCGGGCTTCGTTCTTTCCGAACTCGATTGAGAGCGCTGCAATCCAGACGCGCAAGGGCGCAGTGCCGTATTTTTTTTTGTATTTCGTGGTCTTTCTTTTAGAACGCAGGAAAAAGAACCGCGTAAAAGGTAACTTCACGGAATCGACTTTATTTGTTGTTTATGAGCGCGTTATGCAACGTTTCGAATGTGACTTATGCCCTCAAACGAATATTTAAAATTTTTGCTGAATAAACCTAACTAATAAGCTTACTAATCGCACTACAAAAATAGTTTGAGTGACTACAAAAATTATGTGACATTACATGCGTTATACTTGTTAGGCCCGCTTTTCTGGTATTTGACGCTGTCGCAGCAATGTCTGTCTCCGTGCTTTGTTGTCAACGTCGTACCACACAAAGACGAAGCTGAGCGACAATTCATGGCTGCCTTGCAAATTTTGTGATGAACGCTTCGTGTGAGTTGCTCCCGTGGATGCTATGACTTCGATTCCCATGGTAACATGGCGGCTTCGGCTTCGCTTTCGGTGCACTATGCTCACTTCAATAGCTTCATAACTTATATTGCTTGAAGCAGCTGGAACACCAGCTACATAAGCTACTTCAGCGTTGGTCGTTTACAGTTGCCGCAGTGTTGACAAACTGCGAACGCGAGAGCTGCTAACGCGGGAGTTGCTAACGCGGGAGTTGCTAACTGCGGGAGTTGCTAACGCGAGCTCTCGCGAGCTCTCGCGTTAGCAGAACAGCCTCTAGGTTATCATCGATTGGCTTCCGCCACATCGGCGTCCTCTCTGTGTGCGGCAGTCCCTCTTTGAAGTCTCGTTTAATGCCTCAGAAGCAAAAACGATGCGGGAGCAGAGCTGGGTTTGTGTGCTTTGGTTGTCAAATTAGATTGAAAAATGAATACATGTATACGTTGAAAACGAGAAGCTTTTTCGTAGCTTTTTAGCTCAATGCTGTTGCGAAAGGCAGAATAACGATTGAAGAAAAGTTGCGCAGAAGCCCAGAGATACTACGAATGTTTCGTAGGCTGGGTACTTTGATTCTTCGTAGGCTGGTAAACGAAAGACTTCATTAACTGCGATTCAAGAATAGCCTATCCAGCTAGCTTACTCACAGATTTATCTCGTAACATTGACGACGTATGGCGAACAGGGATAAATGTAACGGGAAATGTCCGAGGTCATTCTATCTAGCTTCGCCGACTACGTAGCAGCATCGCACGAAAAAAATTGTACAGAAACTATCGACGATGATTGTCAATGTCGTCGATGTCGATCACGAATGTCGATCACGAATAGCTGAACGCTTCCAGAAAGCTCCCAAGCGTATATTCGTAGAAAACAGAACCGTCAGAAAACAGAGCCGTTAACAAGCACATATGAAGAGGTAGTAGAAGTGCCTCTACAAAAAAGCCGGCACATCCCACGCCCTGTGGGAATCGATGTTATGCGAAGCAGTGTGCGGGGAGCTTACCATGTAAGTTAACGAAACTACCATAAGAACACCAAGACGTAGGCCGCTGTTTCATGACCTACATGGCACGCATGTCATGAAATTCATGCCACGAATCCTCAGGAGTCCCTTTAGCTACGCCTAAGAGACCTTAAGGCGAAATCCCTAGTGATGCTCATGACTATGACTTCGACCATGAACATTTAGCCTTTTCCGTCACTTAGTAACACATCCGAACCCATTCCATTGGTTTTTGAGTGTTAGTCTTTTTTCTCTGAGTCATTGGCATTTTTGCTGAGTCATGGTCACGACTATGGCTTCTACTACTATCCTTTAGTGTTTCCTTTACTTAGTAGCCACGGGCGAACCCAATAAATTTCAGTGGTTTTTGAGTGTTAACCTTTTTTTGCTGAGTCATTGTCATCTTTGTTGAGTCATGTTCATGACTATGGCTTCTACCTATCATCCTTTCGTCTTTCCTTCACTTAGTACCCACGTCAGAACTCATTTCAGTGGTTTAGAGTGTTACAATTTTCTCGCTGGGTCATTGTCAATTTAGGCGTTTGTTTCATGACCTACATGACACGCATGTCATGAAGTTCATGTCACGACCTATCATTTATGTTCACCTGCCGCGGTGGCTCAGTCAGATAAGGCGTTGTGCTGCTGAGCACGAGGTCGCGGGATCGAATCCCAGCCGTGGCGGCCGCATTTCGATGGAGGCAAAATGCAAAAACGCCCGTGTGCTTGCGTTGTAGTGCACGTTAAAGAACCCCAGGTGGTGAAAATTAATCCGGAGCCCTCCTCTACGGCGTGCCTCTTAATCAGAACTGGTTTTGGCACGTAAAACTCCAGAAAGAAGAAGAAGAAGAAGATGATTTATGTTCGTCATACACTGTTGTCACGCTATGCCAATTTTGGTACCTACCAAGTTAACGAAACGACCATGAGAACACCAAGACGTAGGCAGCTGTTTCATGACCTACATAACACACATTTCATTATATTCATGTAATAATCTATCATTTATGTTCGTCATACACTCTAGTCATACTATGCCAATTTTGGCAAATACCAAGTTAACGAAACGACCATGAGAGCACCAAGACGTAGGCGGCTAGATAGATAGATAGATAGATAGATAGATAGATAGATAGATAGATAGATAGATAGATAGATAGATACTGACAAAGTGGCAGATGTTCGCCAAGAAATGCTTCGCATTTAATAAGCCGATTTGTCGTATACGGGTGTTGTCTGCAGAAGCGTGAGCGCCGGCGTGGAAGGCGACTGCGATCCTCCTCTCCCACACAATCCACATGGGGAGAGGGCGGAGGAGGAGGTAGAGGAGGGCTGTCTATACTGAGCGCTCGACCTCATCATGTAAACGTTCAGATGCGCCACAGCGCTCGCGAAACCGCACGTGCGTCTCAACGAGCAATAACAGTTGGCTTTCGGTGACGAAAGCGCCCCGAAACTTGTTTGCGCGAGAGCACGTGCCCTTTGCATCGGCGGTGAAAGCCCGACCACCGCCAACAACTTACCACAAAAATGGACGGAAGAGTCAAAGAAAGCTATTCGCCTTAGAATTCGAGGCCTATGCAATCTCCCGAGGAAAGGACTACACAAAAAAAAAAGAAAAAAAAAAAAAACGCCGACAGCTTGAAGCAAACATCCTATACCTCGCAAAAATCTGTAAGTGCAGTCCAATGCTTCTTGGGACTTTCCAATTTTACTAGACAGTCTTCAATGGTAGTACTGATATCTACGCTGGATTTCACTCACTGTATACATCCAAAGTTTCAATTCGATGTGTCTACTCCCCCGCCGGCGACAATTGCTTGCAATTAAATTTACGAAAATAATTTCTGGTGATGCCCTTTAGAGATGTTAACGAAGTTTACGATCATTCGCGCGTGCCAGTGCAGCCTCCTCTGCGCTTTCAAGGTTCCTTGCAACCTCCAGAGTTTCTTGCAATTTTATTTAATTGCAGAAGTCGGGATCTTACCAGATACACTATAAAAGACTCGCGAGCAACTACATATGATGTACTCATTAACTGCAAAGTTTAATTCGGCTGCCTCAATCTTCCTGCCTGTGCGGAGGCTTCGAAAGGCGCCCGTGAACAAACACTGAAGACCAGAGGGACGGATTGCCGACGCGCACCTGACGCTATAATATAACGAAATAACACCAAGGAGTGAAACGCACGAAACGATCGAAATCGATGGCACTCCATGCTCGGACAATATCTGTGCGCCGTTCGTTTCACCCTTTGCACTTCTTTAGCGTTTGTAAAGTGCTAGACAAAATACTATCTAACATACAAGACTAAACACACTAAAGTGACCGGTCAGGCGGAAGCACTTCGCTTTGAGTGTTAAATGGTCTATAGTTCAAGTTCGGTCAGTCAGGCTAAATTACCGTTTTTCCCCGCCGAGTAAATCATCGGCCGCACCGCTACGGCACTGCCTTCGAGGCCTCCCGAGATCTTGTGATTGCGACGACACTTGGACGCACACACACGTGCGCACGTACACACGCATGTACTTGCCGGGGAATATGGAGGAAGGCCGGCGTGGGCAATCGTCACCAGGTCGGCGGCCGCGAGGAACAACGCCAAGGCAAACAAGAGAGCCTCGTCCGGCGATCCCGACAATCTTTCGCGTCGCCGCTCAGGCGACGTCGAGACCCCGCCGAGCAGACAGGGCGAAGAGAATCGTGGAAATGGGAGGGAAGCGAAAACAAGGTGGGACCCAGGGTAATAGCAGAGGAAATGGAGATCGCCGGAAGGACCGCCGAGGTGTGTGTGTGTGTTTGATCGAGGCTATCGAGAAAACAAAGGACGGATCGCGGGCGTTGGCAGTGACAGCGGGGTCGGACATGTTCGCCAAAGGAAGACACACAAAGGAAACGAAGTGGGGAAAGGAGAAAGAGAATGGCGGGACACTTCGCTGAAGGACTTTTTCGTGCAGAACCACCCGTCGCATCACAGGGCGTTGTCGAGTTCTGACTTCTTTTTTCTTTTTGTACTGTTGATTGTGTCCCGAACTTCTGAGCCATTTTGTGTGCGCTAAGAAGAAAACAGACCTCGTGATGCTGCTTAATTGTGGGGCCTTGCTGACTTCAAAACCGCATCGGGTGTGGAGTGCGATATTTTTAAATGCGAAGCATTTCTTGGCGAACATTTGCCACTTTGACACTATCTATCTATCTATCTATCTATCTATCTATCTATCTATCTATCTATCTATCTATCTATCTATCTATCTATCTATCTATCTATCTATCTATCTATCTATCTATCTATCTATCTATCTATCTATCTATCTATCTATCTATCTATCTATCTATCTATCTATCTATCTATCTATCTATCTATCTATCTATCTATCTATCTATCTATCTATCTATCCGCCTACGTCTTGGTGCTCTCATTGTCATATCGTTAACTTGGTATTTACCAAAAAGTGGCACAGTATGACAAGAGTGTATGACGAACATAAATGATAGGTCATGACATGAATTTCATGACGTGCGTGTCATGTAGGTCATAAAGCAGCCGCTTAAAGTGACAGTGACCCAGCGAAAAAACATTAACACTCAAAAACCACTGAAATGGGTTCGGACGTGGGTGTCATGTAGGTGTCATGTGTGTCACGTATAGGTCATGAAACAGCCGCCTCCGTCTTAATGCTCTCGCGGTCGTTTCGTTAACTTGGTAGCCTCCTCGCGCACTGCTTTGCATAACATCGATTCCCACATGGCGTGGTTTCTGCCGGCTTTTTATTGCGATAGCAATTATATGGACACTTCAACCGGATTTCTGCCGTCGTCGTCGCCGTCGCCGTGAGGTTCCGTATAGATAAAATCTTCGCCGCGCCCCGTATGCCCGAGCGGAAGCGTGCGGGGACGCGCGCTATCACGGAGAGCGAACGCGCCCAATCTCCCACGGGCAAGCAAGGAAGCTGGAAGCCAGCGCCGGAGGGAGCGGGGGGGAGGGGGGGGGGGGGGCGCACTTCTACTCTGCCAACAACCGCGCTCGTCGCTCGCCCGCACCGTCTCTTATCTCCACACGGCTCTGACCTTTGTATGCGCTGTGCATTCGCCGCTCAGTTTCCGTTGAAGCGATAGACCGCACGTACCTCGCCCGCTGCGGCGTATGCGCTTGCTGCCAGCGTTTTGACAGTCGTTGTCTGCAGTCATTCAGTGTGATCTATTCATGTTTGTTTGTGCGCGCTCACACCACGCTTGTTCATTCAGTTAGTAATAGTCGGGCCCCATTTTCCAACGCACGCTACACATGCAATGCTGCCCAGATCGGCAGTGCAGCGCTACAGGTGTTTCCCTTCGCACGCGCTGCCCACGGGCAGCGCTTCTCATCAACACCACCGTTTCACACGCGCCTTGTCGTGGTCATCGAGTCTCTCTTTATGTCGGTCTACTTACGCCGCAGCACACCTGCTTACTTAATCAGCTCATGTTTACTACAATTCATATTGCTACCAAAGCCGCTCACCTTACTTCGTATGACATTGCTGTGTTGCTATCGCATTCATTGCTTCGCCCTTAGGGCGAAACTGTGACATTTTTTAATTATTATTATTTTGTTTTGTCGAATGCCTTAACTGGATCATAGAGTTTCGTACTAATATTTCTTGAAGGCAGTCTCTTGCAGCGCAACGTCTGCTTGGAAAAATGGCTGAGGAATACAAACGAAAATAGATGGACTGCGAAGTCAACAGTTAGTTCTGTAGAAACAATGTTGGCTCATAGTGAAGAAAAAATTAAGACACTAACTTAAAGGATAGCGGCGGATAAAAGGGAGTTAAACGTAAAGTCAGAGATGTAGAAGCGTTATTCTAAATAGACGCAATGGAAAGGAAGCATGCTATGAAACCATCTCGACCAGCAGAAAATGAGATCAAAATTGAAATGTTTAACAATAATTCAAAGGACAGTGCCCTACTGTTCGAATCAAGATTAGGGCGTCTGAAAATGCAGAGTTACGGGAGAAAATCTTCAGATCAAGATGATTTGTGATAGCGTGTAGACAATTCTCAAGAACCCTAGCAGTGCGCCTTTTTCAAAGCTTACTTGTCACATCGTAGCACATTCATGTGCTACACGCGATTCCCATCGCTGTTGAATGACTGCAGTGCTACACTTTCTATAGTAGTAATCTTAGTATCCAACTACTATTGTGTCCGCACTGTAATTAACCCTCTCGCCTTTCCCTTTGACTTTCTCTCTGCTACAATGTACCTCGTACACCACGGAATGCCCTCCTTCTTATCTGATACGCCGGTTCTTTTCACGCGTTGATAGCGGTAAACGCACCCACGTCGCTGAAGGTCGCGGGTGAGACGCAGCACTGCCTAATGTAGATATCGCCGTAAAAAAGGTCCTACTAACTAATTTCATAAGAAGAAGACCAACAAAAAAAAACAAACAAAAAAACCTCAGACACACACACACACACACACACACACACACACACACACCACACACGCACACGCACACACACACACACACACACACGCACACGCACGCACACACACACACACACACACACACACACACACACACACACACACACACACACACACACACACACACACACACACACACACACACACACACACACACACACACACAGCCGTTTACTCCCTCGCTAAGCACCGTAAAAATTATAATTGAGAGTTTTAAATAGTCCGCCCAACTGTTCCAAAACGTTCCGTGTTTACCTTTGATAAGGAGATGCAAACAGAAAAAAGTGAGAGGGAGAGTCGAGTTTCATTTTGAAGCTGCACGTACTCTATGTGCGCTAAATGTTGCAACGAAAGCCGCCCGTGGGGGCACTCAAACAACTAAGCGACGCGCTAAGGCAACGCATAAGCGTTAAGTGCTCGAGGCCGTTAGCAAGTGAAGTGTTTATTGCTCCTTTTTTTGTTCACCTTGAGCTGAGAAGGTAATACCAGACATTGCATAAAGGAAGTGCGCAAAACTAGAAACGCCACGATCTTGATATTGATACGCTTTTTTCTTTCGTTTATTGTAGTAACTGAAACCACGAAAGCTTGCAGGTAGAGCTGTCAAAAAGAGGAAAACAGATGGAAACGTGGGGAGGTAGCAGAACAAGAAGAGAAACGTATGAAGAAGGGCTAAGATCCATCGTGGTGGGTAGCAGGGAGTGTTTCAGTGGTTTGAAATACATAAAGCCAAAAAGCAACGAAAAAAAAGGTTTCAGGGCAGTGGAGTGGACATAATAACCATTTCTCCTTTTCGGAAGGCATTGATAGCAGTGACAGACGTCAGTGAGTGTGCGATAATCACTGATCAAATAATTATTATCTAAGGCTTTCTAGCTAATTTATGGGTCATTTGCAATATGGGTCTTGCTTTGAGGGCGGAATCGCGACCTGTAATCGCATGGGGCATGTAAATTTAGTAGACTTCCTGAGACCAGCATCAGTTTCGAGATGATGTTCCCCAAAACTTTCTCTCTAGTGTTTCACTATGCTTTATCACTCATTGCACCAAGGAGATTATTTAGGAACGTGTAAACTCAAAAGACAATGCATTTCTCCGCAGCGTAGGAAGGAACTGTATTCAATACCGCAACTTCAACATGTACAATAAGGTGTTTTGCAAAACATCAATTCGTAATCAGAATATTCGCCTAATCAGCGATTACTATTTACTGAGGCCCCCGCTTCTACCAATGCAATGTCGAAATCAAGCGTTATTGCTCACCGTGCTGCAGTAAAAAAAAAAAAGTTTAGCTTTTCTAGATTGAATCACATACGGTGTGAACGTTAAATATTAATGCAAATTCCACAGTTTTAACTGCTGTAAATATGACGCAATGCTTTGACGCAGTTGCAGTGACGAACATTAGGGATGGACGTCTAAAGTCAGAGACTGTTTGCTCAGCAACGTGAAGTTAGCTTCCTGATAAATCTGCCTCATTCTTTCTACAGCGTCGACTCCTAATGGCAGCGCTGCCTTCTTATGCCAGTATCTGGTAGTAGCCTTTACTTAGTGCCGATGTGGAGAGATTATTGTCACTGTTCGCGCTTCGAAGAACAACGCCCGACTATCAAGCGCGCCCTGAGCAGAGTGGACGATTGGCCTTTTACCGAATCAAAGGTCTTTGGGAACCTGGCTTCACAGCTAATCAGCCCAGAAAGCCGCACGAGCTAGTTTACAGTACCTGAAACAGATAGACTTCAGCGCCTGGTTACTGACACGCTGCGCCTTGCCAGGGTCTTTTGCCTTGTTTGCGGCGGGTAATTGAGCTCTTCTCTACCCGCCGCGGTGGCTCAGTCAGCTAAGGCGTTGCGCTGCTGAGCACGAGATCGGGGGATCGAATCCCGGCCGCGGCTGCCGCATTTTGATAGAGGGGAAATGCAAAAATGCCCGTGTACTTGCAGTGTAGTGCATGTTAAAGAACCCCAGGTGGTCGAAATTCATCCGGAGCGCTCCACTACGGCGTGCCTCATAATCAGAACTGGTTCTGGCACGTAAAACCCCAGAAAGAATAAGAGCTATTCTCCCTCTCTTTCTTTCTGATTCACTCCCTTCCCATGTTTAGGTTGGCAAACAGGACCGTCTTTTCTACCTGCCTCCCTGTAAAGCGTGTTTTGCCTGTTAGACAGTATTGTACTGCAACAAAGCTAACTTGAAAATTTAAGGAGAAATGTTTTTACGGGTGAGAAATGTTCGTCACGTAAAAACATTTCTCAACAACAGACGAAAAGTGCTAGCTGTAGCGTGAGAGGTTCATGTGATTGCTTTCGCACCTTCGAAGCAGAATTTGTCTTAAATAACTCCTAGTTTTCCTGTGGTCCGAAACGTATTTAGGTGAGAATTTTTCCTGCATAAATGTCGCACTTGTTTGCTTCCTCTGACGAAACAAGGTAAGACTATAAAGGCATAATTCCGAGCAAATTATACTCCATAGACTGTGTATCTTTTTTTTTACCCGACCTCCAGTAGACACTTGCAACAAAAACCTTACACAGACAGAGTGAACTATGATAACCATAGGCAATGAGGTTCAAATAGGCGTGATTTATAGCGCTCATTTTTTTTCGAGTGCTCGTAGACCGATGGGGTGAACTGGAACTTATAAAAGAAACTTTAGGAAGAGCCAGCAACAAGCCACTTCCCACGGAAGCCTCACTTTGTGGTCATGAACATCTCATCTAGTGTGTTTGTGCATTATTACTCGCGTGACGTCATACACCAGGCCACGTATTCGCAAATAAAGTTCTTATGCATGAACTGCCCATAAAAAAACATACGCCATCCAATCCTGATGCTGGGCATATCATTAACGAGGGTGGCCGGACAACGGCGAAAAGCACTTACGAACAAGAAGCTTTGCGAATTCGACCCCTGATTTCTGAAATGATCTATGAACAGGAAGGAGTGTTTCAAATTTGTGTTTGCAGGTGGAGTCATTAAGTGTGCCGATATTTACGTCCTAGCCTAGCATTAAAGTAAGACTATTTTAAAATCAGTAAGCCGCTTCCAATACACATTCTAGATAGACAAATGTTTTTGCACTTCCGTCACGCTAACGATGCACAACAGCAAGCGTATATCGTCGTTGTCATGTGAAAGCAGGACATTCATCAAGCCATTCATATATATATATATATATATATCGTTTCAATCATTACGCAACTTTAATCCTGTCTCTGTTAGCATTATCAAGCCCAGAGTAAAAGCAAAAGTATCAAAAAGGACAATCAGTAAGTTTTTCTTGTACAAGCAGGCGATAACACTCGTGTGAAAACACTCGCATATCTATATTTTCCCGGCAATATACAAGTTATTTATACGCTCAGGTTGAACAGTCATAAGTGCGGTGTTCACGTAATTGTTATACACAGTCGTCTCAAAATCACGATCAGTTCGTACGAGTTTTCATCTTTGAATGCAAATGTGCCTCAGTACTTTGTCCATAAGAACTTCTAATCCCAAGCCATTCTTGTTTTTTAGTTGTACCGATAATTACCTTACCAGTGGACGAAAGCTTTGATTATGTTGTAACTGATTGGGTTAGTGAAGGTGCAAAGATCGAACATCGGTTGCCCTCTAATCTTTTTTTTTTTTTTTGACTTCGGAGGAAAGTCTCAATTGGCTAGGCTTCTGAAATTTATTGCTGTGGGCCTAACCCGAGAACTACTTTCAATATTTTACTTTACGACATACATCAACATCCTCAGGCATTGCACGTTCACTTAAAAGAGTTCGAACGGTGCAAAAAATTTTTCCCAGATTGCCACTTTGTTCCCCCTTTATCCCTTTATTTCAACCTTAGTGTTTGTTGAATGCTGTTTGTTGAATTTATGTTTTAATTAAATTATTTGCTTTGTTTCTGTTTTTTTTCAAGTGCGGTATTTAACCGTGGAGCTTCAATGCTCGCTTTGAAGATTTGACAAAGAGTTTAAAAAGGAAGTGAAAGTATTCAAGAGTAAAATAAACGCGATCTTGAAAAAAAAAAAAACGATTCGGTGCCTGCAGAAAAGCTGCACGCACCGAATGCATTTATGCAGGAAAAATTACCACCTGAATACGTTTTGGACCGCAGGAAAACTAGGAGTTATTTAAGACAAATTCTGCTTTGAAGGTGCAAAAGCAATCACATGAACCTCTCACGCTACAGCTAGCACTTTTCGCGTGTTGCTGAGAAATGCTTCGTTAGCTCTTGGTTCTCTTCACTTAATGTTTTCTTTTCAGTTACAGCTTTTCTGCACGCACCGAATTGTTTTTTTCCAAGATCGCGTTTATTTTGCTCTTGAATCCTTTCACTTCCTTTTTAAACTCTTTGTGAAATCTTCAAAGCGAGCATTCAAGCTCCACGGTCAAAGATCGCACTTGAAAAAAAAAAAAAAAACAGCAACAAAGCAAATAATTTAATTAAAACATATCGAAATCTATTAAAAATATGTCGACGATAGCTCGACAGAAGGGTCACAGATCAACTAAAACAAACAATTGCGAAATATTGGGGAGTGTTTGCCCGGCTTGATCGTACCGTTAATGCAAACATTTCTTTTTCTCCGCTTGGAGTTTCAATCAGTGCCGATGATATGCGGCACAT
The DNA here is from genome assembly GCF_013339745.2 of Dermacentor silvarum. Classification (NCBI taxonomy): domain Eukaryota; kingdom Metazoa; phylum Arthropoda; class Arachnida; order Ixodida; family Ixodidae; genus Dermacentor; species Dermacentor silvarum. Next base: position 137,274,216 of record NC_051155.1, read on the forward strand.
CGCAGTTTAGCTAGCGTTGTAGTTGATACTCCAAGTTAACAATCGAGCTGAAACTCCAGCGAGTACTGTAGTAGGCTTCCGCCTACGCAGTGGGCACTCATCACCGGCTCTCGCTTTGTCCGAACACAAAGACTGCGCAAGAAAAAAAAAAGTACTTGAAGGAGCCAAGCTGCGGACAAACCAAGCCAACGATTACGGGCCTGTGCTCATGGGTAACCTGTTCCACAAGCCACATATCCAGTTTGTGCATTAAGCGGGCCTGCGTTCTCCGATGTGATCATTCCAGTACATGCCGCGTGGAAACCCGTGAAGAAATAAAGAACAACAAAAAAGATGCACTAGTATCGCCACCTGTAAGGAAGCTGGATTGCCATTATACTCCCGCGCTGTGTGTGTACTCTGGCTCGGAATCACGCCGCGTCTGGCCATTTGGGCTGCTCGCAAGAGCAACTTTCGCGCGGCTATCTGTCGTTCCGGGAAGCCGTATCGCGTTCGGTGGCTCGGCATCGGCGCCTACGGCGAGCGAGGCGCGGCGTGCGCCGAACAATGGTTGCTTGCGTGCTCGAGACGTCGGTGGTGACGGCGCCCCTTTCGGCGTTCGCACTCGCGGCTGTGCTCAGGAGGCGTGGGCGATGACGTTGGCCTCGCGTGGCGTGATGTGTTGCTGCTGCTGCTGCTGCCGGCGGCGGCGCGTGCAAGGGGTACAAGGAGAGTTGCGTGAGGGAGGAGGCAACGTCAGTAACGCCATCGTATACGCCAGCGTGTCTCGCCCGCTCCGCCTGCCGTTGCTTCCGGCACTTGTGAGGAGGGGAGCGCTCTTATATGTACTCGCGATACGATGGGCGTGTCTCTGTTTTCGCGTTTCGAAGGCAGGTGGCGGTGAGTGTCGTCGTTGTCTAGGAAGCCTACATGCAAGCACTGTAGGCTTGCATGTAGACTCCCCGTCGTTCGTGCCACATCGAAAGCCTGCACTTAGTACGTTAGAGCGTACAAATTGAGACATAGTTAAAATGAAGACGCAAGTAAGAGAACCGACAACAGGAACGTGGGCTTACTATGAAATTTACAGAGACTGCTTGCTTAGCGTCTTTGACATTTCTTTAATTCCGTCTTTTTTATAAGTCGAATGCATGGCTACCAGCCGCGGAAGTGTACGTAACGCAGTGCGATTGGCCCGAGATGAAAAAAAAATTAAAATAAAAAAATAAATAAAGACTACTGTGCAGTATTATGTGAATGCACATTTCAACTGGAACCCTCGTCTCTGTGTATCATTGAGGCGTAAAACCACGCCAGGTCTCCCTCTTGTTATTCCTTTTTTGTTATTCTTGTTTGGTGCGAACCAAGACCTTGTTCCGGACCTTGTTTCGTGTAAACCAAGGTCCGGACCACAACAGTAACAGCATTAACAACAAAAACATCAAGGTCTCCAAGCAACACCAGGAACACCAATGAACCATGATTCAGACCGCAACAAGGTCAATTTCATGGCCAAGACCATAAACCGGGCGGACGGCACGAACTTTATTCCGGACCATTACGTCACGTGCTGCGCAGGTAAATTGACGACGACGACGACCTTGTGTCTACTGTATTTGTAAAGAAAGCAACCCCTCTGGGATCCCAAACGTCAATGAACCTTTGACTTGGTCAGCGACAAGAAGCCTTCGTGTTTATTTTTCATGTTCATAGGTTGTGTACAAACTCCCCCAATCTACACGTAACGCACTCAGCCCTACATACGACACATGCGTTTGTGACGAGACACTCGTACACGTTCTTTGTGTCTACCCCCTCTATAGTGCCGAGAGGCAAGTGATGTGCGCAGTTCTTGATAATCTGGACAATTATCAGAAACAAGAAGAGTTAGGCCAGCACTCCCAAAGGAACTCTGCGCAGAAATATACGTCTGCGTTGCTGCAGTTTCTGAGGTCTACGGGCCTACATAACTCAGAACGCCGCTTGCTACTGCTGCTAACACTTGACCGTGCACGCAATTTATATGGTTTTTGCTCCTCTCTCTTTCTCTTTTTCTCGACTTACATTTACCCCTCGCGCAGGGTGGACAACGAGAACTACTACTAGTTAACCTCCCTGCATTTATTCATAATTTGCCTGTCTCGCTTTCACACAATCTATTCTTAGAAGGGTTCCAGTGTGCACGACATGCGAGCAGCTTCTGCGCCCCTAAAGAAACGCTCACAGCTTCTCTCTTACACCCCCCCCCCCCCCCCCCCCACGCTGTTCCCGTATGCAGGAGGTTCTAAAGCGCGAGAAACCGAAACCATCGTGTAAACTACGTATGCTTAAATGCCTTCTGCCTGTCTGTCACCCACCGCGGTGGATCAGTGGATATTGGTCATCTGGAGCTGAGCACGCGCGCGCGCCACACACACACACACACACACACACACACACACACGCACGCACGCACACACGCACGCACACACACACACACACACACACCACACACACACACACACACACACACACACGCACGCACGCACGCACGCACGCACGCACGCACGCACGCACGCACGCACGCACGCACGCACACACACACACACACACACACACACACACGCACGCACGCACGCACAGCACCACCACGCACCACACACCACACACACACACACACACACACACACACACACACACACACACACACACACACACACACACACACACAGGAAATAGATACACTGCGTACTTAAGGTGCACGGCCAACAACCATAAGGGGCTGAAATTATTAAGGCGAAAGTCTTACATGTCTCATTGTTCAGTCGACCTTCAACGACCTTGAGCGAAAACCGTTTAGTCGAAGCGAAATCGTACACGATGACGACTCGGTGTAGTAATTCACTCAGTATACCGACCCGGCATCCTGTCCTACCTATATGCAAACGCTCACGCAATAATTCTGATGGTGGGCGGGTCACCGTCGTCATCGTCTTTTATGAGCAAGCAAGCAACGCTCACGCAATAATTTTGATGGCCCGCGGGTCACCGTCGTCATCGTGTTAATTAAGATAAGAGTTAATTCAGGCACTCGAACCCACAACCTTCTCTGGGAGTCGAACCCTCGAGCTTATGTGGGAGTCGAACCCAGCACCTTTGGCGTTAAGGCGAAGTTAAGTAAGGTACAGTTAATTATTATACAGTTAATTAAAGCACTCGAAGCCACGACCTTTGGTGTTAATTAGGGCGGGGTTAATTAGGACGCAGTTAATTATGGTAGCGTCAATTAAGGCACTCGAACCCGCGACCTTTGGTCGGAATAATCAGTAACAAGAAGTAACAGCGCATTCGAATAAGAATGCCAAGTAATTTAATTAACGTCTCTAGAGCGCGCAGGCTTTCCCCTTCACCCTCTCTGGCGTATGTTAAAGTGACTGTCAATTTTTTATGTAACATTTCACGCGTTCTTCAGTGCTAACTGCAGATCACGAGGATGTAAAACGCCATCGGTTGTGATGGTGCTTAATTATCTATACCAAGTTATATACTGAGTAACGGCTCATCGAGTACCGTTGTGAAATAAAAGAAAGCCAGTGCTGGACATTTCATCGTATGTGCTCGTCGAATGCAACCACAACGAGCGAAAATCCAGTAATAGCATCGAGCTATTCATGCGAGAGTGTGTGTCTGAGAGAGAGAAAAGAAATCTGCGAAATAAACCATCACTATGTGCAGTCTCGTTTCCTTTCGTTTTCCGAGTGATGCGATCCCTCGGTGACACAGCGCGAAGGAGGAACTCCGTGCTGGGCGCAAACGATCCCTTTTCTGCTCTCTCGCGTGTGCCAGATGAGAGACCATCTGGGTCCTTTAACAACATGTCCGAAATGTCGGCGCGGCCGTAGCAGTCGGCTAACAAAATGAGACGAGCGCGAAGAGTCGGCGACCAGCGACAACACGGATAAAGCGAGCGAGCGATAGGACAAAAGAAAGGAAAGAAAGAAACGAAAACGCAGAAGCCAGCGTATAAGAAAGAACGGCACCCGTTTGAAGCAGGAGATCACGACGGTCTAGACAGCACGGAAAACGATGCCGCGGGAACAAAAGGAACAGAAACGCGGCCGTGGTGATCAAGACAACAGGAACGTGAAAGGGAGGAGAGGTGGACTGAGGTGACACGGCGGAGCGGAGGACGTCAACGGCGGTGACGGTGGCGGCTACCGCTTCGCCGGCCCGCCCGGCATGAAAATGACTTCGGGAACCAGGATGGCGAGAGAAAGAAAAGATAGAGTGAGAACAACTAGCTCGAGGAAGGAACGCCATCTTAGAGGGTGAGAGAGAGGGAGGGAGAGGCAGTTGAAACAAAGATAAAGCTAGACAGCCGAGGAACAGGAGGAAACGTTTGCGGAGCTCCGGAGGAACGGACAGACGTTAGGATGAAAGCGGGGTTGGACCGGAAAAAAAAAAAAAAGAAAAGCGAGCTATCGGTCTTGCGCGAAGAAACAAATGTTCTTGCGCTTTTCAATCCTCCCACCAGGCCCTGTATTCGACGGCGGCGACGTTCCCGGCCGGTGTTTCCTTCTTTCCGTTACTCTCGAGATGGTTTACACCCCCCCCCTCCCCCTTACCTCCGCCTCAACTTTCCTTCTTCATCTGCTCTATTTTACCCCGTTCGTACCACCCTTACCTTACCAATCCTTCCTGCGTGGCCCTCGGTGCGTCGTCGTATTTTATATCAACCCCGTTCTTCCTGTTCTCCTCCCGTCGTCGTGCTCTCCTTGTGCGTTCTTCCGCGGAAGCGAACGCCGAGAAACGACAAGGACGTTGTCATGTGGACGTAGGACGTTCGCATATACTTGTATCTAGATCTGTCCCCGTGTTTGCGAGCGCCTTTGTGCATTCTTTCGTGCGCTTCTTTTTTTTTTTTTTTTCAAGGCGATAAGGAAACATAGAACGCTCTCGCTGTTCACTCTTTAATTTTGGCTCTTTCAAAACACGCTGTCTCACTTCGCACGCGCTCTGCCGAAACAGTTGCGTACAGTAGAGCCAAAGCCGGAAGGCATTCGTCCCGATCACGCGGGAAATCGATTACATTCGAGTAGAAAACATACTCGTACTTGCTCATTTCTGCGGGCATTTAATTGCTTCGCATTCGAGTTGGACGTCAACTGCTTCTATTCGTTCTAATAAGTCGCGTGCCAATTTTTAGTGTTGGTTCCCCGCGTTTGTTGGGGTGAAGGACCGAGCAGCCTTACGTGGCGCCTGTCAGAGCTGTCACCTGTTCCATTCTAGCTACGCTCGGGCAACGCTGCAGTGAAATACGGAGAGAATACGGAGGGCACGCGAGCGTGGTGTTGCTTCCTTCGCAGGGCCGCCGTTTGAGCCCGGGCCAGCGCTCTTCTTTCTCCGCAATTTCTCCGAAAAACACGCGCCGTCGACGGCCGGTTCGCGCGCGTGAGCGCCATTTTCGGCTCTTTCTTTCTTTCTTTCTTTCTTTCTTTCTTTCTTTCTTTCTTTCTTTCTTTCTTTCTTTCTTTCTTTCTTTCTTTCTTTCTTTCTTTCTTTCTTTCTTTCTTTCTTTCTCTTCCTGTGCTTTGTATTGCTTGTCGCTTGCCCTGTTGCTTCAAACGGTGGCAAGCGTGCGAGCGGCTGGCGGTCGCTTGCCGCCCAACTCCCCCCCTCCCTATATGCCTGTACGCGTGCTCGCGCCTTTTTGCGTTCGCACACACAACCGAACGAATCCTCAATCCCTTCCGCGTTTTGACGACAACGCGCGCTTGCTTGCGGTCGTTTGTTTGTTTGTCAAATCGGACGTCGCTCGGCGTTTTCTTTTTTTTTTTTTTGCTTCTGTCGACGACGACGGCGGCGACGATGAGACACAGCGCTCTGCGGCGCGGAGGCTTCGCGAGTATTGAGCGCGACCGAGCGCGCGCGACGAGCGTGAAAACGGGGGCAGGGAAGACAGCGACGAGTAAATCGTGCGCACGAGGAGGAGGCGGCGGGAAAGATAACGTAGAGACAGAGAGAGAGAGAAAAAAAAAGAAAGGAACGCGAGGCTCTTTCGCCTACATGCGACAGAAAACGCGATGGCGGCGAGAAACGCGAAGGAGAAGCAGCGTTTCAAGCTGAAGCGAGGGCGGCGCAGGCTCGGGAGGAAGCACGTAGCGGGAGGGGGGGGGGGGGGGGGGGCAGCAGGCGAGGATGGCCGTCTTTCGGCGGCGCGGACGCGCAGCCGAATTCGAAGCGACGGGCCAGAATTCACGAGCTCAGCTTGGCGCGGAGACGACAGCCACTTGATGGCAGTGCGTGAAATAAGAGGCGCAGCAGGTCGGCTTTTTCTTCTTTCTTGTTTCTTCTTCTGTTTTTTTTTTTTTTTTTTTACTTTCGCGCAGCTTGTTGGCACCACAAAAGCCACTTCACGGTATAGCCTTCGAGCCACCCTACCCATCTGTTTTTCTCACCCATCTAACCTAATGATCATCTGAGACTTTCTTCTCCACAATGAGTGCATTGAAAAGTGTTCCGTTATGCATTTTCTCCGCCCTGCTCCGTTTGCCGCTTCGTATTCCTCGAAAGAGGATGGCATTGTTTTTTCGCAAACAACAAATTCTCGTGTGAAATGAAAATCGCGTTGACGCGCTTATGCGCTGATAAAAAGATGCGTCGTTGCCGTATACGTACGCCGCGTAATATACACACAGAGACTTGCGTTTCAAAACTGTATTCGGACGAGCGATTAACGCACTGGTTTGCGAAAACGGAGGAAATCGGCCTTGCAATAATTTCTCTGCCAGGTTAAAACAAAGCACACAGACATTATAATCGTGTGCAGGTAGGAAAATAAAGAAAGCAGGCAAAAGAAGAGGCCAAGCTGAAAGCAAACAGAGCCTAGTGTTTGAGCTGCAATTGAATGCAGATTATGCATATCGTTTAGGGGTAATGCCTCCAGAGAGTGCGTAGTCCGTTCACTGTCCATACAAAGTCTGCGGGCTCACACGTTTATCAGAGAAGCTGATCCTTGCCTAGTAAACGTTATCAATTCGGACTCACCTGTCTTTACTCGCTCTATTTCTCAGTTTACTCCCGCTTTCCCTCCCCACATGTAGGGTCGCAAACTGAACAAGGGCTCGTGAACATCCATGTCTCCGCTTCCCCTTCCCCCATTTTTTTTCTCTCTCCACAATTTTATCATCTGGTGTCCGCGCAACGTCTATGAGTTGGGCACATAGGAAGAAGAATAGATGCGTAGAAGGAGGCAACTTTAGTATGGTCTCTACGTGAATAGGCTACCCCGAAAATGTGTACTAGTTTGAAATTGCTCCAAGGGACCAAGTCTTCCTTAAACAGCTGGGATACACAAAGTAAGTGGGCGTGGGTTGTGCACACAGGATAGTCTGGACTATCCGGCCCTTGAATGCTCTCCTAAATGCAAATGATGGACCTTAACGACCCTAAACGGCCCAGTGGCGTAGTGGGGGGCCCCCGGATGAATTTCGATCACCTGGGGTTCTTTAAAGTGCACCAAAAGCACGGTACACCTGGGTTTTGAGCATTTCGAGCCCGTCGGAACGCGGCTGGCGCAGTCGAGAATCGAACCTGCGACCTCGTGCTCGACACCACAATGGCGCAGCTATACACTTGAGTCAATGCGGCGTTTGGCGAAAATCTCGAATAGCCCTGACCCTGTTTTCTACTACAGAATGATGTAACCCGCGATCTCTCGCTCTGTCCGTTCACTCGACCTAGCTTCCGTCCGCGCTAGCACGTTCAAATAAAACAAAGCCGCTTAAAGTTCTCTCCCGACAGTGGTCGCTAGCCGTAGTAACATTTCCGAAAAACTGCCGTCGGCTGCGCGTTCTTGCCAAAACAAAAAGAAGAAGCGCGCGGAAATCAGCGCTTCTTACAACGTACGTAGACTACGCTGTTGCGACTGCCTTTCCCGAGACTCCCAACCCTCCTCTCGCGCCACTCTCGCTCACACTTTCGCCAGGGCGCGCGCGCGCGCGCGCGCAGAACCGAGAGCTGTTTCACGAAACCCTCGAGTCGCTCTACCGTTGTACGGGCGCACGCGCCGGGAGCAGAGTCCGCCATCCGTGGCGAGAGGCGTAAAACAAAAGACAACCGACTGAAAGCAAATAAGAAAAAAAAAAACAAAACAACAACAGTATAATGGAAAGAGAGCCCCTTTCGGCCGGTGCGTGCTCAGCAACGTCCTCCCGTATTCCCACCGCAGTCGCCGCGCTAGTGCGCGTGCGTTCTTTCAATTTTTTTTCTTTTTTTATCTGCGCTGCACTCGCTCTTCACTCGCCTTCCACGCGACGAGATTCATGCGAGCCATTACACGCTACAGCGACGGAGCGTTAAGCAGCCGTACGCTTTACTCCACCTCGGTACTTACGTGCAATGCAGTGAAACGCTGATGTTGGAACGTAACCAATTATGGGAGAAAAGGAGGGCGGAAGCCAGGTTTCATACAAACTGATGTGTCCCACCCCTTTCTCTTGCGTGACCTCTCTTTGCCTGCATCACCCTTTGCTATCTTTTAGCTATGAAATGTGCTTTACTCGTCCTTTGTCATGTTTTCGCTCTCAAACTTGCTTCAATCTTTCATGGCCATCGTTTAGCTCTCAAACGTGCTTGACGCATTCTTTGCCATATATTTGAGTTCTCAAACGTGCTTTACTCGTCCTTAACCATCCTTTTAGCGCTCAAACGTGTTTCACTTGTCCTTTGCCATACTTTAGCTCTCAAACGCGCTTTACTCGACCTTTGCAACCTTTCAGCCCTCAAACGTGTTTCACTTGTCCTTTGCCATCTTTTAGCTATCCAAGTGTACTTGACTCGTCCTTCACCATATTTTAGCTCTCAAACGTGGTTGTTGCATTGTTTGCTATATTTGAGCTATCAAACGTGCTTGAATCGCCCTTAGCCATATTTTAGCTCTCAAACCAGCTCAACTCGTCCTTCGCCGTATCTTTGCCATATAGCCGTATGGCTTGTCACGCACACGCACACAAGCCGTACAGTACAGGCTTATGTGGATTATATAACTTATAATATATATATATATATATATATATATATACTCTTGATTGATGAAGGCCGGACTCCGGCCGTAACGTCAGTAGAGTCCTGTTATGTTTTTCCTTCGTGCTTATATTTTTGAACTATATATATATATATATATATATATATATATATATATATATATATATATATATATATATATATATATTCTTTCTAAAGAAAGCTGTTTTGGTCCCGCCTAACGTCGAAGCCCAGACATGTAGTAAAACACACAAATGAATCTGATGATGGGTAAAAACGAAAGTGTGTACAGTAGAACCTCGATTTCCAGCGTTGCCAAATGCTTGCCACAAACAGATTTTTTTTGTAACCACACTGTCTAGAGACTTTACACACGATCTCGTCACAAAAAAGGAACTGCTCAATAAGCAATGAATAGGTCTTATCGTATTTACTTGAATCTAACTGACACTTTTCTCATAAAATCCTGAACGCGAAACTCTGGATACAGCTAAGATAAGAAATTAGGTAAAAGAAGTAACAGCTAGTTGATGGCGAGCTATGTCAAATATGGAGAACTCAGTTACATCTTTTACATCATTAAATTTCGCGCCGAAGCCTCAGCACCACCACGTCACTGTGACCTGATGACTTTCAAATGTTTTGGCTCGAACACAATATCTGTGTCTGCCCGAGCTATAATGCCGAAAGACAAGTGTTGTGCAGAGTGCTGGACCAATCGGACAATCGCCCACTAACGGAACTAAATGCTTTAGGTCAGTGCTCCGAACGAACATCCGCGCTGAAGGCCTTGCTCGCGTTACTAAGGTTCCTGCGGTCTACGGGCCTTCACGATCGACTTTAAGAACGCCGCCCCCTATCGCTATATAGTGTACGCAGTTTGTTTGTGCTCGTCTCCCTTTCTCTTTGTCGCCCCTTCCACTCTATTTCTCTTATTGTCCCCCTACACCTTCCCCCTGTGCAGGGTAGCTAACCGGAACTACCTCTGGTTAACCTCCCTGCCCTTCTATGCATTCTTTCTTTCTCTCTTTCTCTTTCTCTCTCTCTTCGTATGTGGGCTGTTGGAGATTCGTATATGTTCTTGGAACTTGCTCAGTTTGGCTGTCTTCTGGTACATTCGGCTGGTCCCTACTGCGCTCTGACTGGCATTGTAATGATGCAGAGCGCGCTCTTGATATGAACCATAGAAAGCGTGACCAAGCCGAATCTGCAGCCGCTCGCCAGAGCGACCGGAGGCCAGAACAGGAAGCACGTCAGCGCGTCTTCTGTCGTAAACAAGCGAGGCGCGCATGCTCAGAGGCACCGCCGCTGCAGCCGCCGCGCAAACAACGGAACCTTCAGGAAAGATATCGGTGGCATTCTCAGGCCGAAGTGGAGGGCGCCGCCGAGCCCTCTGATCTGGTACGCGGCGCTATGAAAGAACAAGTCGAATGCGTTCCGAGCGCTCGACTTTGACCATCCGAATTTGATGGGCGCCGCCAGAGGGCTCGAAAACGACCAACCGAACGTACCATCTGAATACGATGTAGTCCATCTTTGTCGAGAAACAGTCACCCATGCTCCACCTCACAAGTACCTTGCAGCGCTGCCGAATTCACGAGGCGTACACAGGCATTATCCTTGTGCAGTGGCATATAGTTCCGGGCGTAACTGGTTGATTACTGGCTGCATTAATGAGCTTTATTTTTGCTCGCTACCAGATACTCGGCTTTCCTATTTGCTAAGGATTCGTGCAGCTTCCACAGTGCGGAGTATAGGTCCGAACAGACACCGTCAAAATCCATGACGCCACGGCTAGCTGCATGGTGCGTGAACTTCGAAGTGGCGTCTCCACCTGTCTCTCGTTCTTGCGTCTTTTTCTCGCTTACCAAGCCTCCGCGGACAGTACGCAGGCTTTGTTTGTCGTTGTTGTAGAAGGATAAATTAATAATGTAGCTGAAATAGGTTTTGTTTTTACTGTCGCTTTAACAACAGTCGCGGTTCTCCGGCATGCGCACTTTGCACCATACCATTCTGGACACATGCGTTTTACGTCCTCGCTAGTGACTCCAGAGATGTTCAATGCAGATACCAATTGTCGCTGCTGAAAGTGATGAAGAGTGGAATAATGACGACGATTAGGAAGAATGAGCAACTGATAATAAGTTTAAAAAAAGATGGCTGACTAATGGAGTAGCACACGAGGAATAAGGATTATAAACAGGGATAAGGTGCCTCAGAAAGGCTGGCCAACGTTTCGATAGGAGGACCTATCTTCGTCAAAGGCGCCCTCGTCATCCTCGGCGGGCTAGTTTTAAAGGGTTAGTGGAGTGACGTCACGTCGATAAACTAACCCGCCGAGGATGATGAGGCCGCCTTTGACGAAGATAGGTCCTCCTATCGAAACGTTGGCCAGCCTTTCTGAGGCACCTTATCCCTGTTTATAATCCTTATTCCTGATAATAAGTTTGTCATTTGATGTGCCATGCAACATGGTAACTGGGTTTGCGACGAGCGTTAAGAGTTATGACTAAGAAGTACGTTTTTTTTATTGTTTTAGATTATTGAATATTAGTTTGAAGGATCTACAGATGGAGTACAGTGTACAGGAAGAGGTCCCTTGGTGAAACCCTGCAGAGGTACCTGTTGCTATAATATATGTATCAGAATAATAAAACAGAATACATGGAAAAACCTATCAAAGGTACATCGGTTGCTTTGGTAGTTAAATGTAACATGACAGGATTAGAATAACTTAAGAAAGTATGAATAAGTAAAAAAGTACCCGTATTATTTGCGAAATAAAAAAATAAAAACTTGGAGTACGCTTAAGCTTCGCCTTTAGCAGTGGAACGCGATAGCGTTATTGGACGCCGTGGACGCCGACACCGACACCGTATTTTTTGCGACATGGGGCCCGATCAAAATTTAGAAAGGCACGGTTTTCAACATTCCCCTCAATGTTGCCTAGAACCAAAGTACAGCGAAACACCATCAGAATTGGAGGACGCTTAAGCTTCGCCTTTAAGAGTGGAATGCGATAGCATTCGAAGATCCCTGGCTGTTTATCAGGCTTTTTTTCTCGTATATTCAAATCACAATCCGACGCTATCCGGTATCTCGATTTATATACGGTGACGGATAAACAGCGCACAATAGAGACGTAGACTAAGAAAATATGTAACCGGCACTGACCTTAGAGCAGCTGTTACTTCCTTTCTTTTCTAGTCTATACGTCTGTTTATTGTGCCCTGTGTATTCGTCAACCATGAAACTTTAACAAGCCGTCCAACATGCCGCATTTGTCACTCGATTTGTTCCTTAGCTCCATAATACAACAAAGCCGCCAAAGCGGAATCGCTAGTCCCTCTCATAGGTGATGCTTAATAAATCCATCGTATTAGAAAAAACGGGAAATAAAAATAAAACGGACAGGAAACAATGGTACTATGATCGATGATGTGCCGCAAATCGTCGTTGCTTAACTTTAAGCGGCACGAGCACTTTATCGCCTTGTTCTGCACCATACCCATGGACCTTGATTCAAACGACCGGACCGAAAGCTGATTCAAGTCCGCAGGCGAGCATAACACGGGTCAGTGCCGCCGATTGACGTCGCACGCATGGACGCCGCCCGACGGGCAGCTAGCGACGCGATTGGTTGCAAGCTCACCTACGCCACGCTCACATACGGACGTATTCGGCGATCCGTACAACCGTGTGAATCCAGCTCGTAGCGTGCTGTGTTTCCTTACCACTGCGCGCAACTTGCGGGACAAAAAAAAGAAAAAGAAAAATGCCTTTACTCTATACACCAGAACCGAGTGTGTTCGTCTGCGTGGCCGCTGGCGCGCGCGTGAGCTGGGGGAACTAAAGTCCCTATAGGGGGAACGAGCGGAATCGTACGAACGCATTTCGACCGCCGACTAGCCTTTCACTACCGATACAATCGACCGACAGCCCAACGTCCCTTCCTCCTCCCCCTACGGCCCTCCCTCCTCCCTCCATCACCCGCTCTTGCCTCCCTCCGCGGCCGAACGGTGGCGCGATCGACGCTCTTGTGATTGTCAGATTTTCCGCTTCTCCCATTTGGAGGCTGCAGCCCACTAATAACGGTTGGGAAGTTACAACGAGCCTGTGTGTGACAGAAGGGAACTACAGACGAAGCGCAGCTGGATATGTCGCGCACCACTGCTCGCGCTGTCTGAAGCTGCCATTTTGCAATAGGCTCAAAAGCTGGGGCGTTTTTTCTTTGTTTTTTTTTATTTTTCGACGAAAGGAGAGATCCAAAGAAAAGAAAGCCACGGCTTTGCTTCTTCTAAGTCAACCGAAAATACCGCAATAGACGCACTACTGATATGTGTGTATGTGTGTGTGTGTGTGTGTGTGTGTGTGTTTGTGTGTGTGTGTGTGTGTGTGTGTGTGTGTGTGTGTGTGTGTGTGTGTGTGTGTGTGTGTGTGCGTGCGTGCGTGCGTGCGTGCGTGCGTGCGTGCGCGCGTGCGTGCGCGCGCGCGCGCGCGTGTGTGTGTGTGTGTGTGTGTGTGCGTGTGCGTGTGTGTGCGTGCGTGTGTGTGTGTGTGTGTGTGTGTGTGTGTGTGTGTGTGTGTGTGTGTTATGTTAGAACTGCCCACAAAGATTCTGATACGCATAAAATGTGATAAGACCCTAATAATACATGGCCTTTGGGCGCAGGGATTATTAGGGATTCCCAGCGTGCGACTCAAACACACTAATGTATTTCTCAGCTGCATGCTCCCTGCTCTGGGCTCTGCCGTACTTGGGTCTTTCTTTCTTTCTCCGCATACGGAAAACGTTTGCAGGCAGGTGTTCAATGTACCGGGCTGTGCAGGTAACCAGCAGTGCCTGCGGCAAGATGTTTCCCTTTTAACATGGAACGTCACATGGCCATGCAGCATTTGCTGCAAAATGCACGTGGCTTATGCAACCGAAACATGTTTTCGATGTCAGCATGGAAAACTGGGTGTACTGTTTTAGCATATTTCGAGGTGAAAGGCGCGTAAACGACGACACACATAAGAGGGATACACACACAGAGGGCGCCCGTGTGTGTATCTCTCTTATGTGTGTCGTCGTCTGGGCGCCTTTCAACCTCAGAAGAAAGCGTTCGAGCGCAAGTCCCAATGTGTGTGAGCCGATAAGTAGGCGCGCACATCGAAAAGCCGGGTAAACTACGTTGCGAAAGCGTTGGTCACTCGCTTCGAAACGCAGCGACTGATTACGTTATGTAAGTCACCGGTGAAGTTGGACGTTCGAAAGGAGCACGTACAGCTCCTACGATGTGGTGGGAGAGGAAGGAAGAAGGAGAGGGCAGGGCACCGGCTCAATTTCAACCATGTTGGCTTCTTAAACGTGCACCGAATGCTTACTGTAATGGCACGTACACACTAGCGTCAAAACGCGCGCGGCGCGCCGCCGGCGGCAAGACGCGCGCCGCGAAAGCAGCCGCGAAACGGGTTTTTCTTGCCGCGGCAGGGATCGCTCCTGGACCGATTTTTTGCGGTTTGCCGCGTGCCGCGGATGAAGGAGACCAATGAGAGCGGCCCGCTTCCGTGACGTTCGCGCGGGAAACTGGTGCCATGCGCACCCGCCCGACCGCTTGTTTCGTACTCGCGTACGGTATTAGCCGGAAACTTGTTTTGCACTATCATCTGCACGCGTCAGCTCACGGATAGTTCGAGAAGGGGAGAGGAGTCTAGTCTGTCACGTGACTGCCGCAGCGGCGCGCCGCCGGTTGGTGTGGCCACCCTGCCGCTGGCGCGTTTTGCCGCCGACGGCGCGCCGCGCGCGTTTTGCCGCTAGTGTGTACGTGCCATAAGAGACCTTTTAGATTCCGTCTCATCGAAACGCAGCCGCCGAAACCGGTAGTCGAACTCGCGACCTAACGCTCGGCAGAGGAACCTCATATCCTCTAGGCCATCACGGCGGCTAAAGCAGCGACAGCGGTGCTGTTCTCCAGGCCAGCGGGATTTCTCAGGAGCTTTATTTAAACTTTGTCATTTCTTCGTCAATTCAAAGACAGAAAAAGAAAGAAAGAATGAAAGAATTAAAGAGTGGAGGGGAGAGGTAAGAGAGGGCCACGATAACGAAAAAAAAAAGGCGCGCTCGCGTTGGAGACAGTGGAGCTTCAACCGACGCGCGCGCGTGCAAACACCAGCGAAGTTGGCGAGGAAACTAAATCAGCGGCGCCGCGGCATCCGTTTCAGTGAGCGGGGGACCGCGGCGCACGAAATCGCGGCACGTTCCATCCCCTCCTTTTTTTTGCCCCTCCAATTAGGGAGAGGCCTCTACGGGACGAGCGGGTGCGAACGAACGCGTGCTCGGAAACCGCCACGTCTGTGGTCTCTGTGGCGGCGGCGGTGGCGCCAGCGAGAACTGCGTTGTCGGGTTGAGAAGCTGCAAACGGTGCAGAAAGTTGAACGCACAACTAACAGCGACTGCGCGCGGTTCACCGAGGGGATGCGTGCATGCGCGAGAGGGGATGCGGCACTCGGATTGTGCCTACGTCGCGCCATGCATGGCCTCCGCACGCAGAAGTGGTTGTAGTACGAAGCCCACGACCGGGAAGTGGCGCGGACGCGCGTGGACGGCCACGAAGTGAATGTTGCCGAAAGTGGGTCGTCATCATCGGTGCCAATGTCGTTATGTAAGCTCGTCGGGGATGTATAGAGCGAGAGACAGAGAAACGAGGTGCGAAAGGCGGAGAGGTTAACCTGAAGGCGAACACCCAGTTTGCTATATATACCCTGCACTGGGGAACAGGAATGGAAAGGGAAAGGAAGACAGAAAGATAAACTCGATCGGAGGAACATCATTAGCGCTTTCGTCGCCTTCTGATGTCAGGAGCGTATAAACCGGCATTCCAAGATTGTCTGCTCAGAAGAAAAGGCCTGTCATCGAGGCGTGCATGCCAGCGCTGTCGCGAGCGAGTGTCTCTAGCTGGTGTACGTAGCAAAGACAATGACAGAGGACATGTTCGATGGTTTCATCGCTGCCGAAATCACCACAGGCAGCACTGTACGCCATTCCGATGCGGCAAGCAAGAGTGTTCGTAAAATATGCACAACGCTACAGTCGACTGAGAACAGTTGTCTCGATTCGTGATAATCCAAATGGCATGCGGATACCCGCTTGCACCGTCGGGGGCCGCATAAGAGGAGTAAACGTAGAGCGTTGGAGACAAGAGTGAACAGTGAAAGAATCGGACATGCTTGGCGCTAGCTCACGACAGTCTATTTCAACAGCGGTCGAATAATAGATGTCTATAGTCGTTGCAATGACGGAGATTAGTCGTCCTGTCAAAACGTTGACCCGCCGCGGGGGCTTGAGAAGCACCGGCTGTGGTGTTGCGCTTCTAAGCACGAGGTCGCGGGATCAAATCCCGGCTGCGGCGGCCGCATTTCGATGGGGACGAAATGCAAAAACGCGCGTGTCCCGTGAATTGGGGACACGTTAAAGATACCCTGGTGGTGAAAATTAATCCGGAGTCCCCCACTGCGGCGTTCCTCATAATCAAATCGTGGTTTTGACACATAAAATCTCAGAATTCAAATTCGAAACGTTGACTACAGTGGCATCTCTTGTAAGACCAGCGTTGATCGTTTCGAAGCTTTTCATTCCGATAAACTTGTCTTTTCTGAACTGCTTAATTCAGGCTCGTGAGCCCGCCAAAAGGTTTCATTGCGCATTTCGAGAAACAAAAGCAAATAAGCTGAACGGAAGATTGCCTGCTGATGTCTGCTACAGAGATGGTCAACGAAATGCCGTGAGCTAGCGCTATGTTCAGTTCGTTCTTCGCTTGTTCTTGTGTGCAACGGGCTACGTTTAGAACTGTTACCGGTACAAAAATAAGTCAGGGAGAGAGAGAGAGAACTTATAGAATTGCGTGCCACTAAAATCGCCACAGAGTTTGTTTAACGTCCAAAAGCATCGCCACCAAAAGCAGGGGTTCAGATTATTTTGACCACCGAGTTCCTTACTGTGTGAATAAATCGAAGTACACAATATATATATATATATATATATATATATATATATATATATATATATATATATATATATATTGACACGCGTACTTGTTTATCTTTCACCGGTGGCCGCTTTTCAACGGCTAACAAATGTTAAACGTTATCGCTCGGCGCAGGACGCGCTTGCATGTATCGAAAGTTTCTCGAACGTTATCGATGCTTCTATTTGCTGTCTCTTGTCACCGACGCTTATGTAATCTGATTGTATGAGCGACGCGAATTGTCTAGTACTTTCTGGAAGACACGCGGGCACCAGGGATTGCTCATGTATACAAGCCGACGCGTTTCGCCGCTGATCAGATGATTTCGACGGTCGCCGACGGTGTTCGCCGCTATCGTTGTGCTTTGAGTGCAACTGACTTTTGTGGGCACAGGTTCGCCCAATAAATTCCGTTTCGTCATTCACAGTTTTGCGACTGCTTTTGTGTTCATGCACCGAACGCCCCCGAAAAGCCGCGATCCAAGCCCAAAACCAGAGGACACCACCAGCGTCGCCAAGGACCAGCGAGCTAGCCGTAGGCAGCAAGGACTTCTGCCGGAGTACCGATTTCTTCCCGAGAAGACCACATCGATCAAGGCCAAGTCAACGACCCCAATGGCAGCCCCAGAATCCCCCTTCCTGCTGCAACAACCTCGGGAGCCACCAACCTTCCGTGGATCGTCGGCTGAAGATCCTGAAACCCGGCTGGAGACATACGAGAGGACCGCGACGTTCAACAAATGGAGCGATGACAAGCTGCGCCATGTCTATCTTTCGTTGGATGACGCTGCTCGGACCTGGTTTGAGAACAGAGAAGGCCACCCTGGTGACTTGGGACCTATTTCGTGAGAACTTCGTGAGGGCCTTCACGAGTGTCGTTCGAAAGGAGAGGGCCGAGGTTCTCCTATACCCGTGCCACACGGGCAAAGTAAAGTGCACTTTGAGCGAGTGCACTTCGCGGCTAGTGTCATTCGCAGGCTGCCACACGGGAACGCTTAGTGACACTCACTGCAGAGCGCACTCACCGGCGAGTGTGTTCGGCGAACTCATTTCGCGGCGGCGAAGTGTGTAGCCTCGTTAGCAATGCTTAGCAGATACATAAAGCGATATTGAAAGAAGAGTCGGGAGTAATTTTAATAACATTGTTTTAAATTGCAAACGTTACAAGAAAATAAAATGTGCCACACCGCAAGAAAACAACAAGAACAGCAAAAAAAAAAAAAAAAAAACTACTCTCGCTCTCGGGCTGTTCACGACCACGCCGGGTAATGGCTGCACAGTTGTTTGGCGGATCGAGTCGTTTTGACTGTTGCTGGTCAAGTTGCCGTCGTTGCCGGCGCTTGTAAAGGTGGATTGTAATTGTTTTTTCTAACCATAATAAACTGTTTTTGTGCACACATTTTTATATTAGTAAATATATGCTTTCCCGTCTGACTCCCGGTTGCCATGGCCATCAATTTTAAAGAACACTTTTCTTTCTCATGTAGCAGCGCACCAATAAAGTGACACTCAGCGCGCTGAAGTGCACTCGCTCAAAGTGCACTTTACTTTGCCTGTGTGGCACGGATATTAGAAACAAGAGTGTAATTGTCGAACGAGAACATCGCAATCTTCACGGAGGAGATGACGCGCCTCTTCCGCCACGCCGACCCCGACATGTCTGAAGAAACGAAAATTCGGCGGGGTGTCAAAGAGCAACTATTCACCGGATTGATACGCAACCCGCCCAAGACTGTCGCAGAATTTCTTTCGGAGGCCACAACGATCGAGAAGACGCTTGAAATGCGCGCCAGGCAATGCAACCGCCGTGCGCTGACAAACTACGCCGAAGCTCAAGCGCTAGGCGCCGACGACCTGCGAGAGATGATCAGAGCGGTCGTACGGGAAGAGCTGCAGAACTTATGCCCAAGGTCGCAGCCACAGGTGGCCTCGATCGTTGACATAGTTAAAGAAGCGATTCAGTGGTCACTGGAAGTGCCAGAAGTTCCGGCGCCGCCTCAACCACAGCCGGAAACGATGACATACGCCGCCGTCGCCCGCCGTCAAGGTCCCCCTCCGCGCTAGCGCCAGTGCCCCGCAACGCCGCAGTTCCGTCGACTCATGTAGAAAAGCCGACGTGTTTCGCCGCTGATCAAAATATATATATATATATATATATATATATATATATATATATATATATATATATATGTGTGTGTGTGTGTGTGTGTGTGTGTGTGTGTGTGTGTGCGTGCGTGCGTGCGTGTGTGTGTGTGTGTGTGTGGGGGGGTGTGGGGTTGCATGCCGCCCAGCACTGAACCCGAATCAATTTCAAGACCGACAGAATTTCCGTCAATCAGTGACTGCCTGTTTAGAAATATTTGTCTGAGGCAACGAATGAAGTATAGGCACGCACTTTCCCAAAGTTGAAAGCAGCCCCAGAACACACAAAGTTGGAGAGGCGCGATAAACATTCACCGTGGCATTTGGGTTCTGCCTTGGGGTTTTTAATGCGTCTCTTAATCTAAACAAACGAGCCCTTTGCACTCCGCCCGGCCCGCCGGAATGCAGCTGCCGTGGCAGGGTATCGAACCCACTGCCTTGTGCTCACCAGCAGAACGCCATAGCCACGGGTAGGAACTCAAGAGCATAAAAAGAATATATTAAAAATTCTTCCCACTTTTTCATTATTTCGCAGAATTCACTTATGTTTGATTCACAACTTTTTTTTTTCTGGAAAATGTATCAACTTGTTTCTTTCATCGGTACTTTTTTCGCTAGAAACAAGTCTAACTTGTAATGAGTAACCCGTTTAAGAGCATGCTCGCATGTGGCTACACTATGCACCTAAAGCTTTCCTCCGAATTTCATCTGTATTGTTTTTCTTTTTTTTTGCATTAGATGCTTACATGAACATACTCCACGACTCTAATTGAAAGAATGAGACGACTCCTGGCGTAAACAGTGAAGATTAGTTGCGATATAACACACAGTACACACACTATATAAACTTGTCATAACATCATATGCACATGTAGGGCAAGAAATATTTAGTGCAAGTACTAACTCAGCACAGGGCGCGATATGGTTGGGTACAAGGACGGGAAAGAACAAAGTAAAAGCAAGTATTATTAAAGTGAAACGTTTTTTGCCTACCATCCCAGGGTTTCGCCTTGGTCGGTCGGTCGGTCGCTGGTCGGGTTCTTACCGATTCCTCCTCACTTTTATAATAATGAAGAAAAAAAAAGCGCTTCCGACGGCGGGATTCTAACCTCGGTCCTTTAGCACTGTAGCCCGATGTTCTAACCATTAGGCCACAATCGCACTTTCCTTTTCTTTAATACATGGAAACAAAACTTAGATTACGATTGTACAGAGAGGTCATCGCTACACACTCACTCAAAGCTCTGATAAACAAACACATGCGTCCAATAAGTGCAGCCAGTCCTGTGGAAGTTCCTGCGCAGCATACGCACTCCTTACGTAAGGTGCGGTTTCGCGAAAGAATTGATCTAGTAGATCGCGAGCTTTCGGCATGTCGATCACATAGTCTAGATCGCCAGAGACTGTATAAACCAAACAGCATGAATATGTCAGATGGAGGAACAGCGGTATTCCTAAGCGACAGAAACCCAACTAACTATGCCGTGATGTATATGCCCTATTTAATCGTTATTTGGAGAATGTCCCAAAAAATACAGCATCTCTACAGGCTATAACATCGTGATCTATGGTATCGGCAGGCGGACACATTCGGCAGTTTGTTCACCAAGACCCAAAGCAGCCCATCGAATTTAGACAGGTTTTACCAGGAAGTGTTCTTGAGTGCAATTCATAATTTTTTTTTTACTCTAAGAAATATATCCATTTTGCGGACCCGCATAAGTACATCCTGATATGAACGACCAAAATAAGGAGCTCGATACATGGGATCAGGGAAAAGTGTGTTCACTAGTTCATCAGAAATCGCTTTGCGACTCACAGTGAAAATGCATTCCACATTGAATGTGGTCTTCAAGAAACGGATTGTTCCGGCAACCTCCTTGAGAAAGCCCCAAGGAGCCCGCGGAACATCATGGAGAGCTGATGACACTACTACATTAGGAAGGTAATTAACTAATCGGAGCTGCAACATTTCACGCAATACCGGATGGTCAACAGTCTCGAAAGGAAAAAACAGACGAGAAACAATTTGCCTGACGAAGTGATGGCCCAATTCTAGGCCACCAAGTTTGGGGGGATGAAGCGATTATCGCGCCCCAGTCGATTCACAGCGCTAGCTCTAAATGAATGTTGCAAACGCTTCATGTAATGCTTACAGACGAAGTCGTGAGCAAGGGAACACTTGTAATACATACACGAGCCGGGAAACTAAGCATACATTGAACAGTGAATATTACACAGATTGCGCCCATGCCATGAATTCGCTTTACGTTGTGTTTGTTTAACTTCTCCCGACCAATGAGGATTGCTATTTCGATACTGTGAGAGAGGTTCTCCCAAGTAGCGCCAATCTTCTTTCTTTTCTCAATTCAATACTAGCAGTGTGAAGGCATGGTGGCCCATAGTCCAAACCAAACTCCTCAGCTTTTCTCAATATTAACGCTTGTTCAAGAAACAGTTAATGTGTTAATGTCATCAGCTCTCCATGATGTTCCGATGATATATATTGATATACAATCGAGTGACTAAACTTGTCAAATGCCTTAGCCAAGTCGAGCTGCACCATCGCCACCTTGCCAAACCCCACAACCACACACTCGAGCACCGACCTCGCAACATGAGCGTTGGTCGGAATAGACCGACCTCCAATGCCACATGTTTGGGGATTACTTACCACCGCTCGTATAACAACCTGCAGTCGGTTAGCTAATATAACTCTGAAAAATTTTGTAGTGCTCATTCCATAACGAAATAGGCTGATATCCGTCCACTTTCTGCAGTTTAGCCTCAACTTTGTTTTTGCTGTAAGGACAATGCGTGCTTGATACATCGAGGCTGATAGCTCCCATACCTCCAAGGCCTCTCGATAACCTTGAATCAAAATGGAGGTAAGAAAGAACGAAAACGCTGATAAAACTAGGCAGTAAGGCCATCAGAGCCAACAGTTCTGCGTTTCGCAAGCGTAGCGATGCTTGCGGTCACTTCGTTAATATAAATGTTTTCATTGGTAAAATCGCTGTCATCCTGATTTAACTGAGGCAACAGCAATACAATCTTCCTAGCAGGCGCGTCACTATCCAATGTATGACTTCGAAATAGATTATGATAATGTTCAAGAAGAAGAAGCTTCCGGTTCGAACGGAAACGTCCGCGATGAGCTCTGCTGAGTGACATGCCTCTTGTTGCTCAGTGGGAATTGAAACACGAAGTTAAAATGATACCAATAGAGGAAAACCATCCATATTGACCTCTGAAATGAATAAAAATTATAGAGAAAATGTGTAGAGCTCTGGGCGAATTACATGTACTTGAATGTCTACATCCCGGACAATATATTGATATTCATGGCATCAAAGCGTAGTTACAGGGTTTAGACATGGATAAATACAGAGGTGCACTAGTGCGCGCACGAGAGCAGCGCTTTATAAAAGAGCAGTCAACAGCCCATAGCAGCAGCTCTCTTGGCGATGAGCCCGTCGACATGCGCTGTATAGACAAATACTTGAGTTAGAATATGGTGGTAGCGTTGTGAATGAGCCGACCCTAATAACTCAGGCCACAATCGCACGTTTATTTATATCGTGCCAACGCCAACAAGTACTTTCAAATGGTCACCGCGTGTTGATGATGATTATGATTTCCGTACTAAGGGCACACACCCAGAACGGGGGAACGACCAAGAAGCGGTCGGTATATACATTTAAAATAAATAAGAAGAAATGAAGAAATACAAGGGCCAATATAAATGTTGTCACATTGCGTAGCATGGGTGCATGGGAGCACAGAAGCGCGCCAGTTTCCTTTACGTCGAAAACTCAGGAATTAAATGGACTAATTTATAGAACTTCATTGACCGCTTCACATATATACCAAAATGCGCGTTGTATCTGAATAACTTGTGCTTACGCCTTGAACTCAATTTTTCAAAGCTAGAACGCTCGCAGGCAACATTGCGAATGTTATAGAGTGAGTCTTTTTTGAATCTTAAACAAGTCATTTGACTTTCGATGTTCAGCAAAAATAATAAAACTACATGCTTTTTTTTCCACCTCTTATTTATTCCCACCTTACTAATAAACGTGGTTCAAGCCCATTCCACAGCCGTCATAAACTTAACGTTTCAGGTTCAGGTTTTGAAATTGAACCATTTTTGTTTTTCGTATGGCTCGTGCTGTATAGTTTTATACGCGACGTGCCTCAACCCATGTTGTGATAAAGCACCGTTATTTGTGACCAGATGTATCACGAAACGGGTCAAAAGTAAATAACGGTACTTTGATGCTCTACAGGGTGAATAAAGCACACGTGTCCCCGCTTTTTCTCAATAAACAAATCCTTGCACTGATGTGAAATTTTCGCGTGATAGTTCGGAGCACCTCATTTTCTCATTTAGCACATTTTTAAAAGTGTTCTGCTCAGAAATATTATCACCCTACCAAGAGAGACAGAGAAAGAGAAAGGGGTAAATGGAAGGCACGGAGGTTAACCAGGAATAAGCCTGGGCGGCTATACCCTTCACTGGGAGACGAGGAAGTTGGAGGAAAAGATTAGAAGAAGAAATAAATTAAATTCCGGTGTTTTATGTGCTAAAACCACAATCTGATCGTGAGTCACGCTGTTGTGGGGGGGGGGGGGGGGGGGGGGGCTCCCGATTGCTTTTGACCACCTGGAGTCTTTTAACGTGTACCTAAATCTAAGTACACGACCATTTTTGTGTTTCGCTCCCATGAAAATGCGACTACAGCAACCGGGGTCGAACTCGTGACCTCTAGCTCAGCAGCGCAACGCCATAACCACTAAGCTTCCGAGGGGGTTCTTGTTCACTCCAATGGCACATAACCGCAACGGTGGCGTAGTTGTAGCGCATACACTTCGAATGCGGGAGGCACTGAGTTTGAATCACAGGTATACCGCCTGAAAGCCGCCGGTTTTTCGAATGGGGAA
Organism: Dermacentor silvarum; assembly: GCF_013339745.2. Lineage (NCBI taxonomy): Eukaryota > Metazoa > Arthropoda > Arachnida > Ixodida > Ixodidae > Dermacentor > Dermacentor silvarum. The sequence goes on from NC_051155.1 coordinate 137,298,310, forward strand.
CCATGTCCCCCGGCCTGGAGCTGGGCTATACTTGTGCAGTTTATTTGGGCATCCCTTGTCCAACCACAATTCTAGTAGAGCATCTACTGTGGCTGTGGGAGGCGGACGAGAGATGCCGCCGGGTACCTACCGGTAAAAGAGGTGCAAGCGCACTCGATCCCGGCCAGGTGCTCGGCCATTATGGGATCTAAACGCGTGCAAACGGATGTGTCTCCCCAACCGAAGAAAGATCCCATGCATCTTTGGGATGCCAAATGAGAAATTGTCGTCACGGGAGTGGTCCAGACCCTCTCTTGCAGTTTTTTTTTTTGTGCGCGCTGGGTTTGACGGTAGTTCCACGGCGAGGGCTTGTGCCCCAGGAGAGATCATCCCTAAAGAAAGTTGAGTGTCGGGCCGAGGGCTGCCTGTTTGGATAACGTGTGGGTGACCGGAGGCAACGTGGTTTTGAGCTTGTGTCCTCCTGCAGCCGAAGCGGGCACTCAATTACGAGGCTACGGCTGCACCCCCTCCCCCTTGCCATTCGCCCGCCTGTAAGAACTCGTTGAATATGTCTACAACGAGGGTAAGTGTTCTCCCTCCCTATACACCATGTTGCTCTCTGTTTGATGAGAGATGACCCTCGGTGCTGCCTCTAATCCGTCGCTGGTTCGCACGTGATGGTGACGTTCATAAATCAACCTCTGCAGAAATCATTTGTTCAGTCAAAGTTTGAGCCACCTGGAATATCTCAGATTGGGTCGACCTACGGCACGACTAGCCTCCCTTCTAGCCCTGTTGGTGTAGAGCAACTGGCCAGGAGCGCAGCGTGGTATTGCGTTTGATTCCAGGACCGGTATACGGATGTTTTACGGATGGCGAAGTGTTTCTTTTGTAGCTCCGGTAGCTTCGCAGCGTACTTTCAAGCCGACGCCAACTTTTCGCTCGCGAGATTCCCGTTCAAAACGTATACGCTCGATTATGCGGCGAGAAGGCGGTGACAATTAATTAAAGCGACCGCACCCGTTTACTCCTGCCGGTGGCATATATACATGCACGGCGCGCGTCAAATCAGACGCGGCTGCTGCAGCGTGACGGGCTTTGAGCGACGCCGCTTCCGCCAGACTGACGCCCGCCGAGCGCGCCGGCCGCGGATGCCCTAGTCACGCTCCATAAAGCCGCGGCCACCCAACTAGGCATCGTCGCCATTCGCAGCGACGCTTCCCACACGTGACGCCGGCAGAGAGCGAACGAACGTTAAACGAGGTAGGGGGCGCTGCGCTCTTCTGTTTTCACCCCTTTCGACCCGTCCTAATCTCGGCGTCTGGCTATACCGTGCACGAGCGCGGCCGCGCTGCAACGCGGCTTACTTGTGTCACATTCACTTTGCGCGCGCGAGCGTGTGCGTGTGTGTGTGTGTGTGTGTGCGTGTGTGTGTGTGAGAGAGAGAGCGTGCTCGAGCGTTCGTTTCGGTGGAGCCCATTCGCAGCTTAGATATTAACGCGGGGCCCGAGAAAAGCAGGGTGGCCCCCCTACCCGCAGAGGCGGCACAGAATAAAGGATTCCCTCTCTCCGGCGACGAGCCCGGGGCCGAGTTAATTACGAATGCTTTGTGCCAGTTGAGAGGCCTGTGGGAAAGGCCCCGTCGTTAGGTGGGAAAAGTAGATTTTGGCACGCCCACCCCTTTTCCTCTGTCTCTCTCTCTCTCTACCCGCAATTACAAGCCCGCGTGCGCGCCCGCGCGCGTTCTGCACGCCGTCGTGTTGTTTCTATATTTTGTTTTTCTAGAAAGGCTCGCAGTTGCTTGGCTTTCGGAAGGCGACGCGTTGACGCGCGCCGCGCATTGCTGTTTCGGTAAGAAAACTGCACGTAGTTATCTGGCCGTTAGTATTGTTTTTTTTTCTGCGCGGAACTAAAAAGATGCTTTATTTTACTTAAAATATATACACCAATAAAGGTAGAGATGCTAAAGGTATAGAAATACCGGCAGAGTTCCTTGTAACCTATCATGAAAAAAAAAATCAAATATACAACGATCACTTCGTTCGCAGCACGTATTCATAAACGAAGAACTCGTTTTAGGTATTTCTGCGTTGCTGTCGTTATAATGATGTTTTCTCGGAAAGCAATATTTCCTAAACGAAAAAACAAACAAACGAACCCGTAATATATTGCATAATTTAAAACTGCGAATAAGGGTTCTTTATAACAGCGAATAGCTTAATAGGAACATTCCAACGCAGGAAGAAAGGTGGCAGGTGGCTAAATTGTATATGCAGGTTCCGCTGCAGATATAGTATGTACGTGGGGTTGTGTGCGGTAACCCATTTCCATGTTAAAAGTATTATCGGCGAGTGCTGGGTAAAGATAACGACTTGAATGCATCGATGCAGAATCGATTTGTTCGGTAGGGGACTGCGCTGGCATGACTTGCAATTACCTGGCACTACTCCTATCCCACGTTAGTGTTGGTTAGGCGTGTTAGAATAAGCGGAGCTACTGGAGGTGGTGAAAGATCCCGTCACCGCGAATCGTGACTACCGCGACTTCGCGACATCACTTTTTTTCCCTTTAGTTCAGGTACGATACGCAGCGTATTACTTTATGCCTGTTATTCATTTATTTATTTATTTATTTATTTATTTATTTATTTGCGAACTGTTGTTCCAACAGTTCGCAAGAGTGCCGACATTGAAAATGATAACGCATGTAACAGAACAGCGCACATTCGCTAAGAGAAACTATTTCGCTACGGAACAGAGTATGCGAAGTCGCGTAAAGAAAAGTAGAACCTGCAGAAACATTTGTGGTCGGATTAATTATAAGCATGACGATTAAGAAAGCGCTACTATAGCTGCGCCCGTAGTCATCGGGGGCTCGATCTACAAGCCTGAGAGAGAGAAAAAAAACCGAGTCAAATCAGCGCGTACAGCGCGTCGTAATTGCAGCCTCCGCGATCAACTTCAGAACCATTTTCAGCGCTAATTGCGGAGGCCAAGCTCCGCTGTGCTGAGTACGGTGAACGCCACCACCTAGGTGGCGTTGGTAGTGCTTCTTGATGCCAGCGTCCCTTCGAATGCTGGCATCGAGACGTCGTTGTGCTGAGACCACCGAAGCGTTCACTGTCGGTGCGCGTTAGTGTCATAATGCAGTACTTCTCTTTTCTGCTCGTAGGCGGCGGCACCGCCCCGAGCAAGAGCGCGGGTACACGGAGGAGTGTTAGATATATAAGGCGCGTCTGTGTAGCTCTCTGCAGATGCGTTTGTGGCGCAATGGGTTAAACGCTCGGCGATCTATCGTCGCGGACCGAGAGGTCGTGGGTTCGATTCCCAAATTTTGCATGTTTGTGGAACTTTTTCTTCTGGTTTCTTTCTTTGTATTATGTTCTATGACGTATTTCCGTGACGGAAATAAGAAGAGAAAAAGAAAGTTCCCAGAGGACCTCATTATTATCGTTACGCTCTGGAAACGGTCCAAAGTCTACCGATAAGCTGTCCACATCCCAAGCGTATACATAAACCGGACTTTGAGAGGAACACAAAACAACACAAAATGCAGAAAACGCCGACGCGCAGGGCGGCGATTGTCGCGCATATGGCACCATTACTCATTCGCCGACCTGCTTCACTCAGCGCTCGCGTAAGAGCCGTTTAAAAGCGCGATACCTGCAGGAAAAGGAGGCGGGAAAGGGGGCGAGGTGGGCTTAGGGGGAGGGAGAGAGAGAGAGAGATGGCGCAGCCGGTATAACAGCAGCCAACGATAACGATGATATTCGGAGTGCTGTTATTATAACCTTCGAGTCTGTGCTACGTGCAAGTGCTGCCGGGTGATCATGCTAACCGCAGCCATACACACTGGGGTTCCGTACCTCCGGAAGAATGCAACAGCGATTAATATCAAGGATACCACGAGCACCGCTCTAAAAAACTTGTTCATGATAATAGTCAACGATTGGTGCGGAACCCGATTTCTAAAGTAGGGTTAAACGTGGACTAAGAAAAAAAAAAAGGGGGGGGGGGAGTGGAGAGAGAGAGAGAGATAGAAAGAGAGACTGAAAGGCCAGACAAGCACGAGGCATCCAAACGCACAGTAGAGAGAGGAGTGACGCGGGATGATGAAGCAATTACTAAACGCACCGAAGGAGGAAAGGGTGGGGGCTGAGGCCAGCTGCCAACGAGATGACAGAGAGAACGAGAAATAAATCCCATAAGGAAGCTGCCTTTAACGACATAAAGAAAGAGACACCGTAAGACAGGGGCGTACGCTGGTAGCTTAAAGCCTCAAACACCGAAAAGAGGGAAAAAAAAAAGAAGGAAGAAAGATGTAACGGCAGCAGCAGAAGAAAAGATAACGAATGAGTACAATAAAAGTACACTGTTCTGGTCTGAGGGCGAGGAGCCTGCCTACATAAGAAACTCTCGAGGTCACCACAAATTAGGGGTGAAATTTTAAGAGGCGCAGATCCGCGGCAGACGTGCTTCTGCGCGAAACAGCAGCAAAGGGTCGAGGGCAGGGACAGCAATTTACGACGAACGAGCACTCGGGACAGGAAAGAGAGAAAGATATAGATATATGTATATATGCCGAGAAACAACGAGTACGCCACGGTGCCCGAGAACTAGAAGAAGAAGTAAAAAATAACAGCTCTTCAGGCGATATTAGAGTCTCTCATCGCTTATCCGAATGTCCGCTCAGTGCGGAGGTGAGCGCGCGTAAAATTAATAGCCATAATAAAAGAGAAGATGAAGGAGAGCGAGGGAGGACGCTAGGTGATGGAGGTAACGGCTGCAGGAGACGCGAGCCATGGGCCGGGCCGAGCGTACGGCAATGGGGATTAACGGAGGTAAGAGAATAAGAAGAAGATAAAGAAGCTCAGAATGCCCGGCGCTTAACTGGGCTTTTATCTTCAACGATGACGGGGCGTGGGACGGCGAACACAGTGGTGGTATGATACGAGCGCACCACCGCCAGCGCTTGGGGCTGAGCGCGAACACGCGCGAATGAGATAAACAACGAAAGGAAACCCGTTCTAAAGACATAAAGCGAGCGATAAGTGTTGGAACTAGCGAACGACGCTGTGCTTGGGGCAAAGAAATACGAGCTCGCCAAAAAGGTGGTTGAGATGCGGAGGAGGACAAAATAATAAGCTGCTGCTGTTAGGTGCGCGTTATTGTACCGCGTTATTCCCACGTTTCAGCATTCACGACCGTATTTTATGTATCCTAAATGCACGCTGCTCCTTTACCCAATTTCTGTTCTGCACGATAACCTGTCTAGTTATCTCTTTCCTTGGTTTTCCCTCTTTTGCTGCGGCGATTCCTTTTTTTTTCTCTTCTTTTTTTTTTGCATGCTGGTAACTTTGATGGTGAAATAAAATTTCGCGTCGAGGTTGTTTTTCTTTCGTGCATTTAGATTGATGAAAAACGGGCTTACTGTGTGTTACTCCAGGGGGTGAAGAGAGCAAGGTTAGCGCGACACACGAGAGGCAGAAGAAGGACAGGTCAGCTAACCAGGAAGGAAAGAAAGAGTGGAGAAGGAAAGGCAGGGAGGTTAACCAGTTCAGCACAACCGGTTTGCTACCCTACACTTGGGAGCGGGATGGGGGAGAATGAAAGATGGGGAGGAGAGAGAGAGAGAGCACATAGCACAGCACACACATCGTCAGCTACAGTTCGTCATTCTTGCGTGGTACGTGACATCACTGTCACGGCCGCTTGTCCAAGCCCGTTTCTTTCAAAAATCTAAGCAGTCTTTTCATCGCCTTCAGCTGCGATGTCTTCTGTCGACGACTAGTGAAAATCGTTTCAACTGACATTGGTCTATTGTCAAGGTGCGCTAAAACGGACGCCAGGGACTGTCTCTGAGCATTATATTCAGGATAGTCGCATAAAATGTGTTCTCGCGTCTCCTCGCAAATACAGGTACGTTGTCGGCCATTCCAATGAGAAAAGAATAAGATTTCGTGAATTGCCACACCTAGCCATAAGCGATAAAGCAGAGTGGCCTCTCTTCGGCGGAGTCCAGTTGGCATTCAGAGATGCATCAAAGAGGGCGGGTGGAATTGACGATTGCTTTAGGTTAGTCTGGCTGCTTGGTGTGCACCATAGAGAAAGCGTGATCTCCTGTGCAAGCACTCGAAGTCTGCATGCTGCGTCGGACCGTGAAAGTGGTATGGCCTCTTCCTGTGTGTCGTCAAGAGCTGCCCGAGCGGCATTATCGGCGTCTTCGTTCCCTATGACGCCGCAGAGACTTGGCAGCCACTGAAACGTCACGTGGTGTCCTTTCTCATGTGATGTATGGAGTAGGTATCTAATATCGAATGCGAGCTATTCGTATGGCCCGCGCCGTAGAGCTGATAGCACAGATTGTAGGGCTGCCTTTGAGTCACTGAAGATTGACCATTGTCGAGGTGGTTCCCGATTGACTAAACAAAGTGCAGCGCGCAGAGCAGCTAGTTCCGCAGTTGTCGATGTCGCTGGGTGGTCAGTCCTAAAGCTGATGGTAATAGCTCTTGCTGGGACAACCACAGCACCGGACGAACACTGGAAGTTTGTGGAACCATCAGTATAAATATGTACACTGTCCGCATACCTCTCGTGCAAAAGAAGCAGAGACAGTTGTTTCAGCACAGGCGACGACAGCTCAGAATTTTTCCTGATTCCTGGTACCCTGAGATGTACTGTGGGGCTAATAAGTCACCAAGGGGGTATGATGGTTTAGATGAAGCGGTGAAGCTCGAGGGAAGTTTGTCGTTGTACTTGACGATAGTTTTAGAGAGAGAGAGAGAAAAAAAACCATTTATTTAGACCATCGAGGTCGTTGATCTTGAGGACGAGTGGGTGGTGTCCTTATTCCAGGACTCCACTTGCCATGGCTGCTCGACATACTTGCTGGACGAGAGCTTCTTGTCCCGCCAGGGTATCGCCGGTCAGCTGTACGATGCTTGGCGTTTGCCAGGAGGTAGTGTTGCAAAGTGGTGATAAGGGGCACGTGCAAAATGTCTGATGTGCGTTCTCAGGACTTCCACCGTAATGTGAGATTGCATTGGATGGTCCCTAGCAATCGCAATAGTTTCCTCTGTTGACGTGTATGTGGGCAAACCAAGGCAAAGTCTGAGTGCTTGAGCTTGTGCTGCCTACAGAACACGAATATTTGTCTTGCAAGTGTTGCTCAGTACAGGTAGACTGTATCTTAGAAAAACAAGAAAGAGAACTCTGTAGAGTTTCAGCATTGCGTCTACTGACATCCGCCACGTCTTTCCTGCCAAGTATTTAAACAACTAGGAATTTGCTGTCAGGCGCTCTTTCACGTAGGCCACGTGCGGGCTCCAACAGAGGTTTCGGTCAATGATTATGCCAAGAAACCTGTGGGTTCTGACATAGGAAATGGTCCGCCCATTGATTGAATAAGGCCTCATTGGTTTGCGAGTAAATGCCGCTAGTGCGCATTTTTCTGTTGATATACTAAGACCTGGTTTACATAAGTAGCTCGCTGTCAAAGTTGCTGCTCTTTGAAGCCGCGCACGTATCTGAAGACGTGTGACTGCCGAAGTCCAGACACAGATGTCGTCTGCGTATATTGAAATCTTGATGGTAGTTGGCAAGTATTCAGCAAGTCCAACAAGGGCGAGGATGAATAGCGTCGGGCTGAGGGCACCGCCTTGAGGAACGCCTCTGCTGGTATAACGTCACGTAGTTGGGCCATCGTCAGTAAACATAAAGAATGATCTTGCAGCCAGGTAACTTGCAATCCACAAAAAGACTCGACCACCTAGGCCAACCATCGCAAGCTGAGCATCGAGAATGGCCTCATGTAATACGTTATTGTATGCGCCCTTCACATCTAAGAATAAAGCTGCAGATAAACGCTTACGGTACCTTTCGTACTGAACATACGAAACGAGATCAACTACATTTTCGGTGGAAGAGTGGTCACGTCGGAAACCAGCCATGGAATTCGGATAAATCTTGTAGTGTTCAAGGTACCATTCCAGGCGTCCAAGGATTAACCGTTCCATTATCTTTCCTACACAGCTGGCCAGCGCTATTGCGCGGTAACAGGTGAGCTAGAGTGGGGATTTGCCCTGCTTCAAGAGTGGCACCAGGCGGCTTACTTTCCATTCGTCAGGAACGTTTCCCTCCTACCATGAGGAGTTGTAAAGACTCAACAATTCTCTCCGTGCGGATTCTCCGAGATAGCACAAGGCTCGGTATGATATACCATCTGGACCCGGAGATGAAGAGCGCCTGCAGAGAGCTAGTGCCGCCTCGAGCTCCTCCATTGTAAAACGAAGGTCCATGCGGTAATCATGGGAATGGGGGACGTCACCTCGGGCTGGATGATCTGGACGAGTCGCTTGGTCGGCGATCCGCGCACAAAAGTATTCTGCGACATCGATGTCTTGCCGCCCTTGGAAGAGCGCGAGCGCCTTGAATGGAAAACGCTGTTCCGGAAGGCAACGCAGACCTTGCACCGTTAGAGCTAACCAGAATTACACACGCTATACTGTCCTGGTACTCTGGGGGAGGCTAATATGGGCTCATAAAGATGTGGAGAAGATCGGTGAACGAGTGTTGTAGCATTTATTCTCTATGGAAACGCGGCCACCGCAGCCGGTGACCGAAAGGGCGAAGTCGTGATTAGCGACAGAAAGTCACAGACTTTGAGCCACCACGGCGCCTCCCTGGTGTGCTGGATCCGTGAAATCATTCGAGAGTGCAGCCGCGACTGCCATCGTATAAGAGGTTGTGCCAGTAGGTTTCATATTGCAAATAAAAATAACGTTCTAAGATTCCTCGTACATTATATTGCACATTGACCTAATTTTTTATTTTTTTAAAGTTAGCTCGGTAGGGTTCACGCAAGTGAGACGTCCTGGATATAAAGCCAAATGCATACGAATCTCTACGGTAGTGATTTAACTGTATTATTGCTGTCAGCTTTCGAGAAAATTTACACTAATACCTTTTATGCGGCTGCGTTGTAGCAGACGACGAAAGGAAATCGTGAAGAGCGTCTAGAATGTCGCGAAATTACATCGAAATCCAGGCTGAAGGATTAACGCGGCGACCCACCAGACAATGTTACATGTTCATCTATGTGTTTCGCCGAATATAAGTAGTTTTTATCATAAGATACTGTAGGAGATGGTTGCTTTGGGCACCTACTATTAGCGTCAAATGAAACGCGAACAGCAGAGCGCGTGCCCGAAACATAACTGAAAGTATATATAGTGTGCGCCGTCCAGTCATCACCATTGACAGGCGCGCACATTCGGTTTCACCGCACATCGCGATGATTCTGATGCTACGATATTTCTATTTTGGTTTTGGTACTCTTTTATTTGAAAGCGAGAAATGAGAACGGCGAAGTAATGATAACGGCACAATGAAACCGCAATGATAAGAGGAATGATAACTGTAGCACGCGCATCGCTGTTCGGGTTTTATTTGACACCGATAGCACATTCGGTTTCGCCGCACTGTGCAATAATATTCGTCCTATACTGCGATACATTTGCTTCTGTTTTCTTTTATTTTTTATTTTCTCACTTTCGAACAAAAGAGAACCACAAGAGAAACAAAAATATTGCAGTATATGGGGGAACGTCATCGCGCAGTGCTGTCAAATTGGATCTGCGCGCCTGTCAACGGTGATGACTGGACGGCGCGCACTATACCTTCAGTTATGCTTCGGCCTGCTGTAAACGCTTCGCTGTTCGCGTTTAAGTTGACGCCGACAGCACATGGACATGCGTTGTATTGGTATCTAACCGAAGTATTCAAAGGAAAAAAAAAAGGGTGTTTTCAAGTTCGTCACATTTATATATACCAGTCGGCAGTAGGAAGCGGCCTGAAAAGCGATTATGTCGCTGAGCTCTCTTCGAGTCCCAGGAGGATATGAAAAGATAGAGAAGTGTACATTGACTGTTAAGAGACGGAGAGCACGAGAGAAGTAAACGAAGAAAGAGATGCATCTAATTTAGGTTCATAGTTTTATGTGTAGAGAGAATTCACGAGGAGAACCCGACTCCCAGAAGAGGAATTCGTTAACAGCAACACGACGATATTGCTAAGGCTGAAGTATCTGCATATCAGATTTCAACCGCCGTGAGCTGAGTTTTCAATCGTGAGGTCATCTTTTTCCCTTTCTTACATTGATAGAGAAGACACGTATGAGGCAGCTGTTTTAACGTGCATTGTCTACTTCATGGCCACCTCGGCCAGTTCTTCGTTCTTTGAAGCGAAAGTTCTCGGATCTTCTGTCTGCTGATCTATACGACTCAGTGCGTAACAAACATCGGCTGTTGTAGGCCGCAGAAGAGTCTCCGATACGGCCGTGCAATTAACGATTCACGGAGGAACGAACAATGTGGAACGACAAGCGAAGGACGATTAAGGGTCTGTTTTCGCGTAACTGTGGGAATGCGACGTCGGTGTAGTGTCCAGGCGGACGGTTTTCATTCAGTAGCCTACCTTTTTTTTTTTTTTTCGCGGCTTCGAGCGATGGTAGACCGAAACGTCCGCCACGAAGGAAAGTATAATACACAGATAGGATGACGACGCAAGGTGCTGCAGGTGAAGGAACCTTTTGAAGGGCAGCAAGCCTTTGTTAGGCGAAGAATGAATTCCATGCTATCGTCAGTGATATATGCCCCATTTTGTCATCACTGTTTGCCCACAGCGGTGGGTCAGTGGACGAGTGATTGTAGAACACGAGCGCGCCAGTTCGTGCCTCATCCAGGGTGACAGCATTCGGACGGGGAAACGAAATTCAAGAACACTCGTTCGCTTACCGAGATTCGAGTGGTAATTACAGGAACCCAATTGGTCAAAGTTCATCCGGTACCCTTCGAGATTGCCCCTAGAGCAGCCGCAGTGTCTTTCTGGGGAACTCATCAATAAATCGAATCTGCGCGGGTTCTCACAGCGCACGTTTGCAGTGCACATCCGTGTGCTGGTCCGCCGTCGAGCTCACCTGAAACATTGCCTGACACAGCCGAGGTCATCGCAAAAAGAATAATAATAAAAAAACATAAACTACCTGGAATCGCGCAAATGCGAATCGTATCTGAAAGATGATAGACTGAAGGGTTAGTCTCGGCAAAGTGCGAGCCGCTTGCTACGAGCAGCTCTTTCAACCTGATGATTGTACTTTCGGCAGGGACGACGCGGGCATCGATATCGGACGAGGTGCCCTTTTTTCACATTTCTTTTTTTTTTAGTTTATCGCTGAGATCATTGAGACGCTGACGATCATTGAGACGGAGCAGACACGGCGATTCCGCAACTGCAGCAGGGCAGTCCTTACAACAGCTATTGCTTATGTTAAAAGAGAAACTTTGCGGGCACAACGAATACCGAGCGACACTGCCGCTGTTGACAGAGAGGTACGATAAGGTTGATACGACGGCGCGCGCGGTTGTGCGAAAGCTTTTAGTCCGGCCAGGCGCAACAGCGCGTGACGGTGAGGTCACGGTGGCGCTTTTCTTTCGCTGTTACGAAGAACGCACTCAATCGGGCGCGCCGCTCTATCAAAGGGAGCCGTCGCCCGAAGGAAGGTCTCGCCCGGAGAGGACGTGGGTTCCCGCGGCCGCCCCACTCTCGGTTCAAGCGCGCCGGCGGGAATTTGGGCCTCCGCTTTTCTACCGCAGTTGCTTCGCGAATTTCGTGGTTGTTGCCACAAGCACCCATCCTAAGGTACTACTTATCTTTCAACCTAAAAAAAAAACGAAGGAAAAAAACACGGAAGAACGCAAGCATCAAGAACGAATGAGGCGCAGGCGCGCGTTCCCGTCGATCGAGCGTTGAACTTGTTTGCGTGCTAGCGCTCGATGCTTAGACCGTAGTGCGCCATGGGCTTTCCCATTGCCGTGCCCGGCTGCTCCACTTTGCTTCGACGGCGAAAGTAACGACGAGTTTCGCGCACAAAGAAGCGAAGCGATCTTTTCTTAGTTTTCCGCAAAGTACATTCCGCGAGGTATAGCGGCGTTTCGTTAGTATCCACCGGGCCGAGAGTTCGGCGAGTAGCAATCATGTTTTTTCCCCTTCTCCCGCTTCGCGCTGCACTCAGCAAAATTAAGGAATAAAGGAGTCCAGATTATGAGGAACGGATACCGAAGAGCCTGTCGAGGAGATGCGAAGGAGGTCGAGCCGCAGCAATAGCGGAATCGATGCAAAAAAAAAAAAAATGAAAGGTCGAGTAGAGAACTGCGGAAACCAAATAGCGTTCTCCGTTTCGTCGCTGAGGCTCGCCTCCTCTCCTCTGTTCGCAAAGGGAATCGCGTGCGATGCGGAACGGAGATGAGGAGGCACTGCCTGAACGCGCGCGCAAACGGAACCATCTTGATCGGCAAAGTTGATCGGCGGTGATGGTGGCGTCGACGAGGGCCCGGGCGGGCGGGCCGGCAAGCAGCCTTGCAGGCCAACTCCAAACCCGTGAACCGAGGAGAGACGGCGTCGGAACAAAGCGAAACGCAAAGCACAGATGAAAGAAAAGAGAGAGAAGAAAAAGAAATAAGAACTTAACGTATCGCTGTGCTTTGTCATTCTGTTTTGGGGAAGGGGGGGGGGGGGTCATTTGATTTTTCTCGCCTGCACGAGCTAGCGTAGAGGGCGGGGATAACGCGGTGATTTAGTAGAGAGGAGAAAAAAAGAAATATATAAAAGTACGTAAAGGAGGGCAAGCTGGCAGGCCTTGCATGTCTGTCGAAGGAGATGGGAAAAAGCACTGGAAGACAGAGAGAAGAAGAGAGACAGAAAGAGAGTGGCGAGAGTAAAATAAAGAGAAAATGGAGGGAGGGGGAAGTATATATATATCTACAATGCGTCACGGGAGGCCCGCAAGCGGAGACTAATCAATACGTACGTTTGGAGGAGAGCCGATGAGCGAGAAAGAGAAAATAACGTTCGGCTTTCTATCTTTTTCTTTTTTTATTCTTCTTCGTGCTACGGCCTTTCGTGCACCCCTTTTCTCCATCTTTTTTTTTTCTTTTTTCTCTCAGCGCATTCTCCGCCCGTCGCGGTCCCCCTCCTGCTGTTCTAGTTTTCCTTCTTTGCTTCCTTTCCCGTTTTGTCAGACCCCCCCTCCCCCCCTCCTTCCTTGCATCCTGCCCTCCGCGACGCATCTCTGTCTGTTTCTGGTTTTGTATGTACTGCTATTTTCTCCCTTCGTTCGCTCGTTTTCGGATAAACTCTTGTACGACGTCCTCTTTCACGTGCAAACACAGTGACGACGACGACGACACCGTCAGGGCAGAAGCCAGACGGCACTGGCAAAAATGCAGAAAAAAAAAACAGCCAGTCAATTAGAACGGCCAATAAAATTGGGAGGACGCTTAAGCTTCGCTTTTAAGAGTGGAACGCGATAACATTCAAAGATCCCTGACTGCTACTCATGGTTCCCGACAACTGGAGCTTATGCAACCGTAATGGTTACTGGCAAACACTGGCGGCGAACGCTATGCACGTAGGCGAGCTTTCTGGTGGAAACGCGGCCTCTTGCGAGGGCCAATCCTGGAGATAGTGCACAACCGTGCCAAAAAAAAATTACATAATTTTCAGGTTTCCGTATTTGTTTCGCACTTTTAATATTTCTGTCTGAGAAGATTTAACATAAACGACATGCGCTGTAGGTGTTTTGTTTCATGACATTTGTTTGTGGATTGTCATTCTCAAAATTCCGAGGAATAGCTTTGCCAAGAATGCAAGACAAGGTATGAGCAACATTAATTATAGGATTGTGTGGCATACCTAAACGTGGTTGAGGATGATTTTCTCGGCCGCGGGCGCCAATGCTGACGCCGACGCCGGATTTTCTGCGACACGGGGCCCTAAACGCTATCGCGTTAAAAGGGGACTAGCAAACTCCTACGGCTGATGCGAGAAATAGGAGGAGAGTACCTCTTACTTTCTCTTACTCTTGCTTAACTGCTTTCCTTACAAATCATGGTCGATGCCACGTCGACCGCCCCACGAACAACAGTCTTGAGAAAAAGGGATAACTTATTTTAGATGTATACATAAATAATTGAAAGAGTGCGCTGGTCTGGGCTGGTTGGTACATCATTAGAACGGGAACAAACAGCGCTAGGACGGGACGAAGTGAGTAGACTAGACTAGGCGCTATTATTGTTTAGATGTGTAGAAATGAGCGTTCAGTTTTTAAGGAAAAAGAAAACAAAAAGAAACCCGAAAGGAAGCGATGCAGTGCAGGAGGACGCTTCCGTCCCCCCCCCCCTTTTTTTTTTCTTTCACCACATGAACAAAGGCCAGAGACATACCTAAAAACCTGAGCCCGCGCTTTTTCCCCATTTTCCCCGAATTCAATTCCCTAGGGCTCCTCCTGATGACCTCGTTTCTTCCCTCCCTGTTCTCTCTCTCTCTCTCTCTTTTTCTTTCAGACGTTGCAGAGTCATAGCACCAGCTTTGGCCCAGTTCTCTGACGACTCTCTTTGTGCGAATGAGGCCGTTCGTTCACTCCGAAGTTCGTAATCTCCGATTAATTTACCATGGATTCTGCGACGGATTGCGTGGCGCTGCGCTTCCGAAAGGCTGCACGATTTATATGACTACCCGCGACGAACAAAACGTTTGCTGCCGCTTGCCTGATTAACTGATTCACTGGCTGAGTAGTAACTCACTAACTTGTCAATTGAGAAGTTGGTTGATGAAGAACAGTGTCATGCATGGTGACGTATAACATCTACGCACCAGAAAAACATGCACGACGACACTAACGCGCCTAATTAAGAAAATACGAACTAGGCAACAGGGCTTAATAAAATGCGTCGCAAGCGGTTAAAAGATGCAAGCACAGGACTTGACCCTTGAGAGAGAGAGAGAGAGAGAGAGAGAGAAGGCGAAGCAATGACAGGGACGTTAGCCAGGGTTAAGTACCGACTGGCTACCCTGTGCTGGGGAAAGGGTTAAAGGGAATAAAAGGTGGTAGAAGAAACAAATGAAAAAAAAAATAAAGTGAGAAAATTTCACACAACAACGCGATGACAAGCGCTACAACCTTCAAAGTCGGTACGTTGGGCACGTTGGTAATCCATACCGAAACCATTCGCAGCGTGAAACGACAAGAACTACACAGAAAAGATACCTGCATCTTTTCTGTGTGGTTCTTGTCGTTCCGCGCTGTGAATGATTTCAGTTCAAAGTCGGTCGCACAATTCACAAGCCCTCCATAACTTGAGCAGAGCCCTTAAGGCCTTGAGTGCCGAAACCCTTCTGGACCAGTGTCCTAAAACTTTTTCCTCTGTGAAGGCGCGATCGTCCAGTTTTTCGAGCGCGGTCGCGAGCATTTTAACACGAAAGTGTTTTATTCCGGGGTCCACCAAGACTTCACTGACGTATTTCCGTCACGGAAATACGTCATAGAACATAATACAAAGAAAGAAACCAGAAGAAAAAGTTCCACAAACATGCAAAATTTGGAAATCGAACCCACGACCTCTCGGTCCGCGACGATAGATCGCCGAGCGTTTAACCCATTGCGCCACAAACGCATTTGCGGAGGGCTACACAGACGCGCCTTATATATCTAACCAATGCCTCCTAAAAAAAACTATGCCTGGGACGTGAGCCGGAGACGCGGCGCCCTACCCTTTCCGTTTTCCTCCTCTCCACATAGTACAACCCCTAGATCCTCTCGCGGCGAACGCTTGCAACACACCTGCGGCGGCGGCGCGTCGCCGTGCCATGGTAACTCGAGCAGACGACGCACGCCCGCCTTTGCCTACCGTGACCTTTGCTTCACCAGACGACATTCATGCTACATATTGTCGCGTTGAAGTGGCGGTCTTTGTCAGTTGGCAAAGAGAGGAGGTGACTTGGGATAACAGTAGCCTTTATTTGGACGAACTTGTGTCCATAAGCGAGCTTCTGGCGAAACTATTCGGCAGCGGCGAACACAGCATGCACGGTTGACCGTCGGCAGAAAGAATGCCAGCGTTATCTCCAACGCGCTAGCGACGCGGCGCTGTACAGGAGTTAATGACGAGATAAATTTTGAGCGTAGCTCTCTTCGCCACGCATTTTTTTTCCCACGATTTCGCCACGCATTTTTTATTGCGATAGCAATTATATGGACACTTCAACCGGATTTCTGCCGTCGGCGTCGCCGTCGCCGTCGCCGTCGCCGTAGCCGTCGCCGTCGCCGTCGCCGTCGCCGTCGTCGTCGCCGTCGCCGTCGCCGTCGCCGTGAGGTTCCGTATAGATAAAATCTTCACCGCGCGCCGTATGCCCGAGCGCAAGCGTGCTGGGACGCACGCTATCACGGAGAGCGAACGCACTCAATCCCCCACGCGCAAGCAACGAAGCGGGAAGCCAGCGCCGGAGCGAGCGGGGGGGGGGGGGGGGGCACTTCTACTGTGCCAACAACCGCGCTCGTCGCTCGGCCGCACGGTCTCTTATCTCTCCCGCGCGCAAGCAAGGAAGCGGGAAGCCAGCGCCGGAGGAAGCCGGGGGGGGGGGGGGGGGGGGCGCACTTCTGCCAACAACCGCGCTCGTCGCTCGCCGCACCGTCTCTTATCTCCACACGGCTCTGACCTTTTGCACTATGCGGTCGCCGCTCAGTTTCTGTTGAAGCGATAGACCGCACGTACCTTCGCCCGCTGCGGCGTATATGCGCTTGCTGCCAGCGTTTTGACAGTCGTTGTCCGCAGTCATTCAGTGTGATCTATTCATGTTTGTTTGTGCGCGCTCACACCACGCTTGTTCATTCAGTTAGTAATAGTCGGGCCACATTTTCCAACGCACGCTACACATGCAATGCTGCCCGGATCGGCAGTGCAGCGCTACAGGTGTGTCCCTTCGCACGCGCGCTGCCCACGGTAAGCGCTTCTCATCAACACCACCGTTTCACACGCGCCTTCTCGTGGTCATCGAGTCTCTCTTCATGTCGGTCTACTTACGCCGCAGCACACCTGCTTACTTAATCAGCTCATGTTTACTACAATTCATATTGTTACCAAAGCCGCTCACCTTACTTCGTATGACATTGCTGTGTTGCTATCGCATTCATTGCTTCGCCCTTAGGGCGAAACTGTGACATTTTTTACCACGATTTTACCAATCTTTACAAAGTTTTAACTCTTCTTCGAAAATCTGCCAAGTGACTGTAATGCTCAAAACTTCAAAACTCATTACACGGCATTGTCGAAAGACGGCCGAAAAAAGCTTATAAAAAAGCTAGGACTTGGACTCGGCCGGCATCTTCTGCCGGACGGCCCAGAGCTGGTCTTCCTTCGAAGAAAAATTTTGTCACGCAGCAGGCGCGCGCTCTACGCCGCACCTCAAATGCACGCCACGAGCGCGCAAGCAACCGCCTGCACAACGCGTATAGTTACAGTGATTCTGGCCACTGTAGCGTACTTTCTGTAACGTAGTCAGCTGCGCCGACACAGCGTTGCCGACAGCGTCACTCCGGCAGTACAGTCGCTAGCGCCAACACGCGGCGCTAGCTCGCAACGCACGGCAGCGTACCTCCAATGGCAAAGCAAGCGACGTCCCAGGCATTGTTTTTTTAGGAGGCATTGATCTAACACTCCTCCGTGTACCCGCGCTCTTGCTCGGGGCGGTGCCGCCGCCTACGAGCAGAAAAGAGAAGTACTGCATTATGACACTAACGCGCACCGACAGTGAACGCTTCGGTGGTCTCAGCACTACGACGCCTCGATGCCAGCATTCGAAGGGACGCTGGCATCAAGAAGCACTACCAACGCCACCTAGGTGGCGTTCACCGTACTCAGCACAGCGGAGCGTGGCCTCCGCAATTAGCTCTGAAAATGTTTCTGAAGTTGATCGCGGAGGCTGCAATTACGACACGCTGTACGCGCTGATTTGACTCGGTGACGATTCAGTTACGTGCTTTGTCTTGCGCGTTGTATTAGTGTGTCAGTTACGTGCTTCGTCTTTCGCGTTGTGCTAGCGTGTGCAGTGTAGTGCAGCTTCCATATGCACGACGGTTGCTCATGGTCATCGACGTTGGTAGTCGTGATGGAGGAGACGTGCCACCAGGCGTCAGCGTGGGTGCATCAACGCCTAAGGGCGCTTTAGCCACAAAACACCAATAGACATTATATATCAATGTGCAATAAACATTACACTACTTCTGTGAAGACATGTTTCACTTTCGTGTTCTATACCGATTCCTATATAAGAGGGATCAACCACATTTTTTTCTTGCCCCACTGAAACGGGGACAGCCACACAGGAGGTGCTTGATCGTCTCCTCGCAGATACAGTTGTCGCAAGCAGGGCTGTCGGCCATTCCAATGGGGAAGGAATATGCGTACGCAGACTCTGTTCTGCGTAAGCTTGCGTGCGAGGTAGCGAAGCCTTGTGGCTGCATCTGTTCTCGACAGTGGTATTGATATAATATGGGCACCATCGTGGGCCGATCGGGCAGCGTCATCCGCACTGTGATTTCCCGAAATTCTCCCGATATGGTAGATTATGTTGGGCTCCTAGTCGATTGATTTGACTCGAGGGCTCCTGTCTAAATACACGAGGAAGGAGAAACTGTTTTTCTCGGAAACCACTGCACCGAACTTGATGCATGTTGTTGCATTTCAAAACAAAATGTCATTCTAGTGAATGCTAGAAGCGGATTTTCTTTTATTTACGTTGTTTATTCTGTAAATAAAGGCTTTATAAATTGAATATTTTGAGAAAACGATACTATAAAGTTAACATCTCTGTAGCTCATCAGTGAAAGATGATATCACAATTCCGTTAATTGCATCTAACAGCATATCTAAAGCTTAGAGAATTGATACTGGGCTTACTGATACTGAGCTTAGAGAGATACTGGGCTTTTAACTACGCCATTTATATATGAGTAGGACTTTTGTAAATCACGTGTAAACATTGTAACGAATTCACATGATATATAAATTAAACTATAAATACTTTCTGATTTTAATGTTCTAACAGATGTCGTTTGCAGAACTGCGGTATCTGTCCATAGTCGCGGATCTGTAAACTTCGTGCTTCTATTTTTTTCTTGTTTTTTAACTTACCGACTTCCGGCAATTTTTGTTAGAACGTTCAGACCCTAAATGAAAATTCCGCTTCCAACAGTCACTAGCATTTAGCTTTCTATCTGAAATGGAACAATTTTATATAAAATTAGCCCAGGGCTATCTCAGAAAAGCACTTCTGCGTTTTACATGTTTTTAATACGCGGAATCGGAGTGTTGGCCGAGCTAAATCTTCCTCGTAAATACTACAACAGCTCTCGGTCAGCGAGCCTGTGAGAACATATTTCTTTCATCACGCGACTGAAGCCACATAGCATGTTCATTACTGTGGGAAAATACATGTAAAAAATCTCGCCTTGCTAGGTAAGTGGTTTAACGAATGTGCAAGGAGATCAACATTTAACGAAGCCTATTAAATTTATAGTGATGCTTAGTAGATGGGAGCTTGTTGCATATGCTCAATTCAAGAATAACATTACTGATGTTCCTACAAGAAGTACGGCCGGCTAGAAAATCTTAAAAGACCTGGAACTTGCAAAAAAAAAAAAAAAACTGGATTATCGTCAAGCCTAGTCACATAACATCAAGTTCATAACACCTCCCTGCCTTTCATTTATAATTTTCTCTCTCTCTCTAAGTTTTAATGCGTAATTCCATTTGTCCTGGAAAACGGGTCCTGTAAGCTTTTGTGACCGACTGTTATTTCCATGTTTTAGATACAGCTGTCCCTAATTATTAAAAATAGGTGATTCAAGACGTAATGATGTTTGTTTTTGCTAGCCAAGATTGACAAGTAGGGCGGACAAGAGAAAGCTCCCAGACCGATTATTTAGTGGCGAAATTAAGCAAAATTAGCAGATCAAGTTAATTGTTTTCAATGCGAGGCTGCCAGTGCCAATTAGACATTTGTAACCAATGACGAGGTCGTTGTAAATCTGCTTTTAAAGCGGATCAAAAGGTCTCACTGAGAAAAAAATAAAAAAAAAAGCTGTCAAAGAGGTTACGGCCTAATGAATTGCGTGCTAAACCAAGACTGAGCGCGTCGGGAGGGCGCACAGCCAATCATTATAGTACACAACAGTGCAGAATCCACGCCGTCAATCAAAAGCAAAGAAAAAAAAAAAACGTTGCACGAGTAGATGCCGCTGGCTGAAAAACAGGTCCTTGCAGTCCGCCGCCACGCGAATCCACCATCAAATTGCACCAACAACGTTTCGTTTCCTTCTTTCGGGTGACAAGCCTTACCCAAGCGCGGATCACTGGCCGAGATTGCTTGCTCCTGGTGGCGCGCAATGCGACGTCACATGCACCACGTGACGTAACTAAAGGCGTGATCACGCGCGCTCCTGACGCGCTCGGTTTCGGCGTCACGCGCAAAGTAGGGCGGAACTCTTTGTGACAGCGTCAACGTAAACAAGGATGTTTGGTCCCTGTTAAAATCCGATATTGTTATGAGCTTACAATTAGCTGCAAACGCACAGCTGGCGTTCCTTGAACAGCGTTTAAATAAGAACAAACAATCACTTAGAGTTCGCTATTAAAAGGCGGTAGTGTAAAAGGTGCTGACTTCATCAAACGTCCGTCTATACGCCCGGAAGTGGCCTATACAGCGGCCTTACAGAAATGGCACGCTTTACAGGAGTAGAAAAAAGTAAAGGGCAGGATGTGTTCTTAGATGGCTGTCTAGTCGACAGCACAGGAGGGCATTAAAGACCGATCGTTACTTCTCTTTTCCTCGTTCGCTCACTCATCCGAATAATATTTATTTTTAATTATTATCTAGAGAAATATTCCATTTAGTTCATTCGTTCATTCACTCCTGCATTCATTCACTCATCAGTCAGTCAGCAGCCGGTCACGTCTCGTAAGTTGTATCGCTTACAGTGTAAAAGTGCCCACAGAAAAGGCACGCTTTACAGGAGTAGAAAAGCAACGGGTAGGATGTGTTCGCAGTTGGCTATCTAGTCGACAGCGCAGTAGGGCATTAAAAACCGATCGTTCCTTCTATTTTCCTCGTTCGCTCACTCATCCAAATAATATTGTTCGCTTAGTCATCCGAATAATATTTACTTTTAATTATTATCTAGACAAATATTGAAGTTAGTTCAATCGTTCAGTCACTCGTACATTCATTCACTCATCAGTCAGTCAGCAGCCAGTCACGTCTCGTAAGTTGTCTCGCTTACAGTATAAAAGTGTCTTACAGAAAGAGCACGCTTTACAGGAGTAGAAAAAGCAACGGGCAGGATGTGTTCGCAGTTAGCTATCTAGTCGACAGCGCAGTAGGGCATTAAAGACCGATCGTTCCTTCTATTTTCCTCGTTCGCTCACTCATCCAAATAATATTGTTCGCTCAGTCATCCGAATAATATTTACTTTTAATTATTATCTAGACAAATATTGAAGTTAGTTCAATCGTTCAGTCACTCGTACATTCATTCACTCATCAGTCAGTCAGCAGCCAGTCATGTCTCGTAAGTTGTCTCGCTTACAGTATAAAAGTGTCTTACAGAAAGAGCACGCTTTACAGGAGTAGAAAAAGCAACGGGCAGGATGTGTTCGCAGTTGGCTATCTAGTCGACAGCGCAGTAGGGCATTAAAGACCGATCGTTCCTTCTATTTTCCTCGTTCGCTCACTCATCCAAATAATATTGTTCGCTCAGTCATCCGAATAATATTTACTTTTTAATTATTATCTAGACAAATATTGAAGTTAGTTCAATCGTTCAGTCACTCGTACATTCATTCACTCATCAGTCAGTCAGCAGCCAGTCACGTCTCGTAAGTTGTCTCGCTTACAGTATAAAAGTGTTACTTACAGAGTACAAAAGCAACGGGCAGGATGTGTTCGCAAGACAGCGCAGTAGGGCATTAAAGACCGCGTTCCTTCTCTTTTCCTCGTTCGCTCACGCTTTACAGGGTAGAAAAACAGTATAAAAGTGCAACGGGCAGGATGTGTTCGCAGTTGGCTATCTAGTCGACAGCGCAGTAGGGCATTAAAGGATCAGTTCGCTCGGTCAGGGAGTTCATTCGTTCATTCGTACGTCAGTTCACGTCTCGTAAGTACAGTATCAAAGACCACGCTTTACAGGAGTCGTTCACAGTTGGCTATCTATCGACAGCGCAGTAGGACATTGAAGACCGATCGTTCGTTCGCTCATCTAACATTTACATTCAAATAATTAGTTCGTTCATTCAGTCATCATTCACTCATTAGTCCGTCAGAATCAAAAGTTGTCTCGCTTACAGTATTACTTTTACAGGAGTTATTGGCTATCTAGTCGATAGGGCATTAAAGACCGATCGTTCCTTCTCTTTTCCTCGTTCGCTCAGTCATTCGAATAATATTTACTTTTAATTATTATCTAGACAAATATTCAAGTTAGTTCATTCGTTCATTCACTCGTACAATCATTCACTCATCAGTCAGTCAGCAGCCAGTCATCTCGAAAGTTGTCTCGCTTACAGTATAAAAGTGCCTTACAGAAAGAGCACGCTTTAAGGAGTAGAAAAAGCAACGGGCAGGAGTACAGTTGGCTATCTAGTCGACAGCGCAGTAGGGCATTAAAGACATCGTTCCTTCTCTTTCCTCGTTCGCTCAGTCATTCGAATAATATTTACTTTTAATTATTATCTAGACAAATATTGAAGTCTGTTCATTCGTTCATTCACTCGTACATTCATTCACTCATCAGTCGCCAGTCACGCCTCGAAAGTTGTCTCGCTTACAGTATAAAAGTCAGAAAGAGCAGTTTACAGGAGTAGAAAAAGCAACGGGCAGGATGTTTCGCACTCGTACATTCATTCACTCATCAGTCAGTACATTCATTCAGCAGTCAGCCAGTCACGTCTCGTAAGTTGTCTCGCTTACAGGAGTAGAAAAAGCAACGTATAAAGTGTTTGAAAACCGATCGTTACTTTCCTCGTTCGCTCAGTCATCAGAAAATATTTATTTTTAATTATTATCTAGAGAAGTCACGCTTTACAGGAGTAGCCTCGAAAGTTGTCTCGCTTACAGTATAAAAGTGCCTTAAGTAAGAGCACGCTTTAAGGAGCACAAAAGCAACGGGCAGGATGTGTTCGCAGTTGGCTATCTAGTCGACAGCGCAGTAGTTAAAGACCGGTCGCTCCTTCTCTTTCCTCGTTCGCTCAGTCATTCGAATAATATTTACTTTTAATTATTATCTAGACAATATTGAAGTCTGTTCATTCGTTCATTCACTCGTACATTCATTCACTCATCAGTCAGTCAGCAGCCAGTTCTCGTAAGTTGTCTCGCTTACAGTATAAAGTGCCTTACAGAAAGAGCACGCTTTACAGGAGTAGAAAAAGCAACGGGCAGGATGTGTTCGCAGTTCGCTATCTAGTCGACAGCGCAGTAGGACATTGAAAACCGATCATTAAAGACCGACTCGTTCCTTCTATTTTCCTCGTTCGCCACTCATCCAAATAATATTGTTCGCTCAGTCATCCGACTAATATTTACTTTTTATATTATCTAGACAAATATTGAAGTTAGTTCAATCGTTCAGTCACTCGTAATTCCTTCATCATCAGTCAGTCAGCAGCCAGTCACGTCTCGTAAGTTGTCTCGCTTACAGTATGAAAGTGCCTTACAGAAGAGCACGCTTTACAGGAGTAGAAAAGCAACGGGCAGGATGTGTTCGCAGTTCGCTATCTAGTCGACAGCGCACTAGGGCATTGAAGACCGATCGTTCCTTCTCTTTTCCTCGTTCGCTCAGTCATCCGAATAATATTTACTTTTAATTATTATCTAGACAAATATTGAAGTTAGTTCATTCGTTCATTCACTCGTACAATCATTCACTCATCAGTCAGTCAGCAGCCAGTCACGTCTCGTAAGTTGTCTCGCTTACAGTATAAAAGTGCCTTACAGAAAGAGCACGCTTTACAGGAGTAGAAAAGCAACGGGCAGGATGTGTTCGCAGTTGGCTATCTAGTCGACAGCGCAGTAGGACATTGAAGACCGATCGTTCCTTCTCTTTTCCTCGTTCGCTCGGTCATCAGAATAATATTTATTTTTAATTATTATCTAGACAAATATTCAAGTTAGTTCATTCGTTCATTCACTCATCAGTCAGTCAGCAGTGTTACGGTTGACGTAGGACAGCCCGTTTAAAAGGATTAACGGAGGCGGTCTCCCCATCGTGCTTGGTTGTCGCGTGCGGGACGCAGTAGTGGCCGATCCATTTGAGCGCAGGTGCGGGGAGGCGATTAGGCCCGCCTTCTACGAAACGTTCTTCCGGAGCATCTAGAACGCAGTAGTGTCTGATCCCTTAGTGTACAGGTGCAGGGACTGGGACGCCCGAGTGACTGATCCTTTTGTGTACTTGTGCGTGGGGGGGGGGGGGGGGGGGCGAATAGGCCCGCCTTCCACGAATAACGTCTTCAGGAGCCTCGGGTTGCCGCCAGCGGAGGCAAGCCCGGGGAAACGTCGCCTAGGCGAGAGGGAGCTGCTGCCGCATCCCCCCCAACTGGACTTGCCTGTCACGTGACTGGAGCGACACCCCGCCTCATTGTTAGAGGGCCCATTTAAGCGGCCCCGCCATGTATTTTCATTCATTCATTCTCTTCTTTGCAATCCTTCAACATGAAATAAACCGTGCAAGTTTCGCACTTAAAATCGTCTCGCCCTGCCTGGTCGCCATGATCTACCGGACGCCTACAGCCTGCCGGCAGCGCTACGCTACCTAGAAGAGATGCCGGTCGAGGTTGTAGTAGCAGGCGCCCCAACAACTGGCGGATCGCGGTAGGATGGAACCGGACATCAACGCGAGCCCCAACAGCAGCCAGTCACGCCTCGGAAGTTGTCTCGCTTACAGTATAAAAGTGCCTTACAGAAAGAGCACGCTTTACAGGAGTAGAAAAAGCAACGGGCAGGATGTGTTCGCAGTTGGCTATCTACTCGACAGCGTAGCAGGGTGCCTCTAGTTCCCATCTTCTATAACGTTTTCCATCCTCCGCTCACCCACTAAATAAATAAATAAATAAATAAATAAATAAATAAATAAATAAATAAATAAATAAATAAATTGTTCATTGGTATTTCGCTCATTCATTGAAAAGTCAGTCAGCCAGTAACAGCAACACCCTTTACAGGAGTAAAAAAAAAGCAGCCATGGATAGGATGTGCTCATATTTGGCTGTTTAGTAGACTGCCTAGGATAGCATGATGCCGTGCTCTCCTAGGATGGCTATACGTATGACTCACAAACTCCGAGCTTGCGTCTCTTGTTCTGCCTCGCTTTCCGCCACGTCATATTCTTCACCCTTCTTGCGCAGCGCTTCTGAATGATTGCGCACTGAGCGACAAAATTATATTTAATGCGGTTCTTAAGTTTTCCCGAAGGCGGTGCTCGAGGGGAACAATTACAGGCAAGTGTCGGAAGGGTAGATCCGGCTGCAGCCAGCAACATCCTCGTTCACCCCTTCTTCCTATAAAGGGGTACAAAAGCACGCTCCTCCTGTCCCTCTTACCCTCCTGCTTTGTCACCCTTTCCCCTTTCACTTTTCTTTCCATCAGTCATCCATTACTCAGTCAGTCAAGCATATATTCCGTTGATCACCTGACCCTAAAGTTATTTGCAGTTTTGCTGTCCCCCCCCCCCCCCCCCCCACACACACACATATATATATATATATATATATATATTATTTCTCTACTACAAATTGTAATGTTGTTCGCTCTTAAACAGGCATGGTTGAAAGATATGGTCTTCCAGTCAAGCACAATGCAGTTTGGCAGGCCTGCTTGTTGTAGCCTGTATTTCTTGTCCAATAATGAATTAACGTTGTTATAGATATTGATTCAACGAGAAGAAAAGAAAACGGACTAAACCGGTAGGCAACCAAGCTGTCAAGAAGGCGACTTACGCGTGAAAAGACAGCGCGTCGACCGCGTGCACCCTTAGAAGTGAATAAGGGTGTAAATCGGTCCGCAACTCGCACCCTTACAGACGAAAGCGGTGTAAGGGTGTGAGATATAGACCGTTTTACACCCTTACTCACTCATGAGGGTGTAAATCATTTTACGGCGCGCATTTCGAATCGCAGCGGGCCGCGGCGTGCTTGGGCTGAAAGGAGTGCAAAAGGGGGCGTCCACTGACCGATGCATATGAATACTGGCTCCCCCGCGTACTGCTCCCTGGCAGCCGGGTGGAAGTAAGGGCACTGCTCCTCGACGCGGTGGCAGAACTCGCGGCACGGCTTCATCGGCGACGGTGCAGGCGGCGGCGGCGGCGGCGGGACGAGGCTCCCTTCCGCCGCCGCCGCCGCCGCTGCCGTCCCCGTCGGCGGCGGGGCCGGTGCCGCAGTTGCCGCTGCTGCTTGTGCTGGCGACCCGCCGTCGGCGGTCTTCCGGCGACCGGCATCGGCCGCCGCGGGACCGTACACGGGCACCAGCATGGCGCAAGTCCATTCGCGGTACACCACCTGCAAACACAAGCAAGCAGTGTGTGAAGCACGGCAGCTTGTGCTGCACTGGCTACTAAATATAGAGACAGGAGAGAAAGAGGAAAGGAAGGAGAAAGACAGGGAGGTTAATCGGAAAGAAAAATCCGGTTTGCTACCCTACAATGGTGGACGGGAGGGACAGAAAGTTAAGAGAGAAACAGAGAGCACAGACACGCGATCACAGCCGGTCGCAATCACCGCACGCTATTAGAGCACATGATTAGGCGCAGCACAGTGAAACCAATTTAAGTGACAGCAGTTTCTGCAGGTCTGTTATCTTTAAAATCTGCAGCATTGCCTTCGTCGCCCTGTGCTGCGATGGCTTATGAGGTCGGCTATATACCTTCAAGCATTCTAGCTGAAAATGTCGGCAGACATTTTTTTTTTCGTACTGCCAATTCTTGCCCTTCACCTCACAGGAGGCCTGCGCCACTTGTCTTGAAACAACTTCAGCAACACCAGGGACAATAACAACAAAGACGACGATGACATATTTCCCACCACATTATTGGAGACGAGGTTAATGAGGCTAAAGATTGCGATCCATTCACACAAACGTGCGGTAATTTAAGAGGAGGCACTTCCTTGCAAAACACCCAGGAAGTTAGCAGAAAGAAACTAAAGTTGTTTTTTTTTTTGTACAGCGGCTGAACGGCCTTGCGATTGCAAGTTCATGTTCATCGAGGGCGCGGTGCTGCTGACGGGATTTTGCTCATCAATGACCTCTTCAAGTGCACCTTGGGGACCTTGTGGTGGCAAGACACAGATGTTACACGCTTTGGTCAAGCCTCTGCGTTTGTTACGGTGCGATATTCTTTCACCATCGAGCATGCAATCGCGAAATGAGGACTGTCACCTCCTAGACTTCACTGACTCACTGAAGCGTCTTTTCGTGCCGTTTTTTTTTTAATTACCGTGTTTTTCTTCTTGCGCTGATAGACTGATGACACTCGGGAGACTTCAGGCGAGATGACAGGAACCAATCGAAACACAAAGCACGTCTTACTTTCGAAAGTGTTTTTCCGTGTGAGAACACATCTCGGAGGCACATATATTATACGTAAGAGGCTTCACAAACTAGTCAAAACAGTAAGCCTAAGAAAAAAAATTGCCTAATAATAAATTTATGTTGCATTTAACTTATCTTGATGGTTGGAACTAAATCTCACTTTGACCATGCTAGACCTGGCTGTGGTCACGTTTGAAGTTGTCCTTGCTTTCAGCTTGTATCCGATTTCACCCCCACCCCTTCAATTTTAGTCTCAGTTTATTTCAGTTTCGCCTTCCTTTTTTGATGAGAAAGCGCCAAATGGCCCATTGAACGAAAAAGCTAGCGTCTGTCGTCTGTAGCCGCAAAACTGCACGTAAACTCGAATTGCCATTGACTGTGACGCCACGTGACAAGCGCGCCCCGACGCCAAGGCTTGTAAAACCTGGAAGAAGCTAGGTCGATCACCAGCTCCGCTGTTTACTCCAGCCTTGCACCACAAGTGCAAGCTGCCCATATTTTTTTGGTACAAGTATTCATTTCATACTAATTTGGAACACAAATAAATATACGACAAAGGAGAAAGAAACCAAGGAAAACCAGGGACAAAAGGTGCTTGTCTGCACCTGACTAGGCCCCTGTCCTCAATATTTTGTACACTCGAGCAACAACAGTAACATAATACCATCGTGTCACAAAGTTAAAAAAAGTCAGTAAGGAATATATACATTTTGATTCGTTGTAGAAAAGTCACCTAAAAATCAATAAACGAAGAATAAGAAAATTCTTTGCGGAAGCAGCATTCTCCCACAGTCAAAACGACCATCCTATTTTCGCTTGCCTGCTTTTTTCTCAAATAATTGCGCTCATGCACTACGGGGTTACGGAGAACAACCTAGCGGTTGTAGGGCACTTGGTTTGGGTGGGTGTTGTCCTAAAATAATTTATGAAAGTAGCAATTTGAAAAAAAACACCAATATACTTAATGTATATTTTAAACAATAATAATCAATTGTTTTGTTTTAGAGAAGGAAAAGTGTTGTTTAAATAAACAAGCTGTGACTCTGTCTTCTTTGTTATG
This sequence comes from Dermacentor silvarum, assembly GCF_013339745.2. NCBI lineage: Eukaryota > Metazoa > Arthropoda > Arachnida > Ixodida > Ixodidae > Dermacentor > Dermacentor silvarum. Next base: position 137,326,816 of record NC_051155.1, read on the forward strand.
CATGAAACTTCCTTTCTGTATGGCATAGTTATGTGTTATGTGGAATTCTAAATAGCGTAAAATGCAGACAACTGTTACAAGAAAACACTCTAACATGCGGCTCTCACTCTGCTGGTGCTGTAGCTAAACGTTCCTCCTGAAGCTAGGTCAGTTCATTTAGTTTAAATGTACAGCTTTACGGAACCTTCTGTTCGCAGCTGTTTGGCCAAAGGCTTACGCTTTCTTTTTTCCAGGAGTCCAACATTTTTTTCTATTTGAATATATTTGATTCAGACATATTTCTTGCAAAATGTTTGTGGTCGATGCTTGGTTGGGTTATAATGGTGAGGTTACCTTCTGATCAGTGTGTTAAGTTTTGCGAAGTTGTGTAAAACGGTCACATTTTCTGTTTCCCTCATTCAGTAGGACAACGTTCAAGCACTGCCTGCCCAACGTGTCGGCAGCACGGCGTTTGAGATTACCTTTAAGCATAAGATTTCCTGACATAATTATTGAAGATGAGTGACTGACTATTGATGTTGATTACTTTTCATTGATGCTATAACTTCTTCTATATCGGACGCTCATATGCTATTGCCTTTAACAGTGGACCGCTCTCTACATCTCACCGAAGAAGTTCACATGCGGCTACGCGAGTGTAACGATGCCAAATTCGCTCACAAAAAGAACTAATCCTTCTGTGGCACGCATATGTCTGGTGCTCTTCCAGCCTAGGTCCAACGCCGGCGCACTGGCCTCGTCCTATTGCCGAGGAGAAGGCAGGAGCTTCGCTGGCCGCGAGCGTGCACTCTCGGCGTGCGTGGCGTGGCGGACGCTCGGGCTCTGCGCGGTGTCTGAAAACCGGCGCGCACGTGTCGCCGGCGCGTGTAGAAGAAAGGGGGGAGGGGGGGGGGGGGGGGGCGAAAGGGCTTTCGGGGGCGCCTCAATGGGGCACCACGTGACTCGGACGCGCCATCGATCCCGACGCCAAGCGCCTCTTGCTCCCTTCCCCTCTCGTCTTCTCTCATTTCTCTATCGCTTTTTCTTTCTCTGCCTTTCTGCTCCCAAGTGCGGGTCCATGTCGCCCGGGGCTACCGCTCGGGGGCGCGGGCGCCCTTGTCTCGAGAGGGGCATAGCGCCACGACCGCGGGGCTTCCCGGCTATTCTCTTATCTCTACCCCCGGTCGCGTGCTTTCCTTATCACCACCGGATGTGTTCACACCTGCCTTTCAGCGCGCCGACGCTTGCTAAGTGATTCGGCGTTCGAGGTCTTCCTCTCCCGGGTTCGGAACCTGTTTCGACGCCCTGTACTCGTCATTTTTTTTTATTTCTCAGGGGACAGACCACGTCTGTCGGAAACGGCAATACGAATTTATAGAAGAATGCCTGTAGAATTGGGTGCCCTTGCCATGCGTCACACCTGCTACTGCGACGGGGTGACACGAACGAAACGAGGCGCTGAGCGTCTGTTGAAGTTCAACTTTCACCTCGCTCTCATCGCCTCTTCTGTACCGTCGTCTCTCACGCCGAAAAGCGCGAGACAACACGAAAGGTTGTAGATCACGCCTCGAAGCGCACGCAACCTCGCGCGCTATTCACGCGCTACCGCGTGTGCGACAGCGAGTTGTGTACATGCCTCGTACGGTAACTCATACTTCCATACCGTCAGTAACGAATGACATGGTATGAAGGGTGTCAATCGATTTTGAGTACACAAGTATCTGTCAGATAAAAACAGCATTTGAATTTCAACGATTGAACGGCACGAATTGATCGCAATTTCTCTTGACCCCTTACAGAAACATTGCATGCCATTAAAGTGCATCTTAGCAGGCATTCTATTGGCACCTACTCAAAGTCAATAGAGACAAAACATAATCTCCATACTGACTTTTTCGAGGCTTTGACGTCCCAAAGCAACGCACGTACGGACAGCAATAGCGAGGGCGTAGTGGGGGCTCCGGGCTAAGTTGACTTGGTTAGAAGCTTGCGATCTGGCGTTTAACGTGCCCCTACAGCACTCTACACGATTTTTTGTTTAATTTCGCCCCTTTATGACGGGAACAAACAGCGCCTAAGACCTCGCTCTCGACGGTGAGAGCCCGACAGACAAGGCGCTGCGCGTATCGCTCTCACCGTCCCGTCTCAGGCGCTCTTTGTTCCCATCCTAATGGTGCACCAACCAGGCCAGTTCAGCCCACTTCTAAATTCCGCGCCCATCGTTCCGGCTGCCACGGCCGAAAGTCATGGCTGAGACTTCGTGGTCGGCAACCGAGCGTCATAGTACATAACCACTGAGTCACCATGGCGTGTGTTTGGACAACACATGGCAGAACACTCGTATGAGACTGACCACTGAAATAAGCTTCCCATAACACACGCTGAGCAAACCAAACGTCACATATTCTCATGCACTGCACGTTACAATTACCTCCCGGCGAAGTCTTAGCCTGGCGTGTGGGAGCGACCTCACAAAAGTTTTCGTTTTTGCCCCGGGTCTATATGTCACTCAAGAAGGAGCATGGTCAATACGACCCAATCGCAACTACTAACTTTCCTTCTCTCTTTATTTTTCGTTGTAGCAGCTTTCTGCTCTCTTCATAAGGCATATCACCCTTATCATAACACCAAGAACTCTCCTATACCACTCTCAAGAACGAATGCTGCGCGGCAACTTTAATCACTTGCTCGCCACATTACACTTCTACGATGGAATTAACCGGGTTTCACCAACTCACGCTTGCACTCTCTCGACCCTAACTTGAGACTTCGCCTACCACCTGGACTCTCCCGTCGCGAAACTACTTTTGTGTCGCATGCGGTTTGGCGTCGCATTTACCAACGCCTTTTCGTTTCCTATTAGGGATGAGACCAACAGTT